>NC_089237.1:32860116-33169699 GCF_963924675.1 Phocoena phocoena | reverse complement strand
CTAGCCAGTGTTTTGACTTAGTCTGAGGGACAGTGAGCTGTGTAGGAGAATGCGAATGTGCTGTGGTGTTGAACAGGCCCCTGAAGGGAATAAGCTCCCTTTGCAAATGGCTACACTGCAGAGTGGTGCTGTTTCTTGAAAAAAATCACCCATCACTGGGATGTAGGAAGATGCACAGAATGTACGAACAGGTTGGCACTGTCTGTTCCAACCAGCAAAAGCAGCAGAAAGACATGAATGCAGTAATTCTAACCTTGTTAAACTAAAGACATTCCTTGTGTCCTCTTGGGCCACTTTATTTTGCTTCCCAAGGAGGGAGGTGAATCGGCTTCCTCGAGGTCAGTTTCATTTGGAGATTTTCTTCTTCCACTCTCCATTTAATTGGCACATGAGAAGAGCAGACATAACCTGAAGATGCCAAGTAAAAATCTGGAGGTTTGGAGTGCGTTTTATGTTTAAAAGGTCTTCCTTTGGGTAAACCCATTAATGAAACTTTGATCCAGGGATTACACTCCTGAGAATGAAAACACGAAGACTCCAGGCTTCCTGGGTTTAATCAGGCACTAACACTTACCTTGGACAAGGAAATTCATTCATCTGTGCTTGTCTCCTAATCTGTAAAATGGAGATAATAAAACTATCTACACTTAAGGTTTTCTGTAAAGAGTGAGATAATCCATGTAACTAGCACAGTACCAGTCCCCCAAACATAGGAAGCACTCGATTGTTTCTTATTATTAACTTAAAAATTGTTTCTTCTTATTACCTGAAAGACCCAGTCACAAACATGGACAAAGCTTTATGCAAAGCTGTTCACACAGCACTGTTTACAATAATGAAACATCTGAATCTAAAAACCCCAGATTAGGTGAATGACTAAGCAAAACTGGCTGCGTGTCTGGTCTGGAAAGATGATGGAACCATTAAAAATTCTGGCTATGAAAACTATATAACAGGGACTTCCCTGGTGGTGCAGTGGTTAAGAATCCACCTGCCAATGCAGGGGACACGGGTTCGATCCCTGATCCAGGAAGATCCCACAGGCTGTGGAGCAACTAACCCTGTGCGCCACAACTCTGAGCCCGCATGCCACAACTACTGAAGCCCGTGAGCCTAGAGCCCGTGCTCCGCAACAAAAGAAGCTACCCCAATGAGAAGCCTGCGCACCGCAACGGGAAGTAGCCCCCACTCGCCGCAACTAGAGAAAGCCTGTGTGCAGCAATGAAGACCCAACGCAGCCAAAAATAAAAAAAATTTAAAAAACTATATAATCATTTTTTAAAGTGTTTATAATGTAATAAGTAGGAAAAAGCAGTGTAATGATTGCAAATGCGGCATACTTACAACTGTATAAAACAGAAACCAAATCCCATAAATGGGGGGAAAGAAGAATGGCAGGAAATACATGAACATGCATTAGGATGAGTGAACTCTATGTAATTTTCAGTTTTCTGAGATTAAAAATATATAAAATGATATGTAGAATTATGTTAAAGTTGTTGCTTTCTGAGTGCAGTCTGCACCGAGGTTCAAGGGTTGCAGAACTGAGTGCTATTTCAGTTTATTATTATGTTCAGAGAAGAGGACCAGAGGGATGCAGGGTAGGCAAAATCGTTTTTCAGACTTTTAAATGATGGATAGTTGGTCCTCTGGACTCTTCAGTAAACAAGCTTGGATTTTTCCTTATTTAGGACACACTGTCTAATGTTTCCATGCCAATTTCTCATCAACTCTGCTGTGGTTGCTACAAATGTTCTAGCTGGCCCTTGGTCAGGGAAGCCAGTGAGGCCAAGGAACTGAAAGTCAGGCTTCAGCCAGTCAGTGAGAGCCACCTTGACTTGCATGGACCAGATCAACAGGGTGAAAATCAAGTCCACCCTAAAAACACTTTATTTTCAGTCTCTCTCTTCCGTGACACCATCCTCCAGCCCACCTCTCCCTCTCTTCTTTCATTCCCAAGCCCTCTTTCCACTCCTACTGTGAGCCCAGAGCTCTGCTGGGGACAGAGGTGGACGAGACTCAGCTCCTGCCATGAGAGAGGGCAATCCCCAGCCACAGAGGGAGCAGACAAGCAAATGCATCCCAGTGCAACATGACAGGGGCCACGAAGGAGCGTCAGTGCTGCAGCGTCAAAGAGGCCTGGGCCTGGCTGGCATCGGTGGAGGTTTGGACCCAGCAAATGTTTCAGGGCAGGGAAAGGGCTGGGGTAAAGGCATTCCAGGCCGAGGAACAGCAGGTACGAAAGCACGGTTACAAAAGCACCATGAGGGCAAGGTGTTGTCGTGGGACTGGTCTGTGGGGTTCAGCAGGGAGGAAGGTTCAGGACAAGTTAGCATGTGAAGAGGCCACAAGAAAGAGACTGGCTTGAGTCATATAGACTCATAGTCAACGGCAGTTTTGAAGCAGGGGAGAGACATGCTCAGATTCTTTCAGGAAGATAATGCTGGTAAGTGTGGAGAATGAGCCTGTCTGATAGGTGTGACCAGGGCAGGGGTACAAACAAGGTGACTACAGTAGTCTGAAGACAGCTAACTAGGGCTTTTTAGGGCCCTGCAGTGGGAAGGGGGTGAGAAACCAGATCAGGGAGCTGGGCCTAAAGTGGAGGTGACAGTTCTGGCTGACTGCTTGGATGTGGGGGGTGAGAGAAATCAAGGATATAGATGGCTATGGCCATGCCATTAACCAGGATAGGATGCTTCAGATAAGTGGGTTTGGTGGGGGAATAAAGAAAGATAATGCACTCAGTTTAGGACAGGGTGAGTAAAATGTTCCGGAGGTGGGGAAGGGGGGCATCTGGGAAGTTGATTAGAGAGGCCTGGCCTTCAGAAAAGTTTTAGGCTGGAGATACTGATAAGGAAGATGATAGCACAGAATTGAGGGCTGATGCTCTAGAGAGAGATGAGGTTACCCTGGTGGACTAGAGGACAGAATTCTTGGGAATAATAACGCTTCAAGACACTCAATCTTCAAAATTAGACTCGATGGAGGTTTCCCCGAAGGTTTTTTTAGGCTCTAAACTGCGTGACTATTTGTTTTCTTTTCCATGTGCATGCCTGATGAATTTTCAGTTCAAATTTTTCAATTCACTTGTTTTTGCTGTGGTGTAAAGTGAATGGGAGGCTTCAGAGCTGGAGAGACCTGGGTTCCTGTCTCAGCTAACCTAAGCATGAAGCAGTCAGAGCAGCTCTGACTCTGTTTCCCACACTGTAGAAGAGGGAGAATGAAATCTTAACAAATACAGAGTTGTTACGTTTGCAATATGTGTGTCTGCTTGGTAACAAAAAAGTGTGTAACCTCAGTCCTACGGCATATTATATAAACTAAACCAAAAGTCTTCTCTGGGATGAAGATACATCGTTTATAAAATTTATAATCTTTAGGCCCAGACTAGTATATTTTAAACTGAAAAATGTGGTTTGATTTTAATGTTTGCACTGGTTCTGGCAATTCAATTATTAAAAAGTGGACTAGAAAATTCTAGATGTCAGGGTACATTTGTTTTTCTTCCCATCCTGACTTTTCAAAAAAAAAAAAAAGGCTACTATACGTATTACATATGTTAGATGAGCTCAGGCTTTCAAAAATGCATTATCATTTTCACAGTCATCTAATTTAGAGACAGTGGAACAAATCCAAGTAACAATTTTATTTTAGTCTACAGCACAATTTTTTAACATACATTTTAGTGGTTTTGACAGTGGTACTTTTGAGCAGACTTTAAATGGATCCACAAAAGTTAATACATTTAAAATAAAATATACACAATAAAACGAGAGGCATCCAGATGTTCAGAATCATGCAGAAGGGGTGGTCTGGTTGGTGTTATCACTGGATACCTTGCCTATTTAAGAATTCACCAGCAAGAGGCCATTCTTCTGTTCTTCATTCCCACATAATTTAACAAAGTCAAAGAGTTCTAAACATACACACACAATATAAACCCTCATTTAAAAGCTACATCAGTACAAAATTTCAATGAATTGAATTCAATGTATTGTCAAACCAACAATTCAATGATCAAACCCATCACTAGAAAACAGGCGATAACAGCACCTGATCTAAAGGCAAGGTTATCTCATTTATTAAAACACCAACAGGAGATTAACCAACAAAGCAACTAATATGTTAATATAAGACACTGAAGGAAAACCAAAAACAATATATTAAATACCACTCCACTGAGCCAGGATATAACCCATGGACGACAGACACATGAGTTTATCTGTCAATCAGTGCTTTAAATACTTTTCCATGAAAAAGAGGAAAGTGTATCAGAAGATGCAACGGAAAGGTAGAAATGTGAATTTATGCATCTAGTTCCATAATTTAAAATGACTATCAAACTGATAATATAAAGCTAAGTGACAATGACTTAACCATTGGGCACCAAACAGGTATGACCACTATTCGCTGTAATCCATAACACTCTTCAGGAGTTTTCAGTGGATGGCCAACCCAACAATACTCCCTTAGTACAGACTAGGTACTCATCCGCTGTTGAAAGAGACCCTGAAGAAGACATGGCAAAGGCATAGAGAAAAAGTTGAACCTTTTGAAAAAGTTAATGGTATCAAAATACTTTTCCATTGCTGGGAAATCAAACTAGGTCAAGTATACAGCCCAAAGCAACATGGAATTCAGAGTCAGAGGCTGGCAGAAGAGTTTTGGAAAACCTGTAGTTTTTAAAAATTGGCAATTTCTCCATGCTTAGTAAAACTATCAGAAGAGGTATAATGTTTGTTCATTTGTGGAATGTTGACAGCTTGCTGCAAAAATTCACATGAATGAGGAACTGCAGAAATGCGCTTCAATGAAGTATTTTTTAAAAATTTACAAAAAACTGAAGTTTCTATTTAAAAAAGAACCATGTTATGCCAAGATGAAACATGGTAAAAAGTAGTGTAAATTCTGTCCACGATTCTTCACACAGCTAATGGGAAAGTGATAGAAACCATTTTCTCTTAAAAAGGAAGTTTTGTTATTGCACTGACTTTTACAGCCTGACCTAGTAATTTAGAAAAATTATGTAGTAAAATCTGTAAAATTAAAATACAAAATTCTGGTTTGTAAACATCAGTTGGCCAAGTCTATCCAGAGTACTTCGTGATAGCGGAATGGAATGAATAATTAATTCACTACCTTATTTATCTGCTGTGAGGGGGAAAATTCCAGAACACAGCTTTTATACTTTCACAGTAATTATATTCAAAAGTTATAAAGTCAGTACAGCTGTCTTCTTCTTCTTTTTTTTTTTTTCCCCTCTGTGCAGTTTTCAGCTCTTACCCCGCTCCTAAGTGTCATAATTGAAATAATACTGGTTTGGAGACCTAGTAAAGATTGGTCATAAATGACGCATAAAGTCTGTAGGACTTCGGTAAAGATATTTCCAAATGGCATAGTAATGCACTGCAGCTGCCGTGGCCACGAACAGGTGCCAGATGGCATGGGCAAATGGAATGATGCCATCGCTCTTGAAGAACACAACGCCCAGGCAATAAAGTAAGCCCCCACAGGCAAGTTCCTGAAGTCCATCGGTGTTACTCTGTCAACAGAGGAAAAAAATTAAAAGGTGTTGATGTTATTCTGATATGACAAGCTAAAGAGATCACTGCAATTTCCCCTAAGTCTCCTGATTTTCTAGACAATGAAGTAGCTCTGAACAGACAGAATTCTCATCTGTAAACACGAATTACACTTAAATTGACCTGGGTTACCCTCTGAATCGGCCGTCTTGATTTGACCAAGCAGTCAGGTTACAGGTCCCATGGGAAAAAGAAGCACCTTCTGCTCGTTTATACCATGTTTAAGCAGACTGCAATCACATCTAAAATGAACAACAGCTCATTTTAATAAAGTACAATCCTTGGCTTTCATCTTCCTCTTTAGGAGCTTTCTTCCCTACACCCATGCCACTCCATTTATAATCCACATCTCAGCCTGGTTTTCACTCCCTTTGTCCTCCTCAAACACTGTTCTACACTAATCGCTTTTCCCAGACTCTTCACCTGCTTCTGTGAGCTTATGGCTTCCTTATGGCTGACACGAGAAAATCATAGCTAGGAGTGACCTCTGAGATCTGAGACCATGTAGCACAATATATTTCCTAACCTTCTAGGTGTTGCCAGGCCTTTTTGTCTTTGTGCCTGGGAGTTTCTTAGCTTAGGAGGAAATTAACAGTCAGGTGTGCTTTAGCACAAAAAGGAATATTTATAGGCTACTCTTGGTTTTCAAAGACCTCAACCCATCTACAAGATTAGACTGGGCTGTATGAATGAGAGGGGAAGAGAACAGAGGCAGGGCTTAAGAAGCTGACAGAGAAACAAGTCAGGATTTCTGGGGACCAGGAATAGAAAGGCCTCAGGTTCTGCAAGGTGAGTGGAAGCCTAAGCCAAATCGTGGCAAGGCCTTGGAAGGGGACAGGTGTGTGGGTGTCCCAGAGGCCTGGGCACTGATGGCTGTAACCCTGTTAGCCTTGGAGCAGGTCCTGGTGGCCAAGTCCAACAAGGAACATGGGGAAGCTCCAGTGCAGCCACCTACTTGAATGGCCCCATTGGCCTCGGCCAGAGCAGTGGCAGCAACAGACACGAGCTAAAAACCAAG
Source organism: Phocoena phocoena (assembly GCF_963924675.1). NCBI lineage: Eukaryota > Metazoa > Chordata > Mammalia > Artiodactyla > Phocoenidae > Phocoena > Phocoena phocoena. The sequence goes on along the minus strand of NC_089237.1, from coordinate 33,163,099 downwards.
CGTGAGGATCCAGGGCCAGGGGTGAGGATTAGCCCTATTTTCAAAGTTCACATAAGCACCGTGGTTTTCGTAAGATCAAAAGATGAGGAAGGAGCCAATCCAGACTGACTGATACTGGACTTCTCCTTAACCTTGGTAAGATGGCACATCAGTCAGATTTCGTTTTATTTAAAAAGTAAAACATAGCAAAACAAAACACCAGCTACATTTATTAGTTCCTAGAGGTTATAAAGCAATTAGTATCCATTAATTATACAAAATTCTCTGTGTATGTGTTATTAGAGGCATTTTCCTAGAGAGGATTGAGGTTTTCATGGGATTCTCACAGGGGCATCTGACTCCCCAGTGAAGACTCACTCATCCAACACAACCTCCTTAATTTAGAGATGAAGAGGCTAAGGCCAGAGAAATAAGTAGCCTGAACAAAGTCACACAGCTGGTTGCTGCCCCGAAAGACACCACTCCTGCTTCTTCCACTAAAACAATAAACAAGAGACCAAACCAAGCACACAGGTTGGTTTTGACATACATTCTGTTAATAGGTAGTTCCTCAAGATACCACATCTGCTTATCAACTTTCAAAGAACCAGAACATAGTTAATCCTAAAACAAACAAAACCAGGTATGTTTTCTTCATTATCAATGTCATTACTATGTTTCTATGTACCAGGACTTGTTTGAAGCACTCATTTAATCTTCACAACCCTAACTTAGGTACTATTTTTATCCAAACTTTACAGATGAGAAAACTAGAATACATAGAGGTTAAATAATCTACCAAGGTCACGTAACTTTTAAGTGTCAGAATCAGGATTTGAACCAAGAACTAAAGTGTTTTATTTCCTGAACTTATATTCCTTTTTTGGGGGGAGGGGGTGTTTTAAAAATTGATGATTAATTTACATAGTGTAATGCATAGATATTAAGTGAACAATAAGGTTTGCCCTTCCACTAAGGCAACCACTGTTCTTATTGTTATTACCACAGACTAAGCCTCTCCGTTCTAGAACCTCACATAAATGGAATTAAACTGTATGTACATTTTTGTGTCTGGCTTCTTTTTTGTTCAACATAATGTTTTTGAGATTCATGCATGTGCTACTGTATATCAGTTACTCATTCCTTTCTATTACTTAGCATTCCATTGAATTATTTAACATAATTTGTTTGTCCTTTCCATTTTGGGGCTATCATGAATAAAATTAACATTTATATTGTTTTACAAGTCCTTTTGTAGATACATGTTTTCACTTTTGTTGTCATAAATTTATGCTTAATTTTATAATAAACTGCTAAACAAATTTCCAAAGTGGTTATACCATTTTATACTCTCCCCAACAATGACTTAGGGTTCTAGTTATTTCACATCCTTGCTGGGTTTTGGTGGCATCAGTCTTTTTAATTTAACTTTAACTATTCTATAGGGTGTGTAGTGGTGGCATGTTGAGGTTTTAATTTTCATTTCCCTGATTTCTCTGATGACTAGTTACATTGAGCAGTTTTTCAAGGGCTTACTGGATACTTGTATCTCTTTCTCTTTGTAAAGTGTCTGTTCAAGTGTTTTACCCATTTTTATAGGATTGGCTTTTTATTATTGACTTAGAGTGCTACAATATTTGATATACATCCTTTGTCAGATACTTATAGAGAAAGCAAATATTTTCTCCCAGTCTGAGGCCTGACTATTCATTTTCAAGTTCATTGATCTTTTCTTCTGCAGTATCCCATCTGTTGTTAAACCCCTCCAAATAAATTTTTTTCTTAACATATAGTTTTCAGATCTAGAATTTCCATTTGGCCCTTCTTGCTTGTCTAGTAGTATTTGTTTGGATAATGGATGTCGAGTTGTTAAAGAGTATAGATTTTGTTGTCTTCCTCGAAGGAATGTTGAGTTTGTTCCAGTAGGCAGTTTATTTACCAAAGGATCAATTTTATCCTTTCGAGGTTTCTGGGCTTTGTTATGGCAGTGCCAGAGCCGCCCTCACTCTAGGGCCAGAGTAGCTCTTATCCTGAGGTGTGGTCTTGCTAGGGTCAATGGAATACCTAAGTTGTTCAGCATGGTCTCCCCGCTCTGGCTGGCTGGAACTCTGGTATCTCCCAGTACTAGGCTCCTTCTGGAATCTCCATTGATCTCACAGCCTTCCAACAGCTATCCTCAGCCAGGGCACGCAGAGTGTTGCCCTGCACAAATGCAGCTTAGTATTCAGGCAAGGACTCAAGGAAACCCCTTGCAGATTTCTGGAGACTCTTCTCTGTGAAGTTCCCTCCTCTCCAGTACCCTGCCCCAAAACTGCAGCTGGCTCGGGAGGTGAAATGCTGATTTGTTTCCTCCACCCAGACTGCTGCTCTTGGACTCCATCTTCTTTCGCAGTTTGGAAAGCATTCCAGGGAGAAAACTGCAGTGCGTGTGAAGTTCATCTCTTGGTTTCTCTCCCCGCAAGGATCATAGTCCTATATGTCTGTGTCCAACGCCAAAAAATAGTTGTTTCACATACTTTTCCCACTTTTATAAGTTCTTTATGGCAGAAGGGTAATTCCGATACCCATTATTCTAACCGGAACACCAAAGGTTTGAGTCTTCATCACTTGTACCGTTCCTTTGTTCCTTCAGATGGCCTGTGGGGCTCTTTTTGATCTGGTCTCTGTCTAGCTCACCAGCTTCATCACGAGACTTGTGCTACCTGCATAATCACACCCCTCATGCATACATGCATATTCAGATGCTCGTGCTCTCCGCATCTCTGGGGCTTCCTTCATGCTGTACCCTTTTTCTGTACCACCTGCATCACTCCTTCCATCTCTTGGCTCCTATTTGTCTTTCTGAATCAGCTTAAATAGCATTTCCTCTGGTAAATCTATCATGTGCTCCCATAGCAGGCTGTACTTTCCCCAATCAAAGACACTGTAAAACTTTACGGTAAATTCTTATTTTACATGAATTGTATTTTCCTGCTTGATTCTAAGTTCTATCTGGGCAAGTGTGGGGATTTTGCTGTTTGATTAACATAAACATTAGTCACTTGCTATTGTATTTGAAAATGTCAATGAAAGATTTAGGGTAGTAAAAATACTGGATAAACTTGCTCTTATGATACCCAGAGGGAATTTACTTGAAGTTACACTCTAATGATTAGTGACCCATCAACATAGACCTTGCTCTGGGTGTCTTCAATCGCCCTCTACCTATATGGCCTTCAAGGAAGATCTTCTCATTTCTGACTTTCACCTCCCTCCCCTCACTATTCCCTGTTGCCTTTACCAGCTAAAGTGTATGTATTTTTGCTGCGATGTAATTATTAAAGCCATTATGAATCTCATATCTCAAAGAACATATCTTGATACATTGTCATAAGACATACCCTCTAAAAAAACATAAGCAAACATATAAATCCTAAACCTTTTACAGGTGTTTTTGTGACCAGGGCAAGAACTATACACGACAAAATTACATTCTTATAACTTGCCTATGAGCTCAGGAGGAAATTATAGGTACAATTCTGACCCTTGTAGCCTGAGAAGAGAGTTCAAACTGAACACACAGTGGCTGGTGCCCCAAAATGCAGAGTGTAGGACTGGGAAAACATAAGCTAAAGGCACAAGTGACCAGTAGATGGGATCGTGAGGTTGTTATGTTATTGTTTTAAATTGACAGATAAACTGATGTCTCAACAGTAATCAGTCTGAATGGGAGTACAAAACACATAAGTGCAAATGCCTACTACAGGTAATGAATGCCACACTTTCACCCATCAAAGTCCCCAAAAGAAAATTTCAAGCAAAGTTAAAAAAAAAAGCACTTTCCTGAGAAAGAGAAATAATATGACTTAAAAGCAAGTGAAAGGAAAAGTAAGAGTGAAGGAATTTGAGAAATATCCAATAAAATATTGAGCCAAATGACCTTTTGAGGTCCTTCCAATTCTTAAGTTTTAAGAAGTCATGGGAGTTCCCTGATGGCACAGTGGTTAAGAATACGCCTGCCAATGCAGGGGACATGGGTTCGAGCCCTGGTCTGGGAAGATCCCACATGCTGTGGAGCAACTAAGCCCGTGCGTCACAACTACTGAGCCTGCGTGCCACAACTACTGAAGCCCGCATGCCTAGAGCCAGTGCTCTGCAACGAGAAGCCGCCACAATGAGGAGCCCGCACGCTGCAATGAAGAGTAGCCCCTGCTCGCCACAACTAGAGAAAGCCTGCTTGCAGCAACGAAGACCAACACAGCCAGAAATAAATTAATTAATTAAGAAAAAAAATTTCTGCTCTAAAAAAAGAGAAGTCACTAATTTATATTTTCTTCATTGTAAGAAACCTCAAAATTTACCCTCACCATGGATTTAGGATTAAGACACTAAGTAATCCAAGCAGAAATTTCCACCTTCAAATAATCTCACAATTCTTTGGGAAAAGGGTGGGAATGGAGAGGGGGTGAACAGAAGGGTTATCCCAAAGAACAAATGCAGCAGATTATCATATGGAAGGAGTCACACTTAGATGTATAGCTTTTCCAAACTACAGACAGTAGGTAGTACAAGTTGTGGCACTTTGTAATTTATATATTTTTTCTTTTGAATCTCTAGTTATTGGACATGTCATAACTTCAGAAAGAAAAGCTTCAGATCGTATCTACAGACATATTAAGAGTCACAGTGATTTAAAAGAAAATAAGGTGGAATAACTTAAATTATGAAGTAACGTCTTACCATTGATGTCACCACCAAGGCTGGAGAAAACCCCATTGTGAGATAGAAAAAGAGTTCAACCACCTTATACCTGCAGAATAGAAATGTGTTAATTTAATTTAATTTAATATATCTATTCCTACAACACTCAGACTATTTCCTTACCAGTTTTTCCCTTTTTCTTTTGAAAAACAAATGTTAACTCTTGACTATTCAAATGAAATGTATTTTCCCTGTAGGAGACCATTAGGGCTCTAACTGAAATACTGTAGTTGAGTAACAATGAAATAGCATTTCTTTCAGGATTGATAAGGCATCAAATTCCACATACTACATGCAAAACGTTCTCTGCCAAAAGCTATCATTGAATCCAATTCACATGCATTTTCCGTTTCTAATCCCAGAGTGTTTGCCTTCATCACCATTCCAATCCATCGTTATAAGACACTGAAATTATGAAGCTGCACAGGGAATAGCTTGGAGCAGTTTATCAGTGGCAAAGAGATGGGAGCCCTAAGGAACTAAGGGCATGTGTTTTTTGTTGTTATTGTTTTTTTTACTTTTTTTTTGGTATTTTTTTATTTTTTGAGGGCATGTGTTTTTGATTGTCTCTTAATTTTGTATCTGTATAAACTCCAGTTTGTAAGGCTCATCACCTTAGGTGCAGAAGTCTGAAAATGCTAAAAAAACACTGTACTGAAATTCAACTTATATTTATGCCTAATCAAATTAGACTCTAAGTTCCTCGAAGGCAGGGACCAAGTTCTGTTTATGTTTGGGTCTGCAGGGCCTAGAACAGTATGTGACACCATTTAGGTTCTCTGTAATACCTGCCAAACCAAATGGCCAAGGGTGACTCGCATCTCATTCTTAGTGTTTTATACTCAAAGTCCACCATGAAGTCATCATATCAGGGAACTGGGGATGAATGTGGGTTTGGTTTATATTAGAAAGCTTTGAATAGGAGAAAAGATAGTTGTCTTGCTTTACTTCCTAATTTATCCAAGGATATAAATTAGGGGTTTGAGCCTGAGAAGCAAACTGTTCCCTTGGATATATATATAACGCATAATACCACTCAGAATTGCTAATTATGGTCAAAAATGCATTTAAGTGAATTTCAAAGTCAGAGAGAAGTTAGCTAAAACTACCACTTTCTTCTGAAAAGAGAAAACAATTTATTACTTTGTGACAAACACAAGTTATGTTTAATTCTGAGGGCCATTCTGCCAAAAACAATAGATAAATAATTTAATAAACTGTATCCAATGACAATTATTTCATGGTTGTGAGTTTCTCAAGTTCAGGCATGTGAAATAATGAAAAGAGCCATGGAACAGGAACTAGGACACATAGGTCCTAATTCCAGATGAGTCACTAATTTGATGCATGTACTAAACATTCTCTTTTTTTTTTTTTTTGCGGTACGTGGGCCTCTCACTATTGTGGCCTCTCCTGTTGCGTAGTGCAAGCTCAGCGGCCATGGCTCACGGGTCCAACCGCTCCGCGGCGTATGGGATCTTTCCGGACCGGGGCACGAACCCGTGTCCCCTGCATCGGCAGGCGGACTCTCAACCACTGCGCCACCAGGGAAGCCCAACATTCTCATTTTTTAAACATGAAGCACAAATAGGTGACCTTGAAGGTCTCCTCTAGAACTAAGCTGCTAAATTTCAATACGTTTTCTTTTTATATTGCTTCACACTTAAGACTAGGAGATATGAATAACAGGTTAAAAAGGTGTGTCCCATGGTGAGGATACTAAGCGTTTAGATGCCCTTCCAAATGTCCCCTTTCTCAGGGAGTCCTAGGTTGGAACATCCTCTGGGTTTCTAACTAGGTGCTCTGTGGGAACTTAATAGCTATTATCTTCAACCTTCAAAGAAACTTAGAAAAGCAGTTATTTTTCTCATGTGGTAACTGTAAGTCATAGAGGATAAGGCTAGTTTGCTAAGACTAGCCTGCCTGAGGATGTGAAATGAGGTCTGACTGACTCCAAAACTGTCATTTTAGATGAGGGACAAGTGCACCTTGTCCTTCAACTATGTCATATATCACACAGGCACCATTCATTTCTGTCTGCAGCAATCTGTAGACCAATGATGAATATCAAATGGTTCTAAAGATTTGTTAAAACAATATATATTCTATTTATGTATTTCTACTATTTTGAACTGCAAATATAAAGTAAATTATACTGTAAAGTAGATAAAATTTAGGAAGTTAATTTTAAAGCTATCAAATGTAAATTATTTTCTCTTACTTTTCATGGTAGAGAAATACATAAATGGTTCCTCCAGCTGCCATGAGCCAGATAAACCAACGCATATGAGATGCCAGGGGTCCAAGTTCACGGAGATTTAACCTAAAAATGTAAACAAGACAACAAAGAACAGAAGTGATAAATGAAGGGAATTCATACAACCTGTGTTTTCCTCTGCTCTTGAAAACTGGGGGAGAAGGTACCAGGACAAGAGCAGAAAGAAAAAGCAGTCAACATGCGGTTGGAAGTATTTGGGCAACTGGGATAAAATTAATAACTCAAGGATAAAATTGTCATTCAAGCTTTAAGACTAAGAATTAGTTCCAATGTGGTTTAAAAATAGAACCAGCTAAAAGGAGACATGTAGAAGTAAGTCCCAGCACATCTGTGATGCCTGACTTTCCGTATTAGGCAGACTGCTGTAAAGGCTACTTGCCTTATTGTTTCTGACTACGTATTTGGGAGCAGATTGTTTACAAAGCTTACTGAGAACGCAACAAAACCCTGAACCAGGTCACATACACACAGTGGATACCTAATACACAGACCAAGTGTCTCCATTATCAATTTCTCCACCAAGAGAGAACATGAGAAGGTCTAGCCTAATACATGTTATGGAAGATACTCTGTAGGTTAGAATTTAACCATGGACTCTCGTGAGGCCTGAATTTAAAATGCTGCAAATTCATCTGTACTAAATTCAGATTAAGAATAGACATGAAAATAAAATGTTCTGAATGGCTATTACTACAAAATTAATATTTCCAAATGGAAAAGGTTCCACCTGCATATCGATGACTACATGCGAACAAACTGCCTACTGTAATATTTGATTCCTCAGTCTACATCTAAAATTTTTATTTACTTATTTTAAATTGAGGTATACTTCACAAAAGCCTTTAAGTATTCTCGTTCCAGTATGATTCAGACCTATTATTTAGTAACAGTTACTGGGGAGAGACAGCACTTACTTTTTACTCCAACAGATAATTAGGTTTCTTTTGAATGATGGATGCTGCATTAGTCAGAATCTAGAGGCCTGCTGTTTCTAATGATATATAGTTGATGGCATAATATGAATTTCTGAGTGGTTAAAACTGGACCATATCTTGATAGAGGAAAATCAATGTTTCTTTAATTATGGGTTACAGAGCAGCAAAAGACTCTATCTGATCTATACCAAAAAGGCAGGAAGAACAAGGACACTGAACTGAATACTAGGTATTTTAAATAGCTAACTAATTAGGCTAGTTCTCTTATTCATATAGCTAAAGAAATGAGAAATGCACTCCATACATAGTAGCTACTGTGCTGTGAAGACCAACAGTATAAATTTCAAAAGTGACCTTGTTTTCTTTGTACGTATTTACAGTATTCCTACTTAAACAATTAGGTGTCCAGGTATTCTGAGCAGCAGCAGAAGCATATAGAAAGAATATGGAAGGCAAAGGTAACATATTTCAAAGGTGAGCATGCTGCCTACACACAACTTAGTAGCACTTCTCTCAAACAATCCAGTGCCAGATATGTATTCTGAATGGCAGTAACATTCTCCCCTTAAAATCTGCAATCTGACCCAAGTAAATCAAAATGGGAAAGAAAAAAAAGCATGTATGTGTGTTGGGATGGGGGAACCGGGAAGCAGGGATAGGAAGAAGGGAGGGAAGGAGGACCGAGAATTCTCTCATAAAAACACTATCTTCAAAAATATAAAGACTGTATCTTACCATGGGGCGTAAGATGCAGCAATGAAGAAATAGATAACCATTCTATCACACATGTGAAAGCAATGCTCCACTGTCCTGTGGGGGGGGGAACAAGTTAGAGTTTTCAGAAAATTTTACAACTGAAAGTAGGGGTTATCACTCCACTATGTCACAACTGCCACTCTTGTTCTTGGTTCTCATGGCATTTATAACTTGGCCTTCAAAGTTGTACAGCTATTTTTAATAATATGGGGCCACAAGTAAAAGCTCTACATTATTTTTAAGATTGCATATACCATAGATCCTCTCCATGTAAGAACCCCACAATAATCAGGAACTCAAAATCTGTCTTTTCTGATATTTTCTATTTTTTTTAGCTCCTATCTAATAGGAAAATGAAATTCCTTGAGGGCAGACTACCTCTCAACCCCTATCATAGTGCAGGGCACAAAATCATGAAGGCTCAGTAAATACTCCCCAAAGCCACATTCTTTTTAGAATGTCTTAGAAGCAGCTTTTACTCCAAATCTTAGTGTAGACAGTAAGCTTCAATAAAGCAAATTTAGAAACTAATTTAGGAACAGCAATAACACAAACCAGAAAAAAAAGAAACCCTCATTTGCTGTCAAGAGGGTAGCCACCTGGGCTGTTTCTTCTTTTTTTGTTTTAACAAACTTATTTATTTTTGGCTGCATTGGGCTTTTGTTGCTGCACGCAGACTTTCTCTAGTTGCAGTGAGCGGGGGCTACTCTTCGTTGCGGTGCACAGGTTTCACAATGCAGTGGCTTTTCGTTGTGGAGCACGGGCTCTAGGTGCACAAGCCTTAGTAGTTGTGGCTCACAGGCTCTAGAGCCCAGGCTCAGTAGTTGTGGCACACGGGCTTAGTTGCTCCGTGGCATGTGGGATCTTCCCGGACCAGGGATCGAACCCATGTCCCCTGCATTGGCAGGCGGATTCTCATCCACTGTGCCAACGGGGAAGCCCCGCGACCTGGGCTTCTAACCAAGTTTTTCCTTCTAAAACTGAAGAGTCAGGAAATGTACAAAGATTTGGCTCATTGAGGTCTATTCACAAAACAGATTAGACAGAATCCGCCCTTTACTGAGGTTTTTATTTATAAATTTTTGGCCACACCGTACAGCGTGCGGGATCTTAGCTCCCCGACCAGGGATCAAACCTGCGCCCCCTGCAGTGGAAGCGCAGAGTGTTAACCACTGGACTGCTAGGGAAGTTCCTGAGGTAATTTAAAAGTATAAATGCATCGCATTGTCTTGAATCCATTTTCAGTCCAAGGGGTAGTAGCTGTGGTTTGGTGGCGCACAAGTATTAGATTTTGCCTCATCACACACTCTGTGTCGACCAAAGCAGGCTGAGGATGTTTTAGTCACTGTTAGTGCTAGTCACATGTTAGTGAAGAAGTGAAAATAATTTAGGTGTAAAAAAGCAAACACTAGATTAATGTTTCTCAAACTTGACTGCCTTGCAGAATTGCCTGGGGAGCTTATAAAATACAGTCGCAAACTCCAGTCCAGAAGATCCCGATTTAAAAGGGCTAGAAGATGTGGTAGAAGATGCAGGGAAGAGAAGAATAACTCCTTGGATGACTGATTCCAAGCCAGGTCTGGGGTCTTTCTAATTCTGCTTTCTAGACTGTTATGCACTGTTGCAGCAGGTAAAGTCAAGCGTGCAGTTTTATTCAAGACCCACCACCCATCTCTGACCCTCACTCTCCTCAAGAGTGAAGCAGAAGTAATATCATCTCTATCACAGAGTGCGTGTGAACATTAAATGAGACGATGTAGCCATGCATTTAGCACAGCACCTAGTAGGTACTCAATAAATGCTTGTTCCCTTCCCTCTTTTACTTAAATTAAGGCTATACTTGGGATATTTTAAAGAATTAATGCAGAGCAAAAATCCACATGTGGCTTATGATTCTAGCAGTGCTATTTCAAGGTTCAAGAGAGACTGATTTCAATTACACCTTCTCAGGCCCTGGCAGGGAGGCCCTGAATAACGAAGCAAGCACCTACAACTCTGATTCAGATATCTAGACAGCAAAGCCAAGTCAGCCAAGGGAACCACAAGCACTGGATCATGCCAAGAAGATAATGAAGTGCTCCTGCCTCTGGGTTCTGCAACAGTGCACCCTGAAGAGCCAGGACAAGTACTTATGAGGCTTGCTTTTGAGTGTACCAGAGCTCCCTTGTGATTCAATGTTGTGGTTTTATGTTAAGCCCTGGGAACTGTCAGCTTATAGGCAAAGGTAGCAGACTGCCAACTAGAAGCAATATTGTAAAGGGTGCAGTGGAAATAAACCTCAGGACTGGGAGTCAGAGATCCTGGGATGATGATCAGATTCTGCTGGAATCACTGAGTCTCAGTTTCTCCAGGAGAAAATTATGGGGTTTGGATCAGATGTTCCCTAAGGATCCTTCCAGCTCTAAAAGTCTGATTTTACATGAGGAAACTAGTAATCATCATATGAATCCCAAATCCTGCTCTTAAATAAAGCATATCTTTTTAATATTAGATTGTTTGAATAACGAGATTTTTTTGAACATTCTATCTATAAAACCAAAAGTTACCTTGTTTTTAAATTTAATTTATTTACTTATTGTCTGTGTTGGGTCTTCGTTGCTGTGCACAGGTTTTTCTCTAGCTGCGGCGAGCAGGAGCTACTCTTCGCTTTGGTGTGTGGGCTTCTCAGCGCGGTGGCTTCTCTTGTTGCGCAGCACAGGCTCTAGGCGCGTGGGCTTCAGTAGTTGTGGCTCATGGGCTCTAGAGCACAGGCTCAGTAGTTGTGGTGCACGGGCTTAGTTGCTCTGCGGCATGTGGGATCTTCCTGGACCAGGGCTCGAACCTGTGTCCCCTGCATTGGCAGGCAGGATTCTTAACCACTGTGCCACCAGGGAAGCCCCCAAAAGTTATCTTCTAATATTACATTAAATCACTCTAAGTCTGTTCTGAGTCCTCCTTTCTGAGAAGGAACTTTGTCCTTTGGGGTTGTGCAGAATCCATTTCATAAGCAACTAGATGGTGTGCTGCTACCTTTGTATCACCCAAATTAACCCTTCACTCAAAGGATGAATGCTTTTATGTCCTCATTGGGAGGCTAGGGATCACAATATCGTTTGGAAAGTGCTTGACAGCTAACTGTAGCAACATATGTGAATTTCGTTTGAGTAGATGCACGGAACCTAATTCTGAAAGCTGAACTTTGCAAAACAGTAAACCCGAGCTGTAATATACCTGTAGCACAGCTGTAGTGATTTATAATTTTCAAATCATTCTCACAGGCATCATCTCATTCACCTATCACAACAGCCCGCCAGTCGGGCATTACCATTCTCATTTTAGTGATGAAGAAACTGAGGCTACACGAGACTAAGTGGCAGGGCTTGGACTCAAAGCCCAACTGGTGACTGCAAGTCCAGAGTACTGGTCATCACCCTGCAGCTGCCATGCTCATCCTTAGTGTGCTGACACGCTGGAAAACAGGTGTCAGGACTGTACATTGTAAGTCCTGGGGAAGCAACGTGGTTTTGTTCGGTTTCCGAGCAAAGACCTGCTTTCTTAAGACACAGATAGGGGTGCTCAAATTCTGTCCAATCCGTAGGAAATTTCCTGAGTGTTGGGACAGCATTAGACTCTACCAGGCAGGAAAATGTCCACTCTTTGCCTCACCTGACCAAAGCATGCCAGCGTGAGAGGCTAACCCGAGCCAACCATTGTGAGTGACCTGTTGAAACAGCGTACCATCCACTGTACCTTAAGTGGCTCTTTTTCCATGATACGATGTGAAATACTGTGGAAACAATGAAGAGGGCACAGAGGCCCATTCCATAAATCCATGCTGTTATCTTTTCCCAGCAGTCATCAGACAGCCGGTGGAGGAGGGCACTGCCCACAATGGCTGGAACAATGAGGAACTGAGAGAAAGGGAAAGAAAAGTAAATATTCAGCAAAACACTGAATTGAGAACTTTATTAAAAATACATAGGTTTACCAGGGGCAATTTTAGGAAGATCATTTTAAAACAAACATTTGCCTTTCCTGGATAATCATAACGAGAGCCAGATGAAGTTGTCCGTTTACGGCACTGAAAACAAGTACTGCTGTTTAGGGCCCAGGACCTGTGTCCACCAATGGGTACACAGTCAAGCAGTAAGAATGAAACATTACTCAATTGTTGCAAAACAAATGTCCTCTATCCTAATTTCGTTAGTTAAGAACATGTTTCATCCTATTCTCTAATGTGATTTAGGGTAGGCACTTAAAATATTCAAATGGCAAGCATGTACCCAGATTTCCCAGGGAGGTCTTGATCTTTAAATATTCTTTCCTGTTTCCCCCATGTGCTACTGAAATCCCAATATTTCAGCAAAGGGTATCTAAATGAATCAAGTCAGTAACTATTATGTACATACCACACTCAAATAAATCATTTGTTCAAATCATATGTCCTGATTTCTAGTTTGGATGTCTACATTCCACCAATTTCTGAGCTACTGCAGAGTGAAAGGGTTATTTCATTTTTAATAGCACCTTTCATGTAGGCAAGAGTAATACACTCCTACTTATTCAAATAATTTTAAGAGACTAGAATCTTAGAGAGAACTTTGCTTTCTGCACCACATTTTACACTACATATTGACACAAATTTCAATGTCTAGACATATCAGTGTGACTAGTAAACATTTAATAATAACAGAAATCATCAGAAGAAATAAATTACTTTATTAGATAGTGGAATAAACATACCTGGCAAAGAACGCAAACTTTAGCAATCTTATGTTTTTTATCTCCAACACCTTCTATTTCCCTCTTGAAACAGAATATTAAATCTCCCAGATGAGATCAGCACTGAATTTCAAATGCTGAAGTATTCAATGGCCCAGAACAGAAAGAAAATTAAGGACAACAAAGTTTTTCATAAAACAATTTAATTTTGAGATTATGTCCTTTCTACTTTTTTCATGTTAAAGTATCTTCTCTTTAATGAAATGATGACATTAGATGGAAGTTTCTTGTTTTGTCAGTTTTAGAAATTTTACTGCTCTCTGAAATCCAAAAATCAGGGATACAGTTTAGTAAGTTTAATAAGATGACATTTTCTGTTCTAAAAAATTAATGTGGATGCTTTGTCAGTTTTCCCTTAACTTTGGTTTCTACAAGTGTCCCTTGTGACAATCCAGAAGAGATAAACTAAGGGATTATTCAGGTCTATCTCAAGCAAATATTCTTCTTAAAGGTGAGCTGTGCATCTCAACAGCCAAACCATTATATTTAAATGCTCAACATTATGCTAAGTAATAAGCATTTCATTGGTCGCTTTATTTATTTATTTTTATTTTAAATTTATTATTTATTTATTTATTTTGGCTGCGCTGGGTCTTCACTGCAGCACGAAGACTTCAGTTGTGGTATATGGGATCTTAGTTCCCTGACCAGGGATTGAACCTGGGCCCCCTGGATTGGGAGTGTGGAGTCTTAACCAATGGACCACCAGGGAAGTCCCTCATTGGTTGCTTTTATTGGTCAGTATTATAAAAACTATCAGAGCACTATTTTGATAACTTTTATCAGTGTTTTGCAGTTGGTAAAGGCATATCCATAAAATGGTGGATGTACATTGGAACAATAAGTGAAGGAACAGGACATATAAACTATTATTCAAACTTTTATATTCTTTTATCCTAATGCTGACCTAGATTTAAATACACACACCCTTACATTTTCTTAGGGGCCTGTGGACAATTAACTTCAGAAGTAACTCTAATCTCTGTTAAATTCATCAGACATTTAGTTAAGAATAAAAGATGGAGGGCTTCCCTGGTGGCGCAGTGGTTGAGAGTCTGCCTGCCGATGCTGGGGACACGGGTTCGTGCCCCGATCCGCGAAGATCCCACATGCTGCGGAGCGGCTGGGCCCGTGAGCCATGGCCGCTGAGCCTGCGCATCCGGAGCCTGTGCTCCGCAACGGGAGAGGCCACAACGGTGAGAGGCCCGCGTACCGCAAAAAAAAAAAAAAAAAAAAGAATAAAAGATGGAAACCAAACGCCCATCAACAGATGAATGGATATATATATTATACACACACACACACACACACACACAATGGACTATTACTCAGCCTAAAAAAGCATGAAATATTGACAATTTGCAGCAACGTGGATGGACCTAGAGATTATCATACTAAGTGAAGTAAGTCAGAGAAAGACAAATACATGATATCACTTCTACGTGAAATCTAAAAAAATAATATAAATGAATCTATATACAAAACAGAAACAGACACAGATATAGAAACTTATGGTTCCCAAAGGGGAAAGGGAGTGGGGGATAAATTAGCAGTATGGGATTAACAAACACACACTACTATATATCAAATAGATAAGCAGCAAGGACTCACTGTATAGCACAGGGAACTCTACTCAATATTTTGTAATAACCTATAATGGAAAACAACCTGAAAAATATGTGTGTGTGTGTGTGTGTGTGTGTGTATATATATATAAAACTGAATCACTTTGCTGTACACCTAAAACTGACGTAATATTGTAAATATTATATTTATACTTCAATTAAAAAAAAAAGAATAAAAGACGGATATCCAGGCAAGTATGGCTGACAATCAAATTAGGCTGTGCATTCTTTAAAACCAAGTTTGGACTCTAAACATTTTGACCCCCTGGTGTTGTGAAGCTCACTTCACAAAGCGTTCACTAATGCAAAGATAGGGGTCAGCTCAAGGCTAGAGAATTTCACTAAATCCTTCCTGCCCTGAGAATCCAAACCATGGGTCCAGGGAGACTGTCCACTAGTGAGGTTACTCCAAATTTCATTATTGAAGCCCTTTTATGGAATCCAGGGCAGGCATGTCAGGTACAAACTTTCTTCTAAAGAAAAAACATTTAGTAAGATTTCAGCATATTAATTATTTAAATAAAAATCTTTTGAGCACCTAAAGAAAAAGGACAGTGATGAGAACAACGTTTCAGTATTACCAAGTAGTATTTGAATTCCACTATTACAATACATAAAACTGATACTTTATAAAGTTTGATTTCTGCTAAGTAATGACTAAACAGCATTGTTCTATTAGATTACAAAGAAATCCACCAAAAACTAGCTTATTTCAGGTTTATTTGGTATCATGACCTCTTTATAGAAATACTGACTATTCTTTGAAGAAGGGTTCAAGAAATGAAAAGGCACAACTTGAATTCAAGCAAGTTTTATTCTAATAACATATGTATATAACCTACACATTGTACTAACACTGTCTAAAATAATTAAATTAGCCTGTTCTAACACTTCACTAAAGGAATAAATTGGTCTCCTTCTCTATTTCTTGTCTTTAGACTATATACCAGCCACCACTTTCGCCTCAAGTCTCACTAAATACAACTTTCAAAGGGAATAATGAAATCATAGATAAAAGGAAATTTATATGATACAAGAAAATGCCAATAAAATGAAATCAATAGGAAAACTATGAAAATACACACATATTTACAAACACCACAGGCAAAAAGAAGAAGTGCATCCAAGTGTTAGCAATTTATTTCTAGGTAGTCCTGTTTTTCTCATATATTCTTCAGTATTTTCTATGTTTCTTATAATGAATATGTTTTGTTTTTATAAGGAAGAAAAAAATTAGGAATTTAGGGATTAAATCAGCTTTTCCTTCTACTATCAAAAAAATTAAGAATTTAGGAATTAAATCGAACTTTTCTTCTACAATATGGACTAACATCTGAGAAGCAATGACCACAGTGGAGATGGAGAGGATGTGGCTACCTGTTTTAGGGGATCACTCAGGGAAAAAAAACCACCTTTTTCAACAAATGGTGAATTCGTCTTGCCAATAAACACAGCTGACTGTCTTGAAAAGGTGATTCATTTCATTCCAGGGGCGACAGTCTTCATAGTTTTCTTTGTCTTTTTTTTATAACTAAGGTACTTACTATTATTATTCTTTCAAAGACGATCTTGTCTGAGAAAGCAAGTCCAGGATAGACAGAGCTGACTGTAGTCGGAGCACTCAAGGTGTCTGACATGCTCACAGTTTCTGGTGACATGACCTAGCACTGACACTTTGGCAGGTAAGGTCACAGAGATGGGTACACCCGACTAATGGGGCTGAGGTTAACAGAGATGATTGCCCCTTCCTCCCACCAAAGCCCTTTGTGAAGGATGGAAAAGGCAGAAAACTCATACTCACTGCATGTGTGTAACAGTTAGCAGCATGTTCATAACAAGTTGGTTTGTAGCGGCCATTGGCTGGGGCCCGGTGGTTCATGAACCTGTAGAGACAAAGACATCACATGAGAAAAGCTCAGAGCGTGTAAAGAACAATGGTGAAGCTTGTCAGTGGTTGTTTGGTCTATTCTAACTGAAGAGGTGACTGCTGGAAATACCTAGTTACGGGATCAAAACCAAAGCCACTAAACAGGTGTAAACTGAGCCAACAGCCATAATCCTAAAGCGAATGCCCTAGTTTACTGGATTAAGTATTCTTTCAGTTCATTTAGAAGAAAAATTTTCTACCTACCAAAAACAAACAAAAACCATATCCACAACTGGTACCCCCACAGTAAAAAAAATTAAAAATAAAAAAAATGGTACAACCAAATCTTAAATCTTAACAGAAAAAAAAAAAATCAAGGTCATTTTTCTAAAGTTAACAAATACCAGAAACCACCATTTAATGCAAACTCAGTGTATTTGAAAGGTTTCTATTTCTTCTCTCAAAATGTATAAAGCTTATACATGTAGATCTTTAAAGCCTCCATCCCATGATTGGCATGCCTGTTGAACTAGTTTCCGTCTATTGCATTACTTGTTCTGGCACCAGACAGCTTAAATAAATGATACCTGGCTGCCTCCTGGCACCTGAAACAAGAGGTACGTTTTCACCTGCATTCTTCCTGAATTAAAAGTTTCCTTCAAAATCTAAATATGTGACTAGCACCAGATACACTGGCTATAAAATTCATAAACACGTGTATGTATCTAAATATCAAAATCTGTTACACATATAGACATACACCCATATTCCATATCCCCTTTGGGCTAATTTTGTGGCAACCAGCAAAGCAGTGAAAAGCACAAATACCATCGGACATGAAGAGATAAACAGCCTTCTTCTATTTCAGTGTGTGGGTGAGGATCCCCCCAGCCCCAATTCATACCCATGCCATGTTTCATGAGGGATTCTGGTTTAGTCTCTGTGTTCTTTAGAAGGAGGGAGATGTAAACTCAGGAAGATAAAAAGGCAGCTGCCTGAAAGAAGCAGATGCAGAGAAATAATGCAGGTAAGGCAGCCATGATGGCATTCAGGTCTCAGCATTCAAGCAGCATTCCTGTGCTTGGGGCATGCAAGATGTCAACAGGCTTTGCACAATAAAGTAGCTTTTTGCTTGAGCTAGGTTAAGGGGGTAGGGGGAGGAGATTCCGTCACTAGTCACTAGTCACACCTTATTAATTAACATGATGAAAAAATGGTACCAGGCTAAACCAAATGGCACAGCCAGGTTGCCAAAAACTGACTAAAACACATGGTCAAGCGATTCCAAACAGTGCTCACTTTAAGAAAAGACTAGCCAATACTTTCTCCCTGAATTAAGAAGGGCCTGTTATCCCTAGAGCAAATAAATAAAGTGGTAGTCCCTGCTAACCCAACATAGAGAGTTCAAGTGGCAGATCCACTAGGAAATGGATTTGGGACCTTGAAGATACCTTACTTGGACCACCAATGGGTAGCTATCTAACTAGCGTGCAAAATATACACATATGGAATGGAATTCACCAGATGGCTTGGAAACTGTTTAAGAGAAATGTGCAGTTAACAGCTTCAGAATTATTCCAAGCTATTCTCACACATAGATAAATGAATCTTTTCTCCCCTGACAATCCTTTAAATAATTTTACTAAATTTCCTAAGGAACGAGAGTGTTGCTATACGGCAGTTATTAGTAAAAAGGAAAATAATTACACTCTTGGGAAGGATGCTTTAAAAGTGTCCCTAGCATTCAAGGATCTACCAAATCATTAGCCTGAGACATAACTACAGGGCTATAAGTAGCATGTCCTATTAGGAATTGTAAAGGGTAAAGAGCAAGGCTCCGGGATGGTTGAAGGTAGATTAAACTGTGAGCACTCTGTGCAGGGTACAGTAGGTAGGGTTTGACTACCCACCACCAGGCTGCAAACTAAAATAGCAATTTATATCTCTGGCAGCCCAATCTAAAAATAGTCAGGCTATTACACAGTGACAGGGATAGACTTTCAAATTTTCTCCTAAAAGCAGAGAAACTCGGTGGCCATGTTTGTGACAGCTTAGTTCCTGCCCACCTGGAATCACTCAGGTTAAAAATAAACTCAGAAGTTGCAGAGAAAAATATCCCACCCATGTGACTTAAGGTAGTTTCTCCTTAAGGGCAGGGCCAAGATTCCTGCAATACAGAAAGGGAAGAGCAAGTATTCCAGGCACAGATCACTGCCTGGGGCCCCATGGGACAGCACATGGTTCTGCCGGGAAATTTACAGTGCATTTTTCCATTTCTCTCTGATCTGCCAGGGTACAATCAAGCCTCCAACAAGGCCTCCTGCAGAAATCACTATGAAGAAATTAGTCGCCCAAGACCTAAATGGAAAAGCAGATGTAAAATGCAAATAAACTCCCACACACTGAGCCTATTCTCTTCCCCCCAAAAAGAATGAGGAAGGTTATCAAGAGTTATGGCAAACAGCACCCACTTATGGAAGACACCTCTACTTAAAGCAAAGCCACCCTAATGGTTATCCAGTGCTAGAAGACAGCATCCAGCCAGCTTCAGAGGGTTTGAGGGAAGGTGATTAAAGTTTTTAGTTGACGAGGGTTTGTTCATTCATCCCCTCACTTTCTCTTTCAACACTCTCTCCACTTCCCCTGGCCCAGTGTCCTCATGCTCTCAAAACTATGGAGAGAGGGACCTGGGGACACTCCTTAGCACACTTTAAATTTAGCCCAAAGCAGTGGCCTTCCGAAGGTAAATCTGCAACCCACCAGCAGATCTCAGAGGCCTAAGATCAAATCTCAGAAGTTGTCCTTGATTCCTCTGTGTTCCCCATACTTCACATGCAAGCACCATCAATGTTACCTTCAAAATATATTCCAAATCAGTTCCGCTCTCTACAGTTCCAAAGACCCTACCTTAAATCGAGACATCGACACCTCTGGTCTGTAAACATACAAAGTCTCTGGTCTCCCTGCCTGCCCACACATGGACTCTCTTCTTTACTCAGCAGCCACAAGTCTATCAGCACCAGATCACATCATACACTAACCAGAGCTTAAAATCTGTCTGGCTTCCCAAAGTGCTTGGGATAACACTGCATCCTCCGCAGGCCACAAGCCCTCACCCACTTCTCCAGCCTGGTGCTACCTTCCTCTCACTCTCTGCCTCCAACCAACCGCATCCTTTCTGCTCCTCAAAGGACCCAGGTCTTATCTGCCTCAGGGTGTCTGTGTTTGCTGTTTACTTCTAACTCGAACATTCTTCTCCAGAATGCCCAGCTCTCCTCTCACCGGTCAAACTCATCTCAAATGTAACCTCCTTAGAGAGGTTTCCCTGACCATCCTACCTAAAGTATCACTTCAGCCCTCCTCACTCCACCAGAGTCCTTATCACAATTAGTAAGAACTGGACTTTTTGAACTTGTTTATTTTTTATTTCATTTTCTCCCACTGTAATGTGAATTCCATGAAGGCCATCTTGTCCACCATTTCATTTCCAGTTCCAAACACAAGGCCCAGCTTATTGCTGGAGCCTAATAAGTAAGTGCTGAATGAATGACTAGAAAGACAGACATTCTGCCTGCTGCTGAAGTATTTTATCCTACCCGAGAAAGATCCACTCGTCAATTAGTTTCACTGGGGATTCTGTATGCAACAAAGAAAAACAGGCAGTCTTAGGGCAAAGAGAATCCTCAATCTCATGAAAATAAAATTCTCAAAGGCCAATACCGTGGACATTCCAAGGGCTCCTTCAACATCACTTGATGGGGCAACATAAGCTGACCCCTGTGCACAACCTTACTAATTAGCTTCCCTATATGAATAAGCATGATGTCTAGGAAAAGTGTCTGCTGCCAGAGGTAGTGATAGTGGTGGGATACATTTAACTTAAATAAGGGAAATGGCACATATAAGGAGACTACCCCATGCCTATGATTCAATGCTCTGAGAACACGCCAAAAAACAAACAAACAAAAAAAGGCAATAGGCAGTCCTGGAAGACTTCTAGTGCTTTAGAATTATATGGTTTGCCACATATTCAATTTGAAGCTAACCGGTGGTCATGAGGCTGGGGTTAAGGAAAGGAGCATCCTTTTCCTTGGATTTTTGGTTGCCAGGCTGGAGAAACGAGCATGCACCAGTGAGATACCAATAAGATACATTAGAGGCTCTGGGTCCTAGGCCTCTGCGCTGTCATACAGATGTTGTGATGTGGGCGGGGAGACAGAGGTGAATGGCTGCATGGGTGGTGGAGAGGGACATGATATTGAACCCTTCAGTGTGCCCCTTCCTTGCTGTGCGATGATGGCAAGCTCTCTTTTACTCTCTAACCCTATTTGTTCTTCTATTAAATGGGTATAAAATTTGCCTCCTAGGGTTACAGTTGAGGATGAGATGAGTAATCTACAAATACCCAGCTACTGCCTGGCACCAGGAGGTACTTAATAAATGTTAGCAGGTATTCTATCAGTCAGAGATGCTGTGAAAGGGAGAGAATGACTCTGTGTGGAGGGGTGGTGGAATCAAGTGTGGAAGGGTTAAAGCACAAAAGATAAAAGGTGTCCCACTGGGGTTTTTCACATCCTAAGCTTTTTGAGAAGCCATGCCTGCATAAAGCCCTCCACTTATTACACTGGGCTAGGCATCCCTACAGCCCTCCTCCACAGATATGTCAGAACTCTGGAAGTTGATCCAAAGCCACAGTGACCACCAAGTTTCCATTATGAACAAACCAGCAAGGTGTTCAGGTTTTCTTATAATTTAGACATAGCCACAAACTATGGCCTAATGAAATGTTTTTACTGCAGTCAAATGCTCGTCAATGGAGTCCTGGTAAATCTACCAGGAGGAACACATGGGTTCAAAGATAGTGTATTCCTCTTTCTAGTTCCTCTGTCATTGACCTACTTGTATCTCTCCTGAATGCTCAAAAGATGTATAAGAAACACAGTTTTTAAGAGATGCAGAACAGTACTCTCAACATGTCAACGTGTGGACCACAAAAACCATGATTTTTTTTGTTATATTACTTTCTATTTGCAGGCTTTATTTCTAAGTTCAAATTGACTCTTAGAAATATCTTTCCATTTTAGCCTATAATACACAAAAACAAGAAATTATGGGATCATTCATTGTTCAAAGAAAATCGGGGTAGTTCTAGATGTCATCAAGAAAATAACTGTTAAGTATCCATTGATATTGTGCAGCCGCTGAGAAAATTACAATGTCTATGTTGCACTAAAAGAAAACACCTGTAGTTTTTCATTGTTAAATGAATGAAGTAGAGCGCAAAATCACCTTACAACTGTGATAATAAGGACTGGATAGATTAGCGTCCAGCAAAAAGAAAAGTTCAGGGCTTCCCTGGTGGCACAGTGGTTAAGAATCCACTTGCCAATGCAGGGGACACGGGTTCTAGCCCTGGCCCAGGAAGATCCCACATGCCACAGAGCAACAAAGCCCATGTGCCACAACTACTGAGCCTGTGCTCTAGAGCTCGTGAGCCACAACTACTGAGCTCACATGCCATAACTACTGAAGCCCGCATGCCTAGAGCCCATGCTCTCCAACAAGAGAAGCCACCACAACGAGAAGCCCGTGCACCACAATGAAGAGTAGCCCCCGCTCGCTGCAACTAGAGAATGCCCACGCGCATCAACGAAGACCCTACACAGCCAAAAATAAATAAATAAATAAATTTATTTAAAAAAAAAAGTTCCATCAGCTGAAATGGTAGTGTCCTAAATAAGGTTTGTTTGTTTTTCATTTCTCTTAACACTTTTAATGTTTGTGCGACAAACAATAAAACAGGTTCCTTTTCTTTTTCTTCTTTCTAGAGAAGAATTGAAAGGATAGAAAAGAAATACAACTCTTAATCTAACAAAAACCAGTAATTTCACAGAATATTGCCACTGTTCTCTGAAAACAGGAAGAGCAGAGATGTGCAGAGAAGTAAGACCAAATCAAACAAACCACATGCACTGAGCTTTGCCAACCATTACTGAACCTGTGTTACATCCTCCCTTAAAGCCCCTCCAGTCCTCATGGCTGACTTCATGTTCTCAAGCCAGAACACCATGGTTTCGTTTTGCCTTTAGAAGTACTGATATGATATCCCACTAGGGGAATACTGCCAGGCATTCAACACCCTGAGTGATGAGCAATATTCGGAAGTTAATCCAAGTCTTCAAACTGATCACCCTTCTGATGGCACAATCCACCACAACTCTCCCTGCGCATATTTCACTCCTTACCCTGTGGGACTGGAGGAGGAATAAGATCAGAATGGGAGAGGGGGCGTCAAGGGATTAGGAAGTTGGAAAGAAAACAAAAAGTGCACTTTAAAATCTTGAAATAAAAAGCAGTGCCTAAAAACTCAACAATAACCTCCTTGGAAGACTTCATGCATTCTTTGTCTTTTTTCAAATTCCCCCTGTCACTGCACACTAAGCTAGCCTGCTCAGGCTGAAGGTCTGGGAATGGGGACGGCTGCCTGATTCAGACAAAGGGATGGAGAGTTACCACAGCACAGGAGGGGTGAACTTTCACCCACTTAAACGAAGGCCATTAGAAAAAAAAGCCCAGAGCTTCCTCTCGGAACTATGGCCAGCCTCCATCCATTGCTAGATGGCAGACACCCGGGGTCGGGATTAAGGCCACGGTACCTCCCCAGGCCGGCGTTACCATCGGCTCTCCAGCGAAAGGGCAGCCGGCCAGCCTTCCGGTGGTGCCTCCTCGGTTCCTCCTCCTCGTTTCCTAACACTGGCGTCTCAACAGCAGGTCTCACCACCCGGACGCTAACTTGCCCCTTCGCGGCGCCCCCAAATAGCACGCCCAGGGACTCTCAGCCTGAGTACCCTCAGGGCCCGGACTTGGCCAGGCAAAACTAAACCAGCAGAGCCTGCCTCAGTTTCCCCGTTGCTACGGCCGTTCAAAGACAAAGCACCTAAAACGGCCAGCACCCCCGCTTTACCACAACTCTCGCTGCTGGGCGCAGCAACGAATGGGCCCCGGTTCCGCCCGCACCGGGAGCCCTCCAAGCTCCCGGTAAGGGATGGAGGGCAAAGCTGGGGTCGGAAGACTCGGGGGCAGCGCCTGCGGCTGGGGTTCGGGTCCTCAGATCAAGCAAGAGCGCCGCCTGGATGGGGTGAAGCCGGGTGAGCAATGGGATACCGCGGGAGAAGGGCAGGCTCGTGGTCCGAGGTCTGGGAATCCGAGGTCCGCAGATCGCGAGGGGGACCCGGGACAGGCACGAGATCCTGGTCTTTGGAGGAAGGGGATCACCCAGGGACAGCAGGGAGGGGAATCCCCCGGGAGCCGGTTCCCCGGCCGAGGCGCGGGATCCACAGGGGATGGACCCAAGTGAGGAGCCGGGACCCACTCGGGAGGAGGCGGGATCCGGGACCCGGTCCCGGCACGGGCGGCGGGGCGGGGGCGCCATCCCTCTCACCGCTGGAATCGATTCTGGAACCGCATTGATCCTCTGCTCCTCCTCGTGGGCCAGGAGCTCGGTATCGTCAGCGCCGGCGGCCGGGCGCGCGGCCCTCATGGGCTTGGGCTGCTCCGGAGGCCGCCGCGTGCCCGGCGGACCACTCGGCCAGGCAGGGTCGGAGTGGGCCAGGCAGGGGGTCGGGACAGGGCCGGAGCCAGACCAGGCGGCTGGGGGCGGGAGGGAAGCCGCTTAAACGGCCCCGGCGCCTCCCGCCTCCAGCCTCCCGGCTCCTCCACCCACTGTCGCCCGCGCCCCGCCCCGCAGCGGAGCCCGGCTCCGCCCCCGTCCGCCCCGCCCGCCTGCGTGCTCCCGCGGCCGTCGGCGCGTCACCGCGCCGGGCGGCCAATCAGCGCCCAGAGCGGAGCAGCGGCCATTCTGCCATTCATCCCGCAGCGCCCAGGCGGAGGGGAGGGGCCTTGCGGCGGAGGGGCGGAGCGCGGGGAGGGGCGGAGAGCTAGAAGGGCGGCTCACTTGTAGAAGGGGTGGAGTTGGAGCGAGAAAATAGAAGAGCCAGAGGACAGAGGAAGAAAAATTGTAAAGGAGGAGGTGAGATACGAATCTTGAAAGAAATTGTAAAGAAAATAGCAGCAAACAAGGACCTCTGTCTGCGTTCTAGTCCTGGCTCTGTGTCATTCATTCCTTCCTCATCATTTCTGCATCCCTCCGTTCATTTATTCCTTCGTCATTTTCAAGGGCAGCTACACCTAGGCTGTTGTGCGAGGTTCTGGGGAAGATTTTTTAAAAACCTTTCCTTGTCTGTCATATGACATGCATTGTCTAACTCAGATTCTATGAGAAACTCAAAGGAGGGAGTCCTCCGCAGGGATGCTTGTGTTACACTTTTATTTATTTATTTAATCCAAATCTACTTTATTTAAAGTAGATTTGAATCAGGGTCCTGTGGGAAAAACCTAAACCCAGAGGGCTTGCTGTAAGAGAGGTTCAAAGGATAGTGAATGAATCGCTGATTTTTTTTTGGCGGGGGGTAGGGTTCTTGGGATGAACTAAGCTATGTACAACTTTTAATCATCTTCAAAGTCGTAAATGATAATGTTTGTTTTTATTTTTGTTTTTTTAATTTTTTATGGCAGTGTCACATCACGTGGCATGTGGGATCCTAGTTCCCTGACCAGGGATCGAACCTGCGCCCGATGCAGTGTAAGCATGGAGTCCTGACCACTAGATGGCCAGGGAGGTCCCAAATGTCTGATTTCTTTTTTAAAATAATTAATTAATTTTTTGCTCTGTTGGGTCTTCGTTGCTGTGCCCAGGCTTCCTCTAGTTGCAGTGAGCGGGAGCTGCTATTCGTTGTGGTGTGTGGGCTTCTCATTGTCGTGGCTTCTCGTTGCAAAGCGCAGGCTCTAGGCGCGCAGGCTTCAGTAGTTGTGGCACGTGGGCTCAGTAGTTGTGGCTCACGGGCTCTAGAGTGCAGGCTCAGTAGTTGTGGCGCACGGGCTTAGTTGGTCTGCGGCATGTGGGATCTTCCAGGGCCAGGGCTCGAACCCGTGTCCCTTGCATTGGCAGGTAGATTCTTAACCACGGTGCCACCAGGGAAGCCCTATGGCTGATTTCTTGATCCTTTCCCTTATGACTCCTAGAATGTAGATGTGGCCCCCTCCAGGTAGCCTGTCCACACCATCCCCCATACCCTAAACTTCAGACTCTCAAGGGGACATTAGGCCAGCCTGTTAGGAGTGTTTACTTTTCATGCAGTGAGAGCTTTGGAAAGCTGGGAATTCTTTCCCCCATAATTCTAGTTTCCTTTCCTTTAACACCTGCCAAGTTGGTGAGCTCTAGAAGGGTGCTTTCCAAGGTTATTTCATTAATTTCCCCAAGAACTCCAGGAGATAAACATTATCTTACTCACTTCACAGATAAAGAGACCAGGAGGTTTAGAAACTTGCCAAAAGCAAAACTAGGATTTGTACCTAGCTTTGTCTAACATTAAAGACTCAGATGCCTTCAGTGGGCCAGACTACCTCTCGCTAAGTTTTTATTTATTTATTTTCCTAAGTTTTAAAGTAGTATATTTCTTTAAATTTTTTTTTTCTAAAAGTCAGAAAAATGAGCATGGATTGAAGGTTTACTGAACTGCTCTGTCCAGCCCCTGGGCTCAGTGAATTGGTGGGAGAGGGAAAGGTCACAAAGGAAATAACTAATAAAAATAGGTAAAAAATAATGATATGAAATAACATAGGAAGGATTAAGAAAACAATGAACCAGCAGATGTCAGGTCACATCCTAGCAATGACTTAGGAACATGCAGAAGACTGCAAGGAGCTAGCAAATTGTGGTGAGGCTAATTAGGTAATGGGATGCAGAAGAGAAGGAAGTCTGGATATGGATTTTGAAAGAGATGATGGGCATGACGACACACAGCCTTTCATACAGTACAACAGCTTGGACAAAGAGGGGATGTCATCAGTATGGGGAAAATTTGTGAATGGCCACCTAGGTTTAGAAACATCAGTGTGAATGGCATTTACCCAAGGGGAAAAAAATGAATGAGAGAAAAATTAGATCAAATCAGAATAAAATACCTTGACCTACAGTGGTGTCTTCCATAGAAATATTGAAGGAATATAATATGCAGGAGTATTAACTGAAAGTGGCTTGTTTAAACAATATGATCACAAATTTAAATCAACCTCATTTTTGGTGACTCTCCCCCAGAAGTGAAAGCAATTCTCAAAAGATAAAAATAAAAACTATGAAGCAGCTTAAGGTTATTTACATAAACACCTGCCACTTTTTTTTGTTTTTTTTTTGTTTTTTGGTGAGGTGTCCATTTGAATCTTTTTTAGGAGAAATCCTGAGTATGTTTGCAGAAAAAAGGTACTAGATTCGACTTAGAGATTAGCATTTTGGAGTGGAAGAAAATGGAAAGTTTTTCACATTAGTAGGATGTGACATTTTTGTTTAGCTCAAAAATATACAAGTTCTTTCTGCAGAACTGCAGAAAATTATTTGCGTAGCCTCTGCCTAGAAGAAAGGATTTGTGAAGGAGCAGATATCAGCTGCAGAGGAATCTCTGGGGAGAACACCTGCCCTGCTTGTTGAGGGACACAGAGTTCCTGGACTGGACGCTGACCATACTAGGAAGCACCTGGAACCTAGTCCTTCGGCTACCGTCATCCAATCAGAAAGTAGCAGCTCTGCCCCAGACTGTGACTCCAGATGCCCAGGAAGGTTGCCTGAACCTCTGATTGCAAGTCTTGCTCTGTGACTGGCTTTCAATGTGTCTCTTTATGAATATGACAAAGTAAAGCAATTATTAAAATGTAAATGCTCCCATCCTTTCCCCTTTTCTGAAGAGAGGAACGCTATCTCAGTCTTAGCCCTTAGTGTTTTGCCTACATTCCCTGATTGTCTATGCCCTCGTCCCAAAATGCATATGTTGAAATACTAATGCTCAATGCGATGGTATCGGTGGGGGGGATGTTGAGAGGTGATTAGGTCAACCACCACCCTCATGAATGAGTTTAATGCCCTCATAAAAGAGGCATGAGAGAGCTCGCTGGCCTCTTTCACCATGTGAGGACACAAGAAGTCAGTCTGCAACCCAGAAGAGGGCCTTCATCAGAACCTGATCATGCTGGCACTCTGAACTTGGACTTCCAGCCTCCAGAACTGTGAAAAATAAATGTCTGTGGTTGATAAGCCACCCAGCCTTTTTTTGTTTTTCAATAGTGGCTCAAGTAGATTAAGACACCTGACCTTCGAGGAGTACCTGTCTCTTTCATGCCCAGTTCCTAGACTTTCATGATGAAAACAATTGGGGAAACCAATGGGAAGAGAGATCCAGGGAGAAAAAAAGAGGCCTTGGCAGATAGGCTGTTTTGGTTTACATGATGAAGATGAGTGAGAAAAAAACATTCCATAATCTGGGGCATATTGACCTTTTTTGACCCTCGTGCCTTCAATCAACTAAAGCTTGGACTCTGTTGACCTAAGCTCCAATTCTATTCTAGATTCCCCTCTGCTTAAGCCATGAATATGAATGTATATGCATGTACCCTTAGCTTAAAACTTCCCCAATTTTGCTGTTTGGGGAGACATTGCTTTGGGAGAGATCCCTGGTGTTTTCCTTACTTGCTGCAAGTAATAAATCCTTCCTTCTCCTGCTCTTTGGCTTGGTTGTGTCTTTTGGCTTGACACCCACCAAGAGGTGAACCCAGTTTTCCAGTAACAAATTTTGGCCCAGATGGGATATCTTGCCTAACCCCTTTGGATTCCTCCAGCTCCCAATAGGCTATGCAGTGGGCTGTGGCAGCTCACCCAGGTGAATTTATCTATGTTGCTGGGGGACCTGTGGGGAAGGGCATAGGAGAATCCCTCTTGGCACCTGACTTGTTAGTCTGTGCACCTCAACTCACTGAACAGGCTCAATGGCCACTCTGGACATCTTGATTTAAGGAGTCCCTTTGGAGAGGTAAGTAACATTTATCCCACAAATTGGATTCAGGGCTCTGTCCCCATCTCAAGGCGGGAGAAGGATGCCTGATTGTGAAAGCCTCCAGTGAGACAATCTGTGTCTCTTCTGGTACTGGCCCTTGCTAGGGGGTCCTGGTAACTTGAATTATGTCTAGAGGGCTGCCAGTTTGGTATACCTGAACAACCTGCATATATACTTTTAAACTATTGATTAGAAGAAATTATTACTAACTCTCTAGAGAAGAAAATTTTCAGTGGGCTAAGAATGGCTGAATCTGTGTCTCCATCAGCCCTTATTATAGACCTCTTGGTAGTTGAAGACAAATCCTCAACCAAGATCTGAGGATATGGGGAAACAGATATTTGTTCCCTCAGACAGCCAATTAGCGTGCATTCTGAGTCATCAGAAACTCCGTAGCTATACCCCAATGACAAAAAACAACTTATTTTCTTTTGTAATACTGTCTGGCCACAATATCAACTAGGCACCTAGGAGAAATGGCCGGAGAGTGGTTCATTAAATTATAACACCATCTTTCAACTTGAACTGTTTTATAAAAGGAAAGGATAAAAACCCCTCCACCTTTCTGGAGAAGATTAGAGAATGACTTAGGCAACACCCCACCCTGGACTCTGAGGATTCAAGAAGTGCAGTAGTAATAAACACCTAGTTCATATCTTAGAGTGTTCCAGATATTTGCTGCAAAGTTCAAAATATTGCAGTGGGACCTAACACCCCCACCTCCCAACTAGTTGAAGTGGCCTTTAGAGTTTTCAGTAACTGGAACCTGGTGAAAGAAGAAAATGAAGACAAAAGGTGGACCACCGCAGTATGGATGAATGGCCCCTGCCCCCAGCGTGAGACATGCAGGCCTCCAGCAAAACTGGGACCCAGTCAATGCACTTACTGCAAGATAGAGGGAATGCTCTGACTCTCCCCAGAGAGGGAAGGCCTGAGCTCACCACCCTTCCTTTCAGCTCCCAGTAGCCAAAGAAAAGGACTGATGGGGCCTGGGGGCTCCCCAGCTGGATCTTCAAAACACCATCCCAATCTCCCCTGAGGAGCCCTGGATTACCTTAGAAGTAAGGGAAGAGCCAGTTTAATTTTTGTTTGATACCAGAGCCACACTTTCGGTGTTGACAACCTGAGGGTGTTCCCCTCTCCAAGAGGGAATACATCATCAAAGTGTCATCAAGAAAGAAAGATACTAGGAAATCTCACCCTGGAAATGGCCAAAATGGGGCTCCTCTGACATTCTAAAACTGGTTTTGCTATGCAGTTAATAACAACTGGCTTTCTAAAAGTAACCTGAATTTCTCTCCCTGTGCCTTTGAGATGTAAATGTTCTACCCAGGCTCTCAGGAGCTTTTATCTAGACCATTCTTATTTCCTGAGACTGAAAGAAGAAAAAAAAAGAGGACTTTTTAAACTCAAGCAGGAAAACTATGAGATCCCTGTGTCTGTGTGGATGTAAGTATGTCTTTGTTCATTACAGATATGAAATGTCTTTACCTCTGGATGGTATTATCAAAATTAATTTGTTTTTTTATTTTTTGGCCTCACTGCACGGCATGTGGGATCCTAGTTCCCCTTCCAGGGATCAAACCCATGCCCCCTGCAGTGGAAGCATGGAGTCTTAACCACTAGACCACCAGAGAAGCCCAAAATTTGTGAATGAGCTCTATATAGTTGTCTTAAAGCAAATTAAGTGCTTATATAAATTCTCAGAGACATAAAAAGAAACTGACTAGAATGAATTCTGGGTTCATGTGATCTGGAAAATATTTAATATTAAACTGATATCTGGTTTTGAGGCTAGCTTAAACTTGTTGGTTTAATTAATATAGACATGTCTTTAGAGTCATCAACATTAAGTATAATACTTTTATTGTACCTAGGTTTTCTAGAAGTTAAATAAGATTGTATTATATCTGTTGCAAATTTGTCAGCAAGGAAAATAACCTTATACAATTAAACTTTTAAGTAAATTAGATGTGAGATAAGAGTTTTCTTTTTTTTTTTTAAGGTGAGCTTGTTAGGAACAATTATGTTTTATGAATTTCTACTTTAAAAATACTCTTTCCAGATTTTGGTAGCTTGAAACTAAATTAAGTTAAATGAATTCATTGACTAGGTCATTTCAAATGAAAATAAATACTGGAACATTAATTGCTAAATAGGTCTAAGCTTACCTACTTTTGTCTTCTTATGAGAGGGAAACTAAAGATGTTTGGGTTTATTAAATGCATGTCTTATACCGCATTAAAGAAAGATATCCTGCTATGAGAAAATGTATGTTTCTAGAGGTTATAGAATATGTTCATAAGTTTGCCAATTGGGACGTGCTGGTGTGACAAACAGTTCACAATTTCTTGGTTTTTGTTAGAGATTAAGGTTTTTAAGGGTTAAAATTATATGTAATTAAAGTTACTAAAATCATAGGGGAAATATTTCAGTATGTGAGGAAAATAGGAAGCATGTTTTGAGTAAAAGAAGGTATGAGGAATAGAAATTCATTTGCTAAAGTAACAAAAAGGTATTTTGTTCTAGAACTAGTTGTTTCTGAATGGAAAAGAAAATAAGGGGCAAAATATATGGATACAAAAATTTATAGAAGGTTTGTGGAAAAGGAACACTGAGAAAAGAGTTTTGTAAATGGTTAGGATTGGCTAAGATTAGATTGAATTTAGTTAAGTAAATGAGCTTCATTATTAAGAGTAGGCTGATGCAAGACTGGAGTTTGGTTTTCTCTCTCTGCTGGGAAAACAGTTTTCTTAGAGTGTTGAGCTGCTTTTGATAATAGATTATAAGTTTCTTTGCCTTTTGAGAGATCTGATTGGAACTTTCTGTATTTGTCTATGAGATCTTTTATTATCACTTTGGTTAAGTGAATGGGTATTTCACAGTGACCTCTGATCCTATTTGACCAGGTGTTTTGAAACTTTTTGATATTTTTTACGATCTTCCCAAATATCAAATACTAATTGAAGTTCTTTTGACCAGCTAACTTTGGGATGCTTTGGAGGAACCCTGAGGCATCTCACAGAGAGACTAAATTAACTAGGATTATTTGGTATGTTAAATTATGTGGGAAGTATTGTAAAGTGACTGGTGTTAAGCCTTCTTAGGTTATGCTGTATGGGTAAATTTTATTAATATAGGTATTCTAAAAATCATATAAATTTCTAAAAATCTGTATGTGTGTATGAGTAAATTTTATTAATACAGGTATTCTAAAAATCATATAAATTCCTAAAAATCTGGTATGTCCTGATAAAATATTATCAGTCATAATTCTAGTTCCTATAACCAAGTTTCTTTGTCAACTGCATTGTGATCAGGTGTTTCATTATGCATTTAGAGTCTTCCATCATTCATAGGCAGCTTTTGCTTTACTCCAATGTTTTTGCAAAAAACATTGCTTTATCTTCAAGAAGATTCACAGGAAGGAGTTTTTGACAATTACAGGTTTCTGATAAATTTCAGATCATACTGCTGAACTGGGTAAGAAATTAAAGAATCTTAATGAAAACCCTGATGGCTTCATAAAACTGTTAACAGAAAGGATTAATTACATTATGAAAAGTTTCAGCACAGTCAATTTAAAAGAACCTATGTGGTGCATTAGCCAGACTTATTTTGCAAGCACATTAGTCTTAATCTGGCTATATTTGGTAGAAATGAGGGTAATTTTAGAAAGAAAAAATTATGTTTCTGTGGATATTAAATTCTAGTTTGTTAACTGACAAAGACTCACTTCTAGTTTGTTAACTGCCTAAGACTCACTTCCCAGATAGCTCCTTGCCGCTATGTTATATTATTGTAAAGTTTAATTGAATTATTCAAATGACTTTTGTCAGAAGGGACTCTGAATTGGACTGGTCTATGCAAAGGACTGCTGACCCCAGAGGACACCCACACCAGAAAGGGAAAAAGACAACAGCAGTGGTAGGCAGCTGACCCGAAAATCTGGACCAGGCCTGTAAGACCCATCCTACTAATTTAATTGAGTTGTTTACAAAACATTTGTCTCCTTATCAACATTGAAAGTTCCCCCAATGTTTAGGATGGGAAGGAAATTCTGTAGTGAAATTGTCACAACTACTCATGGCATGTATCATGGCTTGCTGTAAGTCTACTGCTAAAAGCACATGTAGAGTGTTAGTGTGACAATTCAGTATAGTAGCATGTATAGCCTATAAAATGTCTCCCCATTAACATAACTCTGAGCTTGTTCACTATATCTGATTAGTTTTCCCAAAATGTGGGTAACTAGGCAAATATATGAAAAAGAAGAAGGCTTAGCATTGATGGACATGATGGACCCATGGCAGGCAGCAACCACCCTGTCATGTAGGGACAGATATTTTGATCTATCAAAAGATTTGCAATCAAAAGGGGAAATGATAAAAGAAATTTTCCAATTGAGGAAGTCATTCTGATGAATACATAATTTAATTCAAACTTTATGCTGACCAGAGTGGCCTGTTTTGTGGCCTATAAACATGCATTGTACATCTGCTTTGGCTGTTGAGGAGGGGAATGCATTTAGAAATAAAAAATAGAGGATATTATCACTCACATAGAGGCCTTAATGAATTTTACCCAGCAAGCCTTAAAATGATAGTAATCAGGTTGTCAATCTGCTGAACTCAAATGTTTCTATGATTAAAAAAAAAAAAAAAGTGGTCCTACAAAAATGCATGGCCCTTGATATTTTAACAGTCTCTTTACTAGGAACTTATGCTATAATATATACCAAATACTGTTTTTTATACCTGATTAGTCTTCTAATGTGATTCAACTTATGATGCATATGAAAAATCAGATCTCCTCTCTGAATGATCCCCTTCCTAGTTTAGGGAAAATATTAGAAAAATGGTTTGATTTAGGGGGCTCTTGGCTCATATCTCTGCTAATAATGATTGCAAAGTTGCTGTTTATTGTCCCTCTTGCTGTGCCTCTCCTACAACTGCTAGAATAATGCTCTTTAAGCGAGGTTCAGACTCTGCTTCAGTGGACTCCAAAACTTATCTAGCTCTAGCAGCAAGAGAGTTTCACTCCTCTAACTAGGGAGATGACGTCACCCATTCTCAGCCGGAAGCAATTACAGAAGACTGACCTTTGGCCCTGTAGCACTCGAGATTGAGGAGTGAAGTATCTCAAGGGGAGATTTTGTAAGCAGTTAAGGTAGGGGGTCTTTTGGCTTGACACCCACCAAGAGGTGAACTCAGTTTTGGGGTAACAGAGCACAGCATATGCAAAAGCATGATGTGATTCAAGACCTGCAATTCCACATGCTATAAGTAAAAGGCATTTGTGAAGAATTGTAGTAGATGAAGATGGAGTCATAAGAAGGGTTCAGATTAAACAAAGGACTGATGTGGTAAACTAAGGAGATTTGGAGTTTATACTGAAAGCAGTAGAGACCTGTCGAAAAACTTTAAACACACAAATGAGGTGATCAGTTACATATGCTGAAATTTATATGAAGAATTGGAGGGGTGTGGACAAGATTGTTAGTTGTCTATATCAGCTCTATCCAGTGGAACTTTCAATGATGATAGAAATGTTCTATATCTGTGCT
Organism: Phocoena phocoena; assembly: GCF_963924675.1. Classification (NCBI taxonomy): domain Eukaryota; kingdom Metazoa; phylum Chordata; class Mammalia; order Artiodactyla; family Phocoenidae; genus Phocoena; species Phocoena phocoena. The sequence goes on along the minus strand of NC_089237.1, from coordinate 33,128,653 downwards.
GGCCAGTATCATGGTATGTAGCCACTTACACTACTGAGCACTTGAAACATGGCTAGTGCATCTGAAAACCTGAATTTATGCTGTTACTTAATTTTAATAAATTTAAATGTAAATAGCCACCTGTGGCTAGTGGCTACCATATTGGACATCACTATTATATATCCGTCTCCTTTTTATCTGTCCTAATAGAGGCCCAATATTTTAGCTGGGCACATGGCTGTCCAAATAAAGACTGCATTTTCTAGCTTGCCTTATAGCTAAGTGTGGGCCATATGACTAAGTTCTGGGCAATGGGATATGTGAACTGAAGTGCAATTCCTGGGTTATGCCTTTAAAGGTAATGCCCCCTCATCCATGTCCCTTCCTCCACAGACTGAACTGCAACATGGGAAGTATGTGGTAGAGCAGAGCAGAGCAGCAAGATAGGAGTCAGGCCCCCATGGTCCAGAGCTGCCATGCCAGCCAGACTTTTGAGCACCAGAGAAGTTCTATCTCATTTATACCACTCTTAGTCAGTGCTTCTCTCACATGCAAGTTATTCTAACAGATACTGTGACTGAAACTGGAAGTAGAGTGACCAGGTGAAACATGATTAGAATAATCCAGCCAAGAAGTGATGAAGGTCAGAACTAGGGTAATGCCATTGGAGTGGAGAGAAAGGAGCTCATCTGAGAAGGATAAAAGGGCTATTTATACAAAGCCTGAATCTGTGAAAACTCAGGGAGGAATACAATTCCATCCATGACTGCTTCTGTGAGCATTAAGTGAAACTCACAATTCAGTACCATTTAAAAATAGAAATCTAATGAGTAAAGGGAAACAAAAATAGGACATATGCTCTTCCCCAGACCCAGCTCAGATTGCCAGCAATATAGATATGATTAAATCAATGTAGTACCCTGACCTATTCAGAAACTGAGAAATCTTTGTATTTGGACTAAGGGAGGGCAATCTGAGAACTAACGTACAGTACAAATTCTAGAATAATTTAAGTATCTGTATTTTGTGCCTGTAAATCACCAATTCCATGTCAACAAAAACATTGATGGCAAGTGTTAAGAGATGTCTTAATGGAAAATAAGATTCATTTTAAACTGCAGCATGTCCAATGCCAACAATTTCTTAAGACAATGGTATTTTAAGCAAATTAAGCAAATTTTCTATTCCCCTTTTTACACTAAAACTTTGCACCAAGCTCTTTCTTCACACTGTAAAAAATTCTGGTTGGATACAGTTTGATTATGAAAGATCTTACAGTATTTTGAATGAATAAAGGAATTGTCACCCTTGCTATGCAGGCCAAGCCCCAGGCCCCAAAACTGTTTTTAACCATACAGGCTAGTTGTGTTTTTTTTTTTTTTTTTTTTTGCAGTACGTGGACCTCTCACTGTTGTGGCCTCTCCCGTTGTGGAGCACAGGCTCCGGACGCGCAGACTCAGTGGCCATGGCTCACGAGCCCAGCCGCTCTGCGGCATGTGGGATCCTCCTGGTCCAGGGCACGAACCCGCGTCCCCCGCATCGGCAGGCGGACCCTCAACCACTGCGCCACCAGGGAAGCCCTAGTTGTGTTTTATCAACAGGATGCCACAAAGACCCCCCCACAAAACCAGATTTAACCAGCTAGATCCAAGATAGTGGGCAAAATAGGCTAAAAGTCACCACTTTCATTGCCTCGATTTATCTCTGTGTTTGTTTCAAACGTTCCTGGTGTTTGGCAGAGATGCTTCGCAGCTGTACTTTGAGAGATATATGCTTTGAGAGATTTACAGTGGTCAACTACCTCAAACTGGCTCTGATTTGACCACAGGAATGTACCTGTGCAGGTGAAATCTGGAGGTGTTTGAAAGTTACCTTAGCTTCATTACCATACTAAGATCTCCACCCAAAGGGGAGATCTGTACTCTGCTAGGCACAATTTGTGCCAGGTGCAAGGGAGCCTGAGGGACTGCATGTGCCATCTGTTTCTGGAAGTCTCTGTCCTTCTTCCCAGTTTCTGATGATGCACCTGCCTCTTACCCCTTGAAAGTTCCCCACTTTCCTCCCTTCGGGAACATGAGCTCCTCTTCTACATTCTCTGGCCATTGGATAAAAGCCTGTCTTGCTTGTACCAAACTCAGTTTTCTTATTGACAGCGTGAATGTGAGCAGGAAGGTATTCCCTGACCAAGGCAGGGGACTTCGGTTCAGATAGGGACCCAGGAGGGAGGCCTCACATCTAATGTGATAACAGGAGTGTTATTTGTTAAGCACAAGTTCCTGTGCCAGGCACTTTTGAAGCTGAGAAGTGCAAAGAGATCTGGGCACAAGAGGACTCCATTCAAACCCCTGTATTAGAGACCCATGGTCTGTGGCTTCCAGCGCCTAAGGCCATGTTCCTGGGATGACCCAGCCCCCTTTTGAGCTCCTGCTAGAAAAGCTCAGGGCTGTCAAAATAACTTACTCCCAGTTCTAGCCAATCCTTGACAATAGGCCCCTGATCTCCCTTTCTTAGAGCATTTACTAAAAAAAACCCTTACAACTGTAAATTCTTCCTCTGTCACTTTGAGATGTATATGTATCTCCTACAACTCAGGAGTGTTTTTCTCAAGGACCTAAAAGCTATTACTGTTTTTGGCTGTGACAAGAGGCTTGTAGGATCTGAGTTTCCTGACCAGGGAAACTGGTCAGGAACCAGGGAACCTGGGCCCTCCTCAGTGAGAGCGCAGTCCTAACCACTGGAACACCAGGGAATTCCCCTAAAAGTTATTCCTTTGAAATGGAATCCAGAGCCTCAGTCTCCCAGTCTTGGTGGGAGGATAGATTCCTTGTTTCAGTAATTGCCAACTAGCTGACACAGCTGGCTAGTCAATTTACACTAACCGTTTATAATTTTTCACTTCCTCTATTTGAGCCCCCAATTGCCCCCTCAACCTCCCCTAGCTCATCCTCCCTTTAAATGCCCGGTCAGCTCTGCACAGATTAGAGTGGAGTTCAGCTCTTTCCCTTACCGTCAGTACTTATTGAATAAAATGTTTTCACCACGTTAATGTCTGGCTTTGTCTCTCTTTGACAAAGGTCCACTCATCTAACAATTCTGTGATGTTGGCTTTATCATCCTTACTTTGAAGATGGGAACACTGATCCTTTCATAGATTAAATCCCTCACCCAATATCACATTTGTTGTTCACTAGTATTTGAGTCACAGAATTATGTAATTATGGAGCTGTAGGAAACTTTAGGGTTCATCTTGTTCAGGCTTCTCATTTTATAGAGGATTCTGAGGAATGCAGAATTTAAATGTTATCTGTTAATAAGAGTCAGAATGGGATAGTGTTGCCACATTTAGCAAATAAAAATATAGGATGCCCAGTTAAATTAGAATTTCAGTTAACAACAAATAATTTCTTAGTAGAAGTTCATCCCATGGAGAATTGGTTGTGTCGGCTGAAAAAAAAATGCACAGCCTAAAAATTGAGAATTATGTTTTTTAAAAAATTAATTTATTTAATTTATTTTATTTTTGGCTGCATTGGGTCTTTGTTGCCACGTGCGGGCTTTTCTAGTTGTGGTGAGAAGGGGCTACTCTTCGTTGAGGTGTGCAGGCTTCTCGTTGTGGGGGCTTTTCTTGTTGCAGAGCACGGGCTCTAGGAGCACGGGCTTCAGTAGTTGTGGCTCACGGGCTCAGTAGCTGTGTCTCGCGGGCTCTAGAGCACGGGCTCTAGAGCACAGGCTCAGTAGTTGTGGCTCACGGGCTTAGTTGCTCTGTGGCATGTGGGATCTTCCCGGACCAGGGCTCGAACCCTTGTCCCCTGCATTGGCCACCAGGGAAGCCCGAGAATTATATTTTATTTGGTGCACATATTGAGGCCTTAAGCCCGGGAGACAGCCTCTCAGGTATTTCTTAGGGACTTTTCTGAAAAGGTAAGGGGAAAAAAAAAGAAAAAAGGTAAGGGAGGAGCCAGGATATATAGGAGTTTTTGCAAAACAAACAAGCAAACAAAACCAAAAACACAAACAAAGGGGGGTTTCCCTGGTGGCGCAGTGGTTGAGAGTCCGCCTGCCGATGCAGGGGATGCGGGTTTGTGCCCCGGTCCGGGAGGATCCCACATGCCACGGAGTGGCTGGGCCCGTGAGCCATGGCCGCTGGGCCTGCGCGTCCGGAGTCTGTGCTCCGCAACGGGAGAGGCCACAACAGTGAGAGGCCTGCGTACCGCAAAAAGAACCCCCAGAAAACCAAAAAAAAAAACACAAACAAAGAAAAGATAGTTAAAACAAAAGATTACTGCTAATTAAAGAAAAAACAGACACCTCAGATTAATGAATTTAGCGCTTTTCTATGCATGGGAAGATGCAAGAAATCATTTCTTTGATGTTCATCTTAACGATCTAGGGCCAGTATCCTGTTTTTCTCTGTCCTGAATCCTCTCAGGATGCACAGTGTACCTCTCAGGTGGGTGGCTGCAATGACTGATGGCTTAATGGCTGCCACATCCTTTGTCTACTGATATGGCAGGAGACATTTTCCATCCGCAGTTGTTTATTCATTATTTATCTGAAATTCAAATTTAACTTGAGGGTCCTGTGTTTTATCTGCCAGCCTACCTCAGGGCTCCTATGTCTCAGGATCCTCCCTACTCCCTAACTTAATAAAGCAAGCATAAACTATCTCATCATTTATTTATAGGAAATTTGGGTTATGTCTGCATGAGTTACAAAATAGGAAGACTATGATTTAGTGACTTTTGTAGTTTTGCTGAGATGATAAACATTTCTGAAGTTGGGAAAAACCCACAAAATAATATTTATAAGGGAGGTTCATTTACTAACAAACCCACCAAAGAAATTAAACTAGATTTAAAACCCCTCTGTCTTGTATCACAAGATACAATTGATCTTAATTATATCAGAGAATCACACAATTGGCCTGACTCTCAAGCTAATATCTGTCTCTGCCATCTCTTTGTTGTCAAGTAACTTTCTTCCCAGTCAGTTAAGCGTTCCCTGGACAGCAATCACAACTCTTTTTGGGGGTGAGGAGGGGGCCATATAGGCCCAATTTGGCAGAGTAGGTAAGGTCTGCTGAAGCAGAGAAATGGGAACACTCAGAACCAAGACTAGGGAGAACCAGTCCAGGAGTGTGTTTCCACTCATGAGTACACAGAGCAGAGGAAAAATAGATGTCTTACTGATAGAGACTGGTGCTTCCAGAGTTGACTCACTAGTGAGAAGAAAGGAATGTGAGTATTTTCTGGCAATACCTGTGACCTTGTAAACAGAGACAGGAGTAAGGGAATGCGATGGTGATAACATTACCTTTTTCTTTACTGACTGTCCCAGCACCACTGATAAAAGCCGCAGTTTACAAACAATCCCCAAGGAATGCTATGCTTAAAAGAGTGCTCCATATTTTGCACAGCCTCTTCACCTACTCTGTTAACTTAGTTAAACTGCAACCACAACTTTTGGCTGGAGGCAGGAGGCAGGACAAATGTTTTGTTATTGGCCATCCCCTCCCCGACACCCACTTTATAAATGAAGCAGTTAAGGTTTAGACACATCGAGGACCAGTTCAAGGTCACACAGTTAATAAGATGGCTGAGCTAGAAATACAAGGTCCTGTGACTCTGAGTAAGGAATTCTTCCCTGAGCCAGAGGGTCTGCAGAGTTGGAGCAGGTCTGAGTTGGGGACCATGCAATGAGTGGGGCCTCTGAGACCACAGGCTGAACATGCAATATGGAAACACAGGCTTTGAACAAGTGCACACGGGTTCTTTTCATTGCAAAGAAGCCCCACTCAATTTAACTCATACAAAAGTCAGTTTATCATAAGCAGTTGGGTTACAAAATTCTATGGCAGGAAACACAATACTGCCAAGCCCCTGGGAATTTTACAGCTGACGGGAAATGAGGTCTTTCTGCCGCTGTGTAATGTTTCATTTACTTTTCTCTCTTCAACCCTCCTTTTGTTGTTGTTTTGTTTTCCTACAAAGACTGGCTTCCTCCACTTACTCCTTGGCTTGTTCGTGACCTTCAAAAGGTCGTCTCGTCTCTCAGTCTTCAGACATTTCACCCTGCCCTGCCCTGTCCTGGGGAAACAAACATTTCCGCCCAGAGGTTAAGGGCATAGACTCTAGAAACAGATTGCTTGAGTTTGACTCCTGATTTATCACTTAACTTCTCTGTGTTCCAGTTTCCTCATCTATAAAATGGAGCTAATAACAGCCTCAATCTCATAGAATATTGTGAGGAGTAATTAAGATAATGTTCTTAAATACTCAACATAGTCATGACACATAGTACATGCTCAATAAATACAGCTGTGTTGTTGTTATTATTACAGAAGCTCTGGTGTTTATAGCTCTTGGTTGAATACTCCAAGTCCCAATTTGACATTCTCAGTGGGAGAGCCATTGGCTAAGCTCATCTTGTCTTGTGAGGCTATGGGTAACCAGGCTTTCTGTGAATTGGCTGCCCTGATCCAATCATCTCAGGCTGGAGGGTGAACTATGGTAGAACAACAAAGTTGACTCATCCACCACTTCAGCAGGATCTCTGAGTAGGGGGGACAGTCCTTTTAGAAGGGGGTGTGAGTGTGGCTAGCACCTAAAAGATGCCTAATACTACATGTGTGCAAGAATTTGTTCTCAGATGTTGAGTATGAAATTTTAATAAGTGGTTAAGCCCCTGGGTTATAGTCATATGCTTTCTCTTTTCTTACTTGGGCTACATAGGAAATTCTCCCCCATCTCCACACTTACGTTCTCCTATATCCCAGAGATTCACAGACGCAGCCTATATTTGTCAAATGCCTACAGTGTATAAGGCACCATGGCCTGCATTGTGAAGGTGGTGATGGTGGGGTCAGGTCAGAGGATGGGACGTAAAGACGTATAAGGGGCAATTTCTGTCTTTCAAGGTATTTAAAACCTAGTGGGCTTCACAAAATAACTCTAAACCAAGGGAGTATATGATAAATATGGTAACGGTGGCATAAAGTGTTGACGTCACAGAGCAAGATAAATACGTTCTGTCTGCTGGGGTTATAAAGAAAGTCTTCATGGAGAAAGTCATTTGGCCTAGATAGTGAAGGGTGGGGAGATACTGACCAGTAAAGGTGAGTAAAATGTGTATTACACACAGGTTTAAGTTTTTAGAGATAAGAAGGTATAGAGCCCATTAGATCACAGTTAATGATCCAGTTAGGTTCTAGTATAGGTTATTTACTTAATGGGGAGGAATGTGTCATGTGTGTAGAAATGTTGGCATCAGATCATAATGGACTTTGATGCCAAGCTAAAGAGTTGGTGCTTAATTTTAAAAACAAGTAGAATCTATAAAAGAAAAGTAATAAAATGCCCACTGTCTGATTTGGTTTTTGTTTTATGCTCTTATTTTGTTGGCTGCATGTGCTGTAGAAGTGTGTCCTTTAAGTGTATCTTTCTCTCAGCTCCTACAAGGCAGGAATTATATAATAACTAATGTAGCCTGAATACTTACCTTTGTACCTGCCAGTTGCTAATCTAAGCACTCGACCTGTATTATGTCCTCATACTAACCCTCTGACATAGGTACCATTATCCTCATTTTACTGATGCTGAGGCTGGCACTGAGCAGAAAGCAACCTATCTAAGGTAACTGCCCGGAAATTGGCAAAGCTGATACGTGAATGCAGGCACACTGCTGTGTCACACTGCATCTTGCTAGCAGTGAAATCCCTTTGCAGCAACACCTAATCTAGGCCAAACAACAATTCTGGGCTTTAAGGAAAATAATGTCTTGCAAGTTATGCACAAGGTGATGCTTTTGATAATCATAAAGATACAAGATCGAGGAGGCCTAGTTACCTATGGCCTAACTATCTATGTGTGGCCTTTCTCTGCATCTGAAAAATAAATGCAGGCCTGACCCAGACTTGGGCTGTAAGAGAAGATCCCTGCCTCAAAGACCAAAGAGCAATTCTCTAAAGGACTTCAAGCCCTGAGTAATTTATGTAGTGATTCATTCTCCCTCTTAATAGGAAGCTTTTACTTTCAAACCAAAAGAACAAACAGAAGCACAGGTGTTTTCTTAGAATCACCAAGTATCAGAGTTGGAAGGAGTTTTAACTGCTGCTGGTTCGACATCTCCACTCCAAATTCAATTCTTGGATCCCCCTCTACCATGGTACCATCTGTCTCAGCAGTTCAAAGTCCTTTTTTTCCACTACTCCACACTTGATGGATGATGCTACCTGTGAGATACAACACCTCTGCTGATGAGATTAAGAGAGTTAGTGGGTTGTGTGCAATTCCTGGCATTAACTTTGTGCCACGCTTTTTTTTTTTTTCCACTCAAAGTGAATCAATAATGCAAATAGTTAGGGATGCTGTTACAGAAACAGGCTTGACTGTATTCTAAAGTATATTTTTAAAGTCATTCATTTGCAAAGGTTGGCAGTTTAACTCCTAATAGCCAAAATTACTAGTAACACCCTGCTAGGCTGTTCTTGATACCTAGGTTTTGTGCATGAAAAGTGCTGATTTCACCAGTGGTTGAAATCATCCAGTGACAGAGGTTCACCATTTCCGATGGGAGCCCATGACAACTTTGGACAGTTTTACTGTCAGCAAATTCTTCCTTTTATTCAGTTGAAAATGTCTCTAATTGTAACGGGCCCTTTACAGCACTGGGAAATCCCTTTGTCCGCTGCTCTGCATCTTCTCCTAGTGTTCTGAGTACCTGTTCTGAATTTTCACCATTTTCTTCAAGTCCTTCACTCCACCTGCATTTCCCGCACTCAATAGATGACCTTCCCTCGGACATGCTAATTGCTCAGGAAGTGTTTGTTGGGGAAATATCCCTTCCTCTACCCAACAGTTAACATGAATGCCCCAACTTCCAGATTCTATCCTGACAATGATTTTTAATTTCAGCTGCATATCAGAATTACCTGCAGAGCTTTAAACAAAGCTAAAAAAAAAAAAAAGCAAAAAAAAAAAAAAAACAAAGCTGATCTTCAGGTCACAACTAGACCAGTGAAATAAGAACTTCAGAGGGTCAGGGTAGGAACCAGGCATTGTTGTCATTCCTCTTGGGTAATGGTATTTTTAAAGCTCTCCAGGTGATTCTGGGGTGCATCCAAGGTTGAGAGCTTCTGGTCTAGACTCAATCCTTGCTGCTCAAAACATGTTTCTAGACCACCACCATCATCACCATATGGGAGCTGGTTAAAAATGTAGAATCTCGGGCTTCCCTGGTGGCGCAGTGGTTAAGAATCCGCCTGCCAATGCAGGGGACACGGGTTCGAGCCCTGGTACGGGAAGATCCCACATGCCGCGGAGCAACTAAGCCCGTGCGCCACAACTACTGAGCCTGCGCTCTAGAGCCCGTGAGCCACAACTACCGAAGCTCACGTGCCTAGAGCCCGTGCTCCGCAACAAAAGCAGCCACCGCAATGAGAAGCCTGCGCGCCACAACAAAAGAGTAGCCCCCACTCTCAGCACCTAGAGAAAACCCACATGCAGCAGCGAAGACCCAATGCAGCCAAAAATTAAATAAATGGATTAAAAAAAAATGTAGAATCTCAGGCCTCACCTACTGAATAAGAATCTGCATTTTAACAAGACGTTCTGCTGATTTCTACGCACGTTACAATTTGAGAAGCAGTGGTTTAGACCACACTAGAGCAGGAGCCAGCAGACTAAAATCCATAGGTCAAATCCAGCTCACTGCCTGCCTTTGTAAATGAAGTTTTATCAAACAAGCCCCCCTCATTCCTTTACACACTGTCTATGGCTGCTTTTGTACTACAGTGCAGAGCTGAGTGGTTGTAACAGAGACCTTATAGCCGACAAAGCCTAAAATATTTACTCTCTGGCCCTTTACAGAAAAAGTTTGCCAATCACTGCTTTAGAAGATGGAGTGCTTAAGTCCAGCCAAGAAAGCATCTCTGGGCTTTTGTCAGGGCATGGGTGGAGGGCGGGACAAGATGTATCTGCCCTTATGCCGGTGATGCCCCTTGTGAGGACAGTTCTAGCATATAGGCCTTTTATATACACTTACCAGGGTCATCCTGTCAAAATGAGCCTGTTTTTTTCTAATATAATTAATTCTGGATCTATTCTCCAGAGAAACAGATGGGCTGGCACAAGTCTTCCCTCAGAATCATGCTCAGACACAAGCAGACATTTTATGTCATTTAAATGATGTTGCAGAATCACTTGACTAATGCAATATTGCAAACATTCTCTGCCAGAAAAACAGGATTGAATGAGTCAGGAAGATGAGCTCTTGTGCCTGGCAGTCCAGATGGTCTCTTCCACTCTACTTCCCCACAAGGATTAAAAGGTTTCTTTGACTCCCACCTGGCTCCCGTATCATCTTGATTATATCTTTTTACAAATGTGTGTCTTTGGTTTGCCCAGGAAAGGGGCACTTGAGCTGACCTGCTCTATGTGGCACACTTTTGCGAGATACCTAGCACAGGTTGGGAAGGTTCCAATCTTTCCTCTGTAATCATGGAACAGAGAGAAGCTTAACTAGGTCATGGTGATATAAATCTATGACCTTGCTCCAATGGACACTATATAGCATTGCTTCTCAAACTCAAACATAGTAGAAATCACCTGATCAGCTTGTTAAATTACAGATTCTGATTCAGTACTTCTGGGCCTAGGCCTGAGAACCAGCCTTTTATAGCAGGGTCCAAGGTGAAGTTGATGATCCTAGGATCATGCCTTGAAAAATAAGAGTCTAGGGTGGGGGTTGCCAAAGCATGGCCTATGGACTCATGTGGCCTGCGGTCTGTTTCTGTAAATGAAGTTTTATTGGACTCCAGCCATCTGTTTCGTCTCACATTTTGTCTGTGGCTGCACTCATGCTACAACGAATGCAGAGTTGAGCAGTTATGGCACAGGCTATCTGACCTGCCACACCAAAACACGAAAAAGTTTGCAGCACTGATTCTCTAACAGTGGTCCAAGAGTAGCCCACACCAGCATCATTTGGAGGGTTTGTTACAAATATTGACTCTCAGTGTCATCCCAAAGTGCCTCCTAAGACAGTCTGGGATGGGCCTGACAGGCCCCATGGTTTTCAAGCTGCTCAGGTGATACCATAGCCTACTACTGAGAGAACCTGTCAGAGACATGGTTGGGGAGGACATTTGCCTGGCATAAGATGCATTTCTTTAAGGAACTCCTACTTCATTAGATGCATAAATCTGGGTCTTGCTGAGGCTGTTTGAGCCCTATGCCTTTCCTTCCTGCCATCAAAGTCCTGATGGAAGGTGGGCTATTAGAATCACAGTGGTGCTGGCTGGGTCCTCAGGAAGCTGACTCTAAAGTGGAAATTGATGTGCTGGAGGTTTTTAGGGAGTGCTCTTGGATTGACACCTGTAGAAGGGAGGGAAGTGGGGAAAGAAGTGGGGAGGGGAGCAGAGGGAAGTGGGATTGGGGGAGGAGGACAGCCTTAGCCGACCCCACAGGAAGCTCTGAAGCTGAGATGACCCTTCAGACAGGTCCCCATATTGGGTGAGAGGGTCAGACCTTTGTAACCCCGGCCCCTCCACAGCTGCTGGAAGGATGGGGTATGTCATTGACATGCTGTCTCCAGCCAAGACAATTCCTGAAGAGGGCTGAGACTTGAGCTTTCCCGGGCAGCATTCTCAGCATCTGGGGAAATAATTCCTTCCTTTATTCTGGAAGGGGGAATCTGGAAAGGGCCTCACAACCGCCATTCCACAAGGTGTCATTTTTATAAATGGCAATTACCATTCATTGGACTCCCATCAGGTGTCAAGCAATACCTTCACTTATTTCATTCTCACAGTACCCTCATGAGGTTGGAATTATTAGCTTACTTTTAAAGATGGCAGGATGGAGACTCAGAGAGATTAAGTAAATTTCCCAGGGCCCCACAGCAAGTAAACGATACAATGGTGATTCCAATCTAGATTTATTAGCACCAAAGGTCACGATTTTCCATTAAACCTGCATTTCCCAGTTTGTGTTCTTAAGAAGAGATGTTTATAAGTGTTGAATAAAAGAGAAAAAAAAGACAGTATGGTCAAATAGCTTTTGGAAATCTTGCACTAAACTTAAACAGCCTTCTGGACTTCCCTGGTGGCACAATTGTTAAGAATCTGCCTGCCAATGCAGGGGACATGGGTTCGAGCCCTGATCCGGGAAGATCCCACATGCTGCAGAGCAACTAAGCCCATGTGCCACAGCTACTGAGCCTGCCTCTAGAGCCCGCGAGCCACAGTTACTGAGCCCACGCACCACAACTACTGAACCCGCATGCCTAGCGCCCGTGCTCTGCAACAAGAGAAGCCCCTGTAATGAGAAGCCCACGCACCACAACGAAGAGTAGCCCCTGCTCGCTGCAACTAGAGAGAGCCCGCGTGCAGTAACAAAGGCCCAATGCAGCCAAAAATAAATAAATAAATAATTTAATAAATAAATTATAAAAGCAAACAAACAGCTTTTTTTTTTTTCCTCAGAACCTTTAACACGTCAGTGTGAATCTCTGAGAGTCAGTAGCATGCATTATTCCCCAGCCTTATTTTAAAATGAAATTGTTTGGTAGCAGAATGTACATGGACCACCTTTGGGGCAAGATGCATCACCCTAACCAGTCTCCTCCTTTCAAAGTCTCCTTCTATGGGGAGATGGAAGGATTTGTCCTGAAAGCAGGCAGCCAGTGGTAGCTCCCCCCATCCCCACCCCCTTTTCAAGAAGAGAACTTTAACAGGACTCTCTTACAGAAGGAATGGAATGTAGAGTTTACACTTTGCTGTGTTAGGTCCCAATTTAGAAATACTGGTGCTGTGTCCGGGGCAGAAGGAGGGAGGTCAGCCTCTGAGCAAGGATGGCAGAGTCAAAGTGGGGCAAGGCCTTTCCACGTTCCCACCCAAGTCTGGCAACCAGAAAGCTCTAGTTCCCACAGCTGCTGGGGGAGTGGTAAAGGGACTCCCCCCGACTCTGCGGGGCTCTGGGTTTAGGGCTACATCTTGAAGTTGACAATATACATATCTTTAAAACTAACAATGACAACAAACAGTAGCGGCAACCTTAAATCCCTTCCAGAAGAAGTTTGAAATGCCTCCATTTCATATATATATGTATATATTTTAGTGTTTGTGTGAAATAAAGGTGAAAAATCAATCACAATGCAAAGTTACTTTTGCTAAAAACCTTTCCCTAAGTAAGAAAATGCTGAGGAAGCACTCCAGGAGGGAGCTGGAGCTGGGGCGGGGCTGGTGGCAGCAAGATGGATGGAAGGGGCTTCCCTGGTGGTACAGTGGTTGAGAGTCGGCCTGCTGATGCTGAGGACACAGGTTCATGCCCTGGTCCGGGAAGATCCCACATGCCGTGGAGTGGCTGGGCCCGTGAGCCATGGCCGCTGAGCCTGTGCGTCCGGAGTCTGTGCTCTGCAACGGGAGAGTCCACAACAGTGAGAGGCCCGCTTACCAAAAAAAAAAAAAAACGATGGATGGAAGGTTGGCAGGTGGGTGGAGTTTGGGAGCAGTCATCTGCGTGGCAGTTTGCTTCAAGAGTTCCAGCTGAAATATGGGGGTAACTGCAGACCTGCCTGCAACTTGTAGAAATCAAACCCGTTTGATGATTCAGTAAGAGGATTAGAATCCATAGCACCTCTAATCACTTAGAGAAGTTGGCCTTGGCCACACTCACTGACCTTAAGATGGAACGGCTCTTTGGCTGGACAATTTTGGAGACTTTACAGATTTGAGCAGAATTCTTATGCTATTTCTTCATCTGATGGTTCCTGACCTGTGGGTAGTTTAAGGTGTACGTAGTGCATTTCCTACTATTAGGGACATGAAATTGAGGTGAGGAAGTTTGGGACTGAGCTTAGCATTTCAGATGATTCCTGTTCCGAGATGCAGGCTTGCAATTTTTTTTGTTTTGTTTTGTTTTTTTTGTTTTGCAGTACGCGGGCCTCTCACTGTTGTGGCCTCTCCCGTTGTGGAGCACAGGCTCCGGACGCGCAGGCTCAGCGGCCATGGCTCACCAGCCCAGCCGCTCCGCGGCATGTGGGATCCTCCCGGACCGGGGCACGAACCCGTGTTCCCTGCATCGGCAGGCGGACTGTCAACCACTGCGCCACCAGGGAAGCCCAGGCTTGCAATTTAAAGTCCCCCTACCATGCCCTCATGTTTGAACCTTGAATCTCTTGCCTCAGGTCACAAGGGGTCTCTACACTTGGTTACCAGATAAACAGACTCATGGACCATAAAAGGGGCCAGGGAGCAGCTGTGGAGGACACTTTTAAAATAGAACCATAAAATTCCCATAGAAGGGAAGGATTTGCTCAGCTCTGAGAAACTTTGTTTAAAAAATTCCATAATTGAACAAAATAGAACAGATTGGTTGTGAAACTGACTATTCTAAGTTCCGGTTACAACAAGGCCAAGTTGGAAAGAATCTTATACTTTTTTGGCCAAACTCTTCATTTCACAAGAGAGCGGCCCAGGAAGGTAAAATTATGTCCTCCACGTCCAAGCCCCACAACTGTTAGTTGCAGAGGTGCAATAAATGCAGTGCTTCCCCTTCTTGCTATCAAGATGGAACGAGTTGACCCTTAAGTTAAAAATTGAACAATATTCTGGTAGGATAGAGGTCATTTTATTTTACAGCTTCCTAATAGATGGAGCTTTAGTGATATCAGTAGCTGCATTAATGAATTTTTAAGGGGTATAAATGGAAGACATGAGTTTCCTGGGTCAGGAGAGCACTAAATAATCTGGAATTCAGGTAGCTTTCATTCCAAGCTTGCATCATGTCTGTTTTTGGCATTTACTGTGAGTGGAATCATTCACCATCAGGAACTGGCCTTGAAACGTCCCCATATTCTTTCCTTGAGAGATCTGTACTATATAACTGAATATGTTCCTCATCACTAAAGTGAGAAGAATATTAGAATCTGTCTCATAGAGTTGTTATGGAAATTAAATAAGCTGCTAATATAAAGTCTTAGACCATTGGCTGGCATGTAGCACACAGTCAGTAAACATTAGCTATTTTTTGCTGTTGTAATTTTGATTTTTATTTTTTAAAATAATTTTTAATTTGGAAAATGTTCTAATGTATAGAAAAGTCGAGAAAATAGTACAACGATCACCCAAATGCCCAACATCCAAATTTAACAACAGTTAAGGTTTTGCCATATTTGCTTTCCCTACTCCTAGGCACATGTGTGTGAGCATGTGTACTTTTTTTTGCTAAACCTTTTGAAAGTATTAGACATTGTGACACTTCAGCCTTACATACCTCAGCATGCATGCCCTAAAAAGAAGGACAATTCCCTTCATACCATATCATTATAATAATAAAAACATGAAAAATAATTCCCTAATAACTAATTTTTAGCCCATAATCAGATGTTCTTAATTGCCCATTTTATAGCTTTTTTTGAGCCAGAATCTAATTAAGGTTCATATAATGTATTTTGGCCTTATATTTCTTTAATTTCCTCTAATCTAGACCAGTGGCCTCCTCCTGCTCCCATGGAATTGACGTTTTGCAGTAGGAAGGTCAATTGTCCTGAGGAATGCCTTACATTCTGTCGTTATCTAATTGTGGTGTGATTTGACTTATGTCTCTGCCTTGTATATTTCCTGTAAGTTGGAAGCGAGGTCTAAAGGCCTCCTTATGTTCAGGATAAATATTTGGGGAAGAATAGAGTGCTTCACAGGTTCTGTTGGCCCTTCATGTTTTGTCACTTCTGTAGGCACATCGTGTCAAGCATGTCCTTAGCTATTCTTACCAAGAAGTGATACAGTACTTAAACCTTCCTCAGTGGTCCTTTGATTAACACACCCAGGACGTGGTACCAAAAAGCAGAGTTAACCTCTGTGTGTCATATGGCGGTAGTAAAGGGGTGAGAGACCACAACCACCACCACCAGCAACAACAGAATCACTGACGGCCACTAGAATCTTTGGATTATTCAGTATCTAGGCTGGTCATATAGAGTATCTCCTGTGAGTTTTGGGGTTAAATTTTCAAAATTTAATTCAATTAATTAAACATTTCCAAATATTGCTTTTGGCCAGATATTTTGCCGAATACCTGGGATGAGAGACAAAGCTGGGCCTGAGCATTACGGTCTAGTGACTGCCCCAAATTCTCTCAACAGTGGCTAAAGGGGATTACTAATTTTACTCTCATTAAGGCCACTATTTGTAGGTTTTAGGAGCCAGGTTAATATATTTATCTTTAGTTCTTCAATTATTCTCAAAGTTCAAACAGAGCTGAACCAGGGGATAACACAGCAGATGAGGCCCTCTACAGAAGAGACTTAGGAAGATGTGGTTAGATAATATTCAATGAGTGATGAGTTAACATTCTTTCCACTCACCCAGCCATCATCTGACAACCAGCCTCAGGTCAGGAATTTAGCTTGGGGTAGACATGAGAAGCTAAAGTTTACTCCATTGCAGTTTCTGCTTTGTCTGGAGATTAGTATTATTCTTATCTACGGATTTTTTTCTCCACATAATAATTATCACGTGTCAGTTAAGTGGGTTCAGACCCTGGGTTTCCCTTTAATGGCAGTGTGATTTGGGACAATTAACCTCATAGGTTCCATATCCTATTTTCTTAGTTGTCTCAAAATACACACAACACAAATTTGTACAGCTTTAACGATCTTAAAGTATACAGTCCGGCAGCGTTAAGTACATTCACAATGTTGTACAACCCAACACCACTCTCTGTTTACAGAGTTTTTCATCATCTCGAACAGAAGGTCGGTACCCGTCAAACAGTAACTCCTGTTCTCTCCCCTCCCCTCACCCTTTGGTAGCATCTATACTACTTTCTGTCTCTATGGATTTGTCTATTCTAGGTACATAAGTGGAATCATGTAATATGTGTCTGACTCATTTCACTTAGCACACGTCTTAAAAAAATGTTTTATTGCAGGAGGGTTGATGTACAATATTATATAAATTATAGGTATACAGTACAGTGATTCACAATTTTAAAGGTTATACTCCATGTATAGTTATTATAAAATATTGACAACCTTCCCCATGTGCTACAGTATATCCTTGTGGCTTATTTTATATATAATTGTTTGTACCTCTTAATCCCCTACGCCTGTAATGCCCCTCCCCCCTTCCCTCTCCCCACTGGTATCCACTCGTTTGTTCCCTATATCTGTGAGTCTTAAGCATAATGTTTTAATGTCTCATCCGAGTTGTAGCATTTACTAGAATTTCCTTCCTTTTTAAGGCTGGATAATATTCCAGTGTATATACATACCACATTTTGTTTATCCTTTCATCCAGTCATGGATATTTGGGCTGTTCCCATATCTTTTAAAGGGAATGATGGTAACTATTTCACAGGATTGTTGTGAGGCTAAGATAACCAGGAAAAGGCCTGGTACATAGTAGGTGTTCAGTTAATGTTATTTTCTTCCTTTCTCTCTGGTACAAAAGTTCATGTATTTCTTCTAGCACTTAAGTAAGGGAGTGTGATGAGAAGGACAGGATAATTATTTTCCTTTCCCTGTGCCTTTCTCACCCTCTGTTATAAGTCCTCCAATTAATAGCTTGGCTCTTTAAATTATTTATGGGAGGAAGTTTTTGTGGGGATATGCTGGGTGTGGGAGGGGTGATGGAGAGGGCAGGATGAGGCTGGAAGACAGAAGCAGGCATCCAGTGGGCTATATGTTGCTGGGCTGAAGAATACTTGTTAGCTGAAGGATTTGCTGGCTTTTTCCAAAACAGCAATAGAGCTCATGGTAGAGATAGAGATCTTTGAAACTTGACCCTCCTTATTGCAAAAGCCTCAAGTGTTCAGATCTGGGCCAGCAGAACTGGAAAATGAAGATTTTTATCTCGCTTCAATGCTTTTCTTCTTTCTAGGGCAGGAGCTTCCCCCAAGATTGCAGTAGAAGAGGGCAAAAGGCTATGTTTTCCTTCTGTAACTTAGAGGAAATACATGTTTCAAAGGATCCTCAGAAAGAACATATTTAATTTTGAGTTCGAAGGGGTTCAGAGCATGCCACCCCTTAAGATATGCCACTCTGACATAGGATTATTTTCAGCCAAAGGCAATTGAGCAAAAGCAGACACGAGAAAAACTCCCTGCCCTCCCCCTCTCTACTTGGAAAGGCAGGGTGATTCTTAATCATTGGAGACAACTCCAGACTCTAACAGCCCCAAAATGGCACCAGAGGAACCTAGGTAACAAACTTTGCTAACTAGCCCTTATTTTCCACTGGTTTTCCCCATGTATTTACCTTCTCACAATTTGCTGCCCCTAAAAACTTAAAGTCCTCTTCCTTTGTCTTGTCATATCTCTACAAATGTATTGTTCTTTTGCTAAGATGCTATATAAACCTAAATTCTAACCTCCCTTTGAGATATTTATCACTGAATTCTCTCATGTGTATGCATGATACACATGTTAACGAACTTCTGTTTCACTCTTGTTAATCTGTCTTTTGCCAGTCCAATTTGCAGGGCCCATGAACCTAAGATGGGTAGAGTAAAATATTTTTTTTTCTCCCTTACAAATTCTTCTTGTGCAATATAAGTGGTGTAAGAGCTTCTAGAAGCCAATCACAGTAAGCTTCTCTTTTAGACACCAATGCCCAGACAGCCGGAGAGACTTTCCTGCTGGGTCACAAAACAGACTGGTGCAGAGTAGGGACTAAAACCTAAATCTCTTATGCCTAGCTGAGTGCATTCTTTTGCTGCTTTACAAATCAGCTGATGTCTAGCCGATTTTCCAATCTTTGAGTTGTAAGGGAAGTACCTGGGATACTCTTACTTAAAGGTTTCCTGAGGTTTCTGTTTGAGAGCAGTGCTCATTGAATAACTACCTACTGTATGCAGAGTCTTTTACTGGGCACTACGAAGGAGAAGTGAAAGAGATGAAAGTCACGGTGGAATGGGAATCCTGGAAAGGAAGAATGAATACCCGAAAACAGTGTGAGGGCATATTAGTGAGGCAGTAATTGATATCTGTAGTGGGCTTAGTGATGGCCCCCCAGAAAGATATGTCCGTGTTCTAATCTCTAGAACTCTTTTATGAGGTAAAAGATTGCATATTACTTTCTTTATATGGCAAAAGACATGATTAAGTCAAAGATCTCAAGAGTAGGAGCTTATCCTAGATTATCTGGATGGGCCCTAAATGCAATATCAAGTATCTTTACTTATTTATTTATTTAAAAATTTTTTGGCCGCACCGTGCAGCATGTGGGATCTTAGTTCCCCGACCAGGGATCGAACCCCAGCCGCCTGTAGTGGAAGCGTGGAGTCTTAACCACTGGACCGCCAGGGAAGTCCCAACATCAAGTATCTTTAAAAAAAACAGATGGCGGGAGGTTGAGACAGAAAAGTAAGAGGCAACAGAGACTGGAGTGATACAGCCCAAAGCCAGAATTCCTGGAGCCACCAGAACCTGGAAGAGACAAGGAATGGATTCTCCTCTAGAGTCTTTGGAGAGAATTTGGCCCTTCCAACTCCTTGATTTTGGCCTCCAGGATGTAAGAGAATAAATTTCTGTTGTTCTGAGACACTCAATTTGTGGAGATTGTTACAGCAGCCACAGGAAACTGATGTCTAACTTTGACTTAAAAAAAAAATTGCACATATTTAATGTATATATTTTGTGGGTTTGAACATATTTTGGGTAAATACCGAGAAGTGGGATTGTTGGATCATATGGTAGTTCTATTTTCAATTTTTTGAGGAAACTTCATGGTGTTTTACACAGCAGCTGTACCATTTTGCATTTCCACCAAGAGTGTACAAGGTGGGGCTTCCCTGGTGGTGCAGTGGTTAAGAATCCACCTGCCAATGCAGGGGACACAGGTTCAAGCCCTGGTCCGGGAAGATCCCACATGCCATGGAGTAGCTAAGCCCATGTGCCACAACTACTGAGCCTGCGCTCTAGAGCCCGGTAGCCACAACTACCGAGTCTGTGTGCTGCGACTACTGAAGCCCACGTGCCTAGAGCCCGTGCTCCGCAACAAGAGAATCCACCACAATGAGAAGCCCGCACACCGCAACAAAGAGTAGTCCCCACTCGCCACAAATGGAGAAAGCCTGCGCACAGCAACCAAGACCCAACACAGCCAAAAATACAATAAATACATTTTAAAAAAGAGTGTACAAGGGTTCCAATTTTTCCACATCCTTGCCAACACTTATCTTTTTAAAATTATTATTATTTAATAAAACCCATTCTAACAGATGTGAGAGGATACCTCACTGTAGTTTTCATTTGCATTTCCCTGACAATTAGTGATGTTGACCATTTTTTCCTATATCTGTTAGCCATTTATATGTCTTCTTTGGAGAAATGCCTGTTCAAGTCCTTTGCTCATTTTTAAATTGGGTAATTTTTTTTCTGTTGAATTGTAGGAGTTCCTAGTATATTTTGGATATTAAGTCCTTATCGGATATATGGTTTGCAAATATGTTTTCCCATACTCCAGGCTGCCTCTTCAGTCTGCTGATTATTCCCTTTATTGTGCTGAAACTTTTTAGTTTGGTGTAGTTCCTGTTTGTCTAATTTTGCTTCTGTTGCTTGTGCTTTTGGTGTCATATCCAAGAAAGCATTACCAAGCCCGATGTTATGGGGTTAATCTTTAACCTTTATTTTTCTTCCTTGTCATCTCTCAAGGGATGTGGAGCAAATCCCTAGTTCCCTTCTCTCTGTTTGCCTAGTTATGTCTCTCCCTGCCTTAAGAGGTGTAGAATGTAGATCTCAGAATCATAGAAGTAGATCACTTAGTCCTTTGGCTTCACTTTACAGATGAAGTGAGTGAGGCCCAGAGAGGTGAAGTGACTGGTCCACACTCTCACAGCTGCTTACTGTGAGCCCAGGATTGGAACCCAGGTCTTTTGATACCTGGATTTTACTCTTTGTTTTCTGCTTAGAGCCTAGAGAGAGGGAACTCGCAATTGAGTTAGGAAACAGAGGTTCACAACCACAGAAAGATAATGTGAGCGAAGCACAGATAAAGTGCCGAAGCATAAGTAGAGTCTAGACAGTAACCGGGGAGTTCCATAGGCTTTCCTACCAGGACACATTTCTTATTAACCCGCTTCTCTCCATCTCCCTTGGCAGCAGCTTACTACTTAAAGCCCCCTAGGGGCTTCTTATCCTCCTTGGACGAAAATCCAAATTCCTGATTGTTGCCACCAGGCCTTACGTGATCCAATACCTGCCTCTTCCCCAACCTCATTTTCCACCACTGTCTTCATCCCTCACTGCCCTCCAGCAACCCCAACCTGGTCAGAACTTGATCTGATCCTGGAGCAGCCCAAGATCTCTCCTGCCTTTGGGCCTTTGCACTTACTCTCTTGTATGTCTAGAATGTTCTCCTCCTGGCTCTTCCTGTGGCTGACTCACGCTTATCTTCAAGTTTCAGCTCAAATAGCTCCCCAAAGAGGCCTTAAAGTGGGCCCTGGCTGTTTCCTCCATATGTTTCTTATCACATGCAGAATCTGTCTTGTTTACTGGTTTATTGTCTCCTCTCCCCACTAGAATAAAAATGTTTTGAAAAGGACCTTGAGAAAGATATATTCTCCGGGCACCTGGAACAGTGCCTGACACATAGTAGGTACTTGATAAATGTTTGTTGAATGAAGGCATTTACCAGTTTTCCTAAACCAGGTTGCCTGAGGAATTACTATTCCTACAAAAAAGATTTAAGAGTTTTTGTATCCTCTGGAACATCCATAATGCATATCAAAATCTCTGAAAAGTTCTAAAGTAAACACTTAAAAAAACTCAGCAATCACCAAGTGTATTTGATCACATATCCTTTTGTCAAGGAATTAGTATGAATATCCCTGAGTATAGTTGCTCCACAGAACACAGTTTGGGAATTTCTGGTATAAAAATCCTGCTGCATTCTGTTAAACTACCAGTTTGTTTGAAAATAGCTGGTTGACTCCAGACTATACACATGTGTGTGTAAACACAGTATTACAGTATTGTGTATGGAAACAGCAGAGTAAAGTTGGTAACAGAGCTGGCTTAGTGGCGGTGACGCAAGAAGGAAAATTCACGGGATGGAGAAATAAGAGACTCTAAGGTCGGCCCATGGATCACTAATGCTGAATGGAGGGAAAATGGGTGGGACAAGTTCTCAGCTTCTCAGTGGGACTTTGACCATGGCCTGGACAAACCAAGAAGTTGCTGTGAACAGCCCACTGAAAGCTCCAGCTCTGCTGTTCCAAGTGCTTCACTTCCACAGTGGCTGTCCTGTTCTGGAGAATGGGCTTTGTCATCACATCCTGTCTGGGTGACCTGAGAGCCACCTAAAAATGTTTAACTTTGCTTTCTAATAAGAAAAATGATCTGTCAGTCATTGCTGCATTTTTTTTTAGTACTCCCCCCAACAAATTATGTCTTTTCTTAAACACCCCAGTGAGAACAAAGCCCTTAGCTCATGGTTAATAAGATCAAATATTTTCCTTTTCTAGCTGGCCAACCTGAAGTTCAGAGAGGAAAAGTGAGATGCTCAGCGATCTCCGTGGCGAAGGCTAGAATAGGAGGCTTAGTTCCCACATGGTCACCTACCCTTTTCTCTGAAGCGCACCACCTGGGCAATTCCTCAGAATACGAGGCCACACAACTTGGTTTCCAAGCATACAGGTCTCTCTTATTTTCCACTCTCCTTCTCCCTTCCCTTCACTCTCAAGTGAAAATGCAAACCATATACATTATCCTACACGTCTCTCGGTAAGTTCAGCACTGGTCCAACTGAGGATCCTTGCTCTGGGGATGATAATAGTGGTCTCCAGGTAGGTTTTTCTTTTAAACTTTTTATTGAAATGTATCATATATATTAAAAAAGTCATATATGTAGACTGAATGAATCTTTAGAAGCTGAATACACCCTTATAACCAGCACTGAGAACAAGAAACAGAATATCACCAGCTCCCCAGGAGCCCCTATCACTCTCTTCTCCAGCAGCAGGTGTGGAGACATATACCACAATGTATTAATCCAGTCTACTGTTAATGGCAGGTCCCTAGGTGTTTGTAGTAAATCCCACAGATGTTCAGTGTAGTTGATCAAGACTATTTAAGTGTGGCAGTGGGATGGGTCTTCATTGGGTGATATCGGGAATAACCTATAGTTTTTTTCCCTTTTGAGGGTCAATAGCAGAGCCCTTGTTGTCTAAGAAATATCTACCGGCTTGGCATTGTGGGAATTTGCCTTCTGGTATGACCCCATCAGTTCCCTGTGCAAAGACATGTCAGGCTGGAAGGACATCAGGGCAAGTTAGAGTCAAGCCTACTTCCTCTTCTCTCTCATTACCAGCTCATCAGTCAGTGTCATCTGTTCAGCAATGGAACTTTTGACAAAACCAGAAGTAACTTTCTTAGGAAGTAGGTTTTGAATGTGTGTTTGGTGGGAATCTTCAGAATCTTCATATTCAAAAAAAGCTGTTTTATAGATAAGCTAAGAGGTAAATGAAGCCCCTAAATAAATGATCCCAGGCAAAATAAGTCTTCAAAATAAGATAGGAAGGGATGAGAAAGAGAAGTGCCCTGTGAAATTTGGATATGCCTTACAAAAGAGAAGGAACTGCTGAGAGGTTCAAAATCATCCTGGCTAGGTTAACTTCCTCACTCAGAAATAACAACACTTCGGGAATTACTGTCTTTTAAAAAATAACACCTGTATTGTTTTGCTTTTAAAATGATCACTTGTTACCCCAGTAAAATTTTTTTTTAAATGATCACTTTTTATTTTTTTCAACCTAGAAAACATAGAAAAACAGAGCAAAAATTTTTAAGTGCTAATTTCGCAATTGGGGATTATCATTATTAACTTTTTGATGAATATCCTTTTAATCTATATACATCTATTCATATGCCTTTTTATAAGGATAATAGTATACTTACTGCTCTGCAACTTGCTTTATTTCTCTAAATGTGTGTCATAGGCTTTCTATGCAGATAAAGCACACAGGCAAGTTAAAAACCTCTGGTTTCTCATTTGAGAAAAACACAATAGGGAAGGTAAAATGTAAACAAATGTAAAATATTCACAATTTATCATGAACATTTCTCCATTAACTACTCTTCTACAGTATGATATTTAATGATCATATTTTTTCCATCTTGAAGAGGTGTCATAATTTATTTAACGTCCTCTATGTGAGGAGATGAGGCAGTTTCTAATTATTCATTACTAGAATGAACACTGCAGTGGATAGTCTTAGGAATCTCTATGCATGTTTATTATTGTTTACTTAGAATAAATTCCTAGAAGAGGAATTGCCCAGTCCAAAGCTATGCACTGTTCAATGAATTTTGATACTGCTTCCCAAATTGCCCTCTAGAGAGGTTGTACCAGTTTACAGTCCCACCAGCAGCTTTTATGAGTGTTTACCAGTGCTGAGAAAGTGTGAGCATTCAAAGAAATCTCTGGAAATGTGACAGGAGATATATGGTACTTTGTGGATTTTTTTTTTTTTTTTGCGGTACGCGGGCCTCTCACGGTTGTGGCCTCTCCCGTTGCGGAGTACAGGCTCCGGACGCGCAGGCTCAGCGGCCAGGGCTCACGGGCCCAGCCGCTCCGCAGCATGTGGGATCTTCCCGGACCGGGGCACGAGCCCGTGTCCCCTGCATCGGCAGGCGGACTCTCAACCACTGCGCAGCCAGGGAAGCCCCTTTGTGGACTTTTAAACTTGTGTTGTACATGGCGTGTCTGTTCTCATCCTACCTCTGACACCTTTCACAATAGGGCCACCGCCTATTTTTCCACTCCTGTCTCCTATTCTTACACACACACACACACACACACACACACACACACACACTCACACACACACACATTCATGTGTTCCTAACTTTATTTTTCTTGCTTCTTTTCCTCAGATGACACTCATACTCCATCCACTCTCACCTTAGCCTTCCCAATAATATGTCTCAAAATCCATCATTTGAGACTCTTTCAAAGGCCACGTCCCTCATCAGGTCTTTTTTGACACTCTCAAGCAAATGTAATCTTTCCCATTTCTCCTGTAGTTCTTTTCTGTTACTTATCATACTCTACCCCAGTCATAGCCATAGTTAGCTCCAGAATGAAGGCTGTGGCCCACGTCTTAGTGCTGTCTGGCACTAGGGGCAAGTCATAGTTCCCTGCTGCACCTCAGTTTTCTCATTTGTAAACTGAAGAAGACTAATTCAGTTTAGATGACTTTAAAATACCATTTCACCTTTAACAATTTATCATTCAGTCTTTATATATGACTTATCCCATGACTAGGCCAGAGATGCTTAAATTTCCTGAAGCCACAGATGACTTTGAGAATCTGATGAAAGTTCTGAGCCCTATTTTTTTCCCAATGGATTTAGAAGTATGGATATTTAATAACAATATGGTTATTAAAGCATCACTCGAAGCCCACAGAAGGCCCTGCGGTTAAGAACTGTGGCTCTTTAAGTCTGTGTTTCGTTAATTCTTGTTTCTCTCTTGAATATAGTAGGAAAGCTCAAAAAATATTTGTTACAATGAATCATTCAAACAGGAAGGTGGTGAGACTAAAACATGGTGATGTGAGTTTACTCTTCTGGGTTTAAGGATAAATTTCATTCCTTTCTAGTCACCTTGGTGTTAAATCTCTACCCATGTCAACACATAAAAAAGGCAAATTGAGAGGCTTTCAAAATACATTTGAAATAGACCAGGACCTTTAGTCTTTTAGACCCTCTTAAACGTCAAGCATTTTGGTGAACCCTACATAGCAGTTTGCAGTTTCAAATTTCCTGTCAGAGGACTGCAGATCAGCAAGGAGTTAAAATGTAATGGTTTTCCTCTAACACGAGGACACAGATTTTTAAGACTTCATAGTATAGGAGTAGATTGGGAGGGGATGAACCAGGCATTTTTCACATAAGTCTGCATTACTAGAAAATACAAAAATGCTCTCTAAATGAAGACCAGTATTTACACAGGCTTGCATTAAAAACAAAATCCTGTTGACAGCTCCCAAGATCTTTATCTGGCTCTATCACTAAAGGGAAAACATTGTGAGTGCCATTAACCCACCAGCAGATCTTGCTCTTGAGAGTAATGGGAGTGGAGAGTTGGGATCCGCCTTCTGCCTGAACTAACTGATCCACACTCTTGTATGTGCTCCCTGCTTTTAGACTGTTTCCCGTTTGTTCCTCCTTCTTACTTCATATTAAATTGAAATTAATGCAATATAAAGTGCTTCGTCAGTTTGGGGGCATTAATCCTTTATTCTGAACTTGGGTGCAATTCAGTGCTAGAACTGAGAGCAGCGACTTGATCCTGTGTCCTGGGGTTGTGTTACTTACTTTCCCTAATTTCACCTCCATCCAAGCAAACAAACAGGCCCGCACTCCGACCCACCATGCATGGCAGTAGGAGCTTAATATTTCTTTTGATGATGTTGGCATGTTGTGACAACATGCACTTGAACAGATGAGAAGGTGACACACATTATTGATGATCCCAGTTTTCAATCATCTGTGTTGCTCTGTCATCTGAATCACCCGGCTTTGACTCATCTCCCCGCAGTAGTCATTGGACCCAATTTTCTGCAGCTCAGTCCTAGATTTCTTTTGTTCAAACTTACCCTTCTGAAAAAAATGCAAAACCATCTGGTATATGAACAATATATGTGGCTTATATGTGTAGGAGCCCTAGCTTAAGGGGCAAAAATTGGCTGAAGTGCCCCTGCCTTAGAGAAACAGCCCCTGAGCCTCAAGATTAGGTTAGGCCCTCTGTTAGAAACTCTCATACTAGAGAATAGGAGACTCTCACATTTCTCCATGAGGAATTGTGTCTTTTTTTTTAAAAAAAGATTTCTCTATACCTAGGGTTGAACAAAGTAGATACTCAAAAAGATTTCTTGAATAAATTATTATTATTACTACAACCACTACGACTATTAAAAGTAGTAGTAGAAAATATTTGTAGAGTTATTCACAGCTTACAAAGTACTATGCATTACCTTGATAGATCTTAAAAACAGTGCTGAGTGAAAAAGAAGTCGTTCAAGCTCTATATAACAATACCCTTTACTTATATTTAAAACACATACGTAGGGACTTTCCTGGTGGCACAGTGGTTAAGAATCAGCCTGCCAATGCAGGGGACATGGGTTTGAGCCCTGGTCTGGGAAGATCCCACATGCCGCGGAGCAACTAAGCCTGTGCGCCACAATTACTGAGCCTGCGCTCTAGAGTCCGCGAGCCACAACTACTGAAGCCTTCATGCCTAGAGCCCATGCTCCGCAACAAGAGAAGCCACCACAATGAGAAGCCAGCGCACAGCAACGAAGAGTAGCCCCTGCTTCACCGCAGCTAGAGAAAGCCCATGTGCCACAATGAAAACCCAATGCAGCCAAAAATAAAAATAAATTAATTAAATTTGAAAAATAAATAAAACACATAAGAATACAAATCAGCACTATATAGGTTTTAAAGATTCTCATATACCTAAGCATGTATAATAAACATGTTAGAAAGAGAGAGAGAGTCTGGGGGGAGAAGAGCAGTGGTGTAGAGAATAAATTGAGAAACATATAAAATTAAGCAGGAGTGAATCCTCACAGACTAAGGATAGTAGGAAATTGGGGACTGAGAATCCCAGAATTGAGAGTGATTATCTCAACTCTGATCTAAGGCCAAGGAGAGAGAGATGGGAGAGATTCAACTAGATTAGATTTTGGGAAAATCTAGAGTAATTATTTGTACTATATTTCGAGTACATTCAATTTCTCAAATACCTGATTTTTTTTAAAGGATAGTTATCTTTTTTTAAAAAAATTAAATTAATTAATTTAATTTTGGCTGCGTTGGTCTTCGTTGCTGCATGCAGGCTGTCTCTCCTTGTGGTGAGCGGGGGCTACTCTTCCTTGTGGTGCGCAGGCTTCTCATTGCAGTGGCTTCTCTTGTTACGGAGCACGGGCTCTAGGCATGTGGACTTCAGTAGTTGTGGCACATGGGCTCAGTAGTTGTGGCTCATGGGCTCTAGAGCACAGGCTCAGTAGTTGTGGCACGCGGGCTTAGTTGCTCCGAGGCACGTGGGATCTTCCCGGACCAGGGCTTGAACCCGTGTCCCCCGCATTGGCAGGCAGATTCTTAACCGCTGAGCCACCAGGGAAGCCCTCAAATGCCTGATTCTTGACTCAACATCCCCTTACTCCTCAAAACCAATGTCCTATTCCTCTTCCTTCTCTCTCTCTTTTCTCTTGCTCATACACTCTCAAAACATCTTCATCAAAAATAAATGATGGAGCCTGTGCTCCGCAACAGGAGAGGCCACAGCAGTGAGAGGCCCGCGCACCGCACACAAAAAAAAAAAAAGCAAGAAAAAAAATAAATGATTATCCATGCAGCAACATGGGTGAATCTCAAAACATCATGCTAAGTGAAAAAAAGCCAGATTCAAAAGGCTTTATACCATATGATTCCATTCATATGACATTCTGGAAAACGTGAAACTATAGCAACAGAAACAGGTCAATGGCTGCCAGAGACTGAAGGTGGGGAAAGAGGATTGACTACAAAGAGAGAAATTTTTGGAATGATGGAAGTATTCTATATCTTGATTATGGTGAAAGTTACACAACTATATTAGTCAGCTAGGGCTGCTCTGATAAAATACCACAGATGGGGTGGTTTAAACAAATAATTTCTGTGAGTATCCAGAACAATACAATTTGTTCATGATCTATTTCTTTAATGAGGAAAAAACCCCTAGACATCTCCCCTGCAGTGGTAATATTGAATGAGTTAAGTGTATCCTTGACGTCATATTGTTTTTGATTCTGTAATATTGTTAATAGAACAATTCAGGGCAGAGAGTTCTTGCAGAAGAAAGTTGCAAATGTAGGCTACATTAGGAATCCATTGGGAGATTGGTCTGGAGGAGCAGAATGGAAAGGCTATAGATAGTCTTTGGTGGTAGCCAAATTCCTATTTTTCTGGGTAACTTGTTTGGGGGTTAGTTGAGGTCAAATTTAAAATAATTGAGGACAGATTTTGGGGCAAGCAGGCTGGTACTGTGGAAAGCGTATGGCCTTGAAATAAATCTTGGATTTAGATGGATAGACATGGGTTTCAATACTGGCTTTTCCACTTATTACCTTGGAAAAGTTATTTAACCTCTCTGGATCTTTATTTCCTTATCTGGAAAATGAGCAAATGAAAGCTAGCAGGCAGTGTTGTCATGAAGATTTGAAATAAAGAATGTAAAACCCCAGCATGGGGAGCTTAGTACTCAACAATCTATAGCATTTACTCTTCATCGTGATTTGGACAGCAGAATTCAGAATAGGTCAGGCCCAGAGGTAGAATGAACACCTGGGCCTATGGAGTCATGGACCTCTGATGTGGTTTAATACTCTGGAGAAATCCCTTGGAGGCCTGTTTATGTGTCTAAGGAATGATGGAAGACTTTTTTTTTCTCCTCTAGAACCCCATAGCTACTTTCTGGAACTCTCTGTTAAGAGTCTTTCCCTTATTATGACAAATTTAGTGCCTAAAGAGGTGAGGGCTTATTTTTATTTACCCAGGAGAATTTGGTCTCAGAGTCAAAAGGAAAAGGTCTTTCTTCTGCCCTAAGTGGGGCTTCCAAGGGTCCCTCCAGGCTTGATAGTAGTATAATTATGGGAGTGAACACATAATAGGAGAGTGTTGATTGGTAAGTCCGCTGCTCAGTGTGGTAGGAGGTGTTCTGAATTAGAAAATAGGAAGGCTGCATCATTGAGCTTTTTATTCCCCGAAGTAGGTGATTTCAGGTAAATAATTGTTCCTCTTTGGGTTTCATTTTCTGACTATATGAAGAAAGGACATTGAGTTAAATGATTTTTAAGGTCCTTTCCAACTAAGATATTCTAATATTCTATGGTTTGATACTGGAGAAGGACCTTGATTGATTTATAGAAGGTTTGACAGCATCCACCTGTGTGGAGCCCTGTGCTGTGTTTTTGACAGACGGACGAACAAACCAGACATAGCCCACTCCCAGCCTGAGCTTGTGTCTCTGTCACACTGCTGTCTGTCCAAGGTCGATTCCTGTTTAGCACTTTTATTAGAGACATATAAGGCATGTTCATTCCATTTGCGGGAAGTTCAGAGCTGGGCGTGTTGACATTGTAGAATTCGATTCTTGCAGTATCAGGGTAAACAACAAAACAAAACACTTAAAATTTAAAAATACGGACCAAAACTCACAAGATAAATACATAAGGTACAATTAAATACAAATAGAAGGAAAATCCTTAACTCAGGTTTAAAATAGATCAATTTACAAGTACAGGATAAGACATATTGGGTGGTAGCTTTAAGCATCTGACATGCTCTTCTGCTCAGCCTCTGAATGGTACAGAGTCACAAAGTAACATTGGTCACAGAGTTGGAGGAGGATTGAGTCTCCCTAAGGCCTCTGTGCCTGACAGTTTTATAACACCAGCGATATGGCTGGGAACCAGTTCTACCATCTCTTCCACTCCCACCCCTTCTTTCTTCTCTTTGCTCCTTTGAGAACAGGGTGTACCTTATCTAACACTGTATCCACTCCTGCATTTCTAGTCCACAGCTCTTTGACTTGCCCCTGATAGGCAATTTTTTTTTCAGTGAAATTTGCTCTTTATTTGGGGACCAAGGAAGGACCAGCCCTCCAGCTCAGGGGGCGGGGGCACCAAGAAATGGAATGAAGACCCCACCCCGAACCCTCCCCAGATGCAGCAGGTGGGGAGAGGAATCCCATGATAGGCAATTAATACAATAGAAATACTACATGATTTTACCACAGTCCATGTGAATTTTAATTGATATCAGTGAACCATGTGATAGAGCTGTCAGGAAATACCAAGTTCATCTTGGCCTGTGTTAACAGAAGTGTGCAGTGGGCAGTAAGAGAACTCTGTATTCTGTGCTAAGCAGAAATGTTCACAAACATTGTGTCCCATTTTGAATATCACATTTAATGAGAGACATTAAAATTGGAGACTGTCCAAAGAATAATGAACAAGTTGGTGGCAGCATAGCAGTTAAACCCATCCGCTTTGGAGTCAGCAGACTTGCTCAGGTCCAAGCTCTGACACTTACTGTGTCATCTTGGGGAAGTTACTTAACCTCCCATAGCCTCAGTTTCCTTATCTATGCAATGGAAATAACTGTACCTGTCTCATGGAGCTATGGCAAGGGTGATGAGGATGATGATGAACTATGATCTCTATTTGAGGGAATTAGAATTGTTTAGCCAGAAAATTGAAGGTCTGATGGGAGGGGATGAGGGAAGTGAAAGGGAGGTGAGATCTATCTTTTGATATTTGAACAACTACTTTTAGGAAGAGTTAATGGATTTACTTTGGGTGATTCACATGACAAAATTAGGTCAAATAGTAGGATTTGCAGAGAAGAAGATGATATTGTCTCAACACATGGCAGAAAATTTTGACAAATAGCATTGTTAAAAAATGCAATTCAAGACCATTACCAGAGTGTTCAAGCAGGTGCTGACTTCCATGTCTCAGGATGGTACAGAGGGGAGTCCTGTATTGGGTGAGTGAGTTTGGGCTCTTAGGTTCCCAAACTTAGCTGTGCCTCAGAATCATCTGGGAGCAGAGTTCAGGAATCGCTAATAAGCTCCTCAGGTGGTTCTGATAAAGTCAGTACCTAAACAGGCAATTTAGACCTCTTGAACTGGAGGATGGGTCCCCTTGTACCTATTTAAGCTGTGACGGGATTCTGGTGGGGAGGTGCTGTGAGCCAGGAAGACAAAAAAACGCCAAGCATATTTTGGAGTCTCTGGGGTCAAATGGAGGTTTCATGTAGAAGTGTGGCTGGGGTCTGGTTGGAAAAAAGGGCCAGTGTGTGGAGAGCTTTAGATGTGACGTATGGGAGTTTGAGGTTGTATCACACAGCGTTCCGTGATAAATGTAATGCAAAGGAAATTACAAAAATTCCTCATTCTGGAAGGGTGAATAAAGGCAATTCCAGACACTATCTTTCTTTCCTCTTGGAGTTCACCATCTTGGAACCTATAGCTTGACTCATCACCTCCCATTTTCTTCATTCCTGAGCTACTCTTAGTTGGACAATGTGTGGTGACAGATCCATGATGCATCTCTAATGCACCTTTGCATCCCCAGTATGTGGAAAGAAAGTGAAGACTTTCACGTAGGTCCTTCTCCCAGGTAGTAGAGGAAGCACCCACAGGTCTGCTCAAATGATAAGCGACAGCCTCAAGATCACAGAGGTCTCAAGGGCTGGAAGCCAAAGCTCAGAGATTTCCTCTTAAGGGACAAGTTCTTCTGCCTACATCAAACCTACTGAATTCCATAATGTAAGCACTTTTGTTTTTATCTCAAGGCAATTCTTAAGTTAATTAGTTGAAATTATTAGCTCTACTGCAGTAGAATGCACAATAACAGAGGGGGAAATGAGGCCATGGGGGAGATACAGCATAGATAGGAACTGCAACTGATCACACTGACCAATTTAAGTCTTAAAAAAAAGTCTAAAAGCAAAACCTATTCCTGAATCCTCAGGAGCC
Source organism: Phocoena phocoena (assembly GCF_963924675.1). NCBI lineage: Eukaryota > Metazoa > Chordata > Mammalia > Artiodactyla > Phocoenidae > Phocoena > Phocoena phocoena. Next base: position 33,096,142 of record NC_089237.1, on the reverse strand, counting down.
ATGGATACGTAGAAGTGCAATGCATAAGGCAAATACTGTACTTTCACACTGTTCCTTCTCATATCTGCCCACATCCTGAGGCAATGATCCTGAAGCTGGTTCAGCAGGCAGAAAGAACAGTGGGGCTTGTCAGAAGCTCTATGTTTAAAGGCTTGCTTTTCTTTATCAGCTGTGGGTTTGGGGCCAGTCAGTTCCACGACCTGTTTGGACGTAGAGACCTTGTAGGGTGTTGGGAGCCTTGTGTGTGAAGCACCTATGACCATACTTATAGTTTGATAAATGCAGATTGAGTCTGTGATGGTCTCCACTGTAACCTGGCTCTCTGGCTAAGCTAACACATGATTTGCTTGGCCCTACCTTTGTGCCTTCTAGAAGACACCACTATTTTCTAGGATTGTCTCCACTATTCTAGTAATGTTCCTAGCCAAATATATCTAAATTTGCATCTTTTCAGTGAGTAGTATAAGAAGGTGTTTAAGGTTTTGGGACTTCTATTAGTTTCTTAGAGCTGCTGTAACAAAGTACCAAAACCTGGGTGGCTTAAAACAACAGACATTTATTGTTTTATAGTTCTGGAGGCTAGAAGTCTGAAGTCAAGGTGTCAGCAGGGCCACACTCTCTCTGATGGTTCTAGTGGAGAAGCCTTCCTTGCCTCTTTTAGATTCTGGTGTTTGCCATCAATCCTTGCCATTCTCTGGCTTGTACATGCATCATTCCAGCCACATAGCTGTCTTTTCCCTCTCTGTCTCCATATCATCTTCCCTCTGTGTGTGTCTGTGTCTGTGTCCAAATTATCCCTTTTTATAAGAACATCAGTGGATTAGGGTCCACTCTAATGACCTTGTTTTAACTTAATTACCTCTATAAAGACCTTATTTCTACATAAGGTCAGAATCTGAGGTAGTGGGGATTAGGACCTCAACATAACTTTTTTTTTTTTTTTTTTTTTTTGCGGTACACGGGCCTCTCACTGTTGTGGCCTCTCCCGTTGCGGAGCACAGGCTCTGGACGCGCAGGCTCAGCGGCCATGGCTCACGGGCCCAGCCGCTCCGCGGCATGTGGGATCTTCCCGGACGGGGGCACGAACCCATGTCCCCTGCATCAGCAGGCGGACTCTCAACCACTGCGCCACCAGGGAAGCCCTCAACATAACTTTTGAGGGGATGCAATTCAATCTATAACAGGAACAATACACATCTGGGTTCAAATCTTGGCCATGCCATCTATTAGACGTGATCTTGGTCAAGTTATTCATCTCTCTAGGCCTTGGTTTCCTCATCTCTAAAATCAGGACTATGTTATTAACCACCTCATGGAGTTGTTTTGAGGTTAAAAGGAGATACTATTTGCCAAGTGTCTGGCAAGTGATGAAGGAGAAGGGCATTTTCATGGACATATCACTTTTTCTTAGAGACAGGAAAGCCCTTTGTAGAAGTCCCCTGAAGGGGTGGGTCACATTCTCACATCCTCAATACAAGTGAGGCTGGGAAAGTGAATATCTGATATATTTAGTCTCAACAATGAGACATGGGCCCTGCTAGCTACAAAAAAGTTCATAAACTGAAACCTCAATTAAATAGAGTTGGGAGACCAGGAATGGATACTCTCACACCCTGTAATGACAGCAGAGCCCAGCGGGAAGAAGAAAGACTCCTCTTCTTTCCTGGCAAGGACTCAGCCAACGAAAGCCCCAGATTCATCTTAGGACTGTCATGAGTTTTAAATGAGGTGATGTGCACAAAAACACTTGTTCCAGTGTGTACTCTCAGTAAGACCCCCTGCTGCTGCTGGTGTAGCATCAGCAGGTGGACCTCCAACCCCATTGCATGCTTTTGAGTCCCCAGCTGGATCACCGTCACCATTTTTACTGTTAACATTACCTTCGACCATTTGACCTTTCTTTCAGAAACATGATCATTGCTGAAAAATTCTCAACGTTCCTGTGAGGCAGGGCCCGGCTAGTGAGAATGTCCTGTAGTAACCTCATCACCACATCTAGCTGAGCGCCGCAAGCAAAGGTAGAACCAAAAGAAATTGGGTGGCATCTCATGCATGCCTAGGTATTCTGTTATTTTGGCACAGGCATGGGTGAAGGGGCTGAGAAGTACACAGTGAGCTGAACAGGAAAGGCAGGGGCAGGAAGAAAGATGTGCTGTGAAAAAAACAATGACCTTCTGACTATCTAAAGCCCAGGCCTGAATACTAAATGGCTGGGAACACAAGGCAGTTGGGTTTCTCATAAAATCAAAATCTGGTGTGATAATGGTATTGTAGTTCTGATGGAATTAGATGCTTCAGTACTTAAGGGTGAAAATCTCTTCCAAACTTCTGGTCCCAATCCCAGATCTCCTAAAATAGACTTGATAATGAGACCTGAACATCCATATTTTTAATATGTTTTCCAGGTGTTTCTGTTTAGCACACACATTGGTAGATTTTTGAGATACATTGTACTTACTCCAAACTCACATCCCTTGGTTAAATCCCTCCCCCCAACCCCAATGTGGTGTAGAAGTGCAGAGGTGCAGGATTTCCTTTGATTTCTAATAATAATTATCATGTGGGTAGCATTTCGTAGTAGTTGAAGGAACTCTGGTTTGGGATCCGGAGACCTCAAGTCTAATCATCATTTTCTTTCAATTTCCCATGGGAATTTAGGCTAACCATGTAACTGCTGTTTCTCAGAGATAATGGTTTCTCCTTACACTACCTTATAATCATCACAGGGTCTGTGTAATAGCAGGGGCAACCATGATTATCTCTTATATGCAATGTTACAAAATTTCTTCTTACTTAGATCTTTCAATGCTTCTCAATTTCTTTAGGCAAATTATAGATTGTCGCATTTTACTTATCTTGCACTTGGCCTGTCACACAATCACAGTAAAAAACCATAAGGGAAAAGCACATTTACATGTGTGCACACATGCAAACATACATTTTCTCTCTCTGTCTCTATCTCTGTCTCTGTCTCTGTCTCTCACACACACACACCCCTTTAATTAAACGGCCAGACCAGATGGCACTAAGTCTCAAGATACTTTACATGTAAGTAATCCTCTTAGACCCTTACTCAGAGCTTATTTACTCTTACTTTACATGTAATTCTAACAGAACTTGGTGATCTGACTTCCAGGCCTCATGTTGAATAGGAGTAGCAAACAGAACAAAAATGGGATGAGATGGGTGGGAATGCTGAGACCATCAAAATCTGAGCTTTGAATGCTCAGCAACAAGGCAGAAAAAAAAGAAAAAAAGGTGCTTCCCTGGTGGCGCAGTGGTTGAGAGTCCGCCTGCTGATGCAGGGGATGCGGGTTCGTGCCCCGGTCCGGGAAGATCCCACATGCAGCGGAGCAGCTGGGCCCATGAGCCATTGCCACTGAGCCTGCGCGTCTGGAGCCTGCGCTCCACAACGGGAGAGGCCACAACAGTGAGAGGGCCACGTACCGCAAAAAAAAAAAAAAAAAAAAAAGAAAAAAAGAAAAAAAAGAAGAAAAGGATAACAAACAGAGCAATCTGGAGTCACTGAGTTTTGAGATAAATAATCTTTTGTGCTCCCATGGGTCCTGGCAATGCTGTGATACAGCACAGTCTGATCCTTTCTGTTTTTGAGGCTGACTCTGAATCATCAAGGAGGCTAAATTAAGTTCTGTATTTTAGGTTTGGGAAGCATGGCCATGGGTACTTTAGCTAAGAAAGATTTATATCTAAAATGTTAAAAACCTTCAGAGAAGATTTGGTTTCTGAGAATCATATAGTTTTAGAATTGAAAGCATAATAATCATAATAAAATTATAATTTATTAAGTAGTTATTTGACAATAACCTTTTCCATTGAGCTGACCGACCAGATATGACCTTCTGCTACCCATTAGTAGAAGCTGGTGGGCTAGACAGAGGAAGCCTTTTTGCCATCATTAGATGAATCTTAAGATCCTCTCCAAAATTACAGAGAAGGAAGTTAGAGGTAAAGGAGAGAATTTGTAATTTGTCACAAATAGCACATGTCCAAACATCGTTCCTACTTCTTCCCTTCAAGAACCTTGTATTCTCCAGCACATTTACAACGCCCCCCCCAACACCATCTGCTTCACCTTGCCTGCCCCCCCCCCCCGCCCCACCTAGGCCCAAATCTATTCCTATTCTTCAGGATAGCTCAGTGCCACCTCCTCCAAGAAGCTGTCTGGAACTTTCAGTTGAACTTGATCTCTCCTTCTCTGAATTTCCATGGGATGTCACTTATCTCTCTCATTGTACATTTCAATTTCTATATTGTATTGTATTTTTTTTTAATTATGGCTTCTTCCTCTTAAGAACCTGTAAATTGCTTGAGGAGAGAATCTAGATTTGATTCACTTCTGTGTCTCCAATAGCATCTGGCATAGTGTCTCACATATACTAGGTGTTTGATAAATGCTTATTGAGTAAATAAATGAATGAGTCAAGCCAGTCAGATATCCATCATTTGTATTTGTCAATGCTACATGGTTGGCATACAGAAATAGGGACTCTAGGGGAAACATGAATTTACAGACAGAGGCATTAATATGGAAAATTAGTACACTGATTCTTTTTCCTTTAGGGAAGTAACAATTTTCCCTCTTCTTAAAATGTGGGGCTAAGAGTGGTGGCCTCCCTCGAGTGAAGAGAAAGTCACTGAACATCATGATAATGTGGCCTTGCACTTACGGCTGCAGCTTTAAAGCACATTTGCTTGACACTCTGTGATTCGTTGGCTGTTGACAAAAGTAGTCTAATAGCACCTTACATTTGCATAGCATGCAGAGCTTTCAAAATGCTTTAATAGACATAATTTCTTTTGGCTGTCATGACAATGTATAATGGCAGGTAGGACAGATGTTATTATCCTTGATTTTCAGATGAAGATTCTGAATCTCAGTGAAGTAGTATAAATTACACAAGAGAAGTTACATGAGAAGTGCCAGAACTGGCACCATTTTTGCCAACACTCAGTCTAGCACCTAAGCCAGTAGAACACACAGAAATGGCTAATGCAAACCTTTCTTGTTTGGTTCAGCCCAAGAGTTCTTCTGCATCTGTGAACACCCACAGTAAGCATTGATTCTACAACTCATTTTGCATTTCCTAACTTGTACTGCCAGTTTTTTTTTTTAAATAGAGATAATGTGATGGTTAATTTAATGTGTCAACCTGGCTAGGCCATAGTACCCAGGTATTTGGTCAAGCATCAGTCTAGATATTGCTGTGAAGTTATGTATTTTTAGATGAGATTAACATTTAAATCAGCTGGCTTTGCATAAAACATATTACCCTCCATAATGTAGGTGGGATTCATCCAATCAGTTGAAGGCCTTAACAGAAGAAGTTTAAGGCTGCTTCCAGAAGGCTTAAACTCGAGTTGTTCGGCTCATCTCTGGTTCTTCAGTCAGCCGGGCTGCCCTGCAGATTTCAAACTTGCCAGGCTCACAATTGTGTGAGCAAACTTCTTAGAGTAAATTCTCTCTCTCTCTACATATATATGCAGTATATACACATACACATTCACTGGTTCTGTTTCTCTGGAGAACCCTGACTAATACAGACAGTTCCTAATTTAATAAGTATAATTTGTTTTATAAATGTATTTAGATTTAACATAGAAGAACTCAATGAATTCATGATACCAAAATTTTAAGAATGAAATAAATAGACATCTTCCCACCAAAAAACAAGCAAACAAAAAACTTCAGAAAAAACCACCCCAAAACCCAAAAAACTCTGGGTGCCGTTGTAAGGGTTTCAACTCCTTACTCTGAAAATTGACCATTAGAAGGAAAGAGTTCAGCATGTATTCTGTCCTTCCTATATAAACTATACTAGAGAGTAACCCAGCCCTAACTGATGAGGGACAGACTTCTTTACAAAAGAATTCCAGCCAATAAATGTGGAAGGAATGATAAGAGCTAGACCTATTTTCTAACTTCTAATGCAATCATTCAGGCAATGATCAGCAATTGATGAAACCATGAGATGAAGAAGATGGAGAACTTTACTATGGCTTGACCACGTGGACACCACCTGAATCCACCATCAATTTGCTTATCACTAAAAGTGGGACAACTAGACCTGTGTGCACACCTCCTGATATGAGGCAATATACAGCAAACAGAACCACCTATGAAGAGTTCTTGCGAAAAAAGAAGTTGAACCTGAACAAGCCTTTAATAACTTCAATGTACAGGAAATACAGCATCTAGAAGAACAAATTAAAGGAAATAATGAAACGAGTGAATAAACTCCAAGTGGGTAGGGTGACCGAGAATGAAAGTGATGTTATTCATAATTATGCTGGGACAGAAAACATAAACTGGGACTGTACCAGGAAAAACTAGAAGAATTATCATCATAAGAATTTGAGTTTGCTGATTGCAATGACATGGCCCAACTTTGCTCATCTATATCCTTCTTTTGGCATTCAATCAACATTCAAAAGTCTGTCTCCCAAGTCAGGCAATGAAGCTAGCCCCATGTCTGCTGAGTCTGCAGTAGAGACTGAAAAAACCTACCCACATGATCCTTGGAGGCTGGAAGCACTTGCATCTCCTCTGGCTCCCAGGCAGAGGTGTCCCCATGCCTGGGCATGGAGGCTACATTATGAAATGCTCCCACTTTGTCTTTTTTAAAAAATACTTGTAATAGAGACTCATTGTAGAAAAAATTGAAAACTACAGCTAAGTACAAGAAGAAAATTTTCACAATTGCCCAGGGTGCAATACTATTAATACTTAAGTGCATGTGCTTTTAGACATACATATGTATATTTTTTGTACCCTAATGTAACCATACTGTATATGCTATTTGGAAATTTGCTTTTTTTCACTTAATATTATATCATTAACATATTACCATGTTAATGAATTCACTGCTACAATGAATGCCTATTATTCCATTGTAAAGATGCACCGTAATTTATTAAACCATTCCTGTTTTTGAATATTTAGCTTGTTGCCAACATTTTGCTCTTTATTCATCTTTGTATGTATTTCTTATATACTTACACAATTTCTTCCATAGAAGAAATTTCTGAAAGTGGAACAGCTGGGTCAAAATGCTTTCAAATTTTAAAGGCTCTTGGCATATGTATCTGGTCAAATTGCCTTATAAATAACTTGTATGAATGTATATGTTCAGCAAGAGCATGTGAGCACTCATCTCTCCCCCCAACATCCTCCAACATCATCATAAAAGCTAATGTTTATTGAGCTCTTAGTATGTGCCTGGTAAAGTTCTAAGCATTTTATTCATAGCAATTCGCTTAATTGTCACAATTCCTCTGTGGTAGTTGCTATAATTATTCAAAATGTATGATGAGGAAACTGATTATATATAATTGTATTTTATTTTATTTTTTTATTATTATTATTTTTTTTTTTTGCGGTACAGGCCTCTCACTGCTGCGGTCTCTTCCGTTGCGGAGCACAGGCTCCGGACGCGCAGGCCCAGCAGCCATGGCTCACTGGCCCAGCCGCTCCGCGGCATGTGGGATCCTCCCGGACTGGGGCACGAACCTGCGTCCCCCGCATCAGCAGGCGGACTCTCAACCACTGTGCCACCAGGGAAGCCCTATAATTGTACTTTAAAAACAGAAACATGAGAGTGAAAAAAGTAAATAAAAAGTTATTTCCCCGTCTTAAAATCCCACTCTATTGAATAACCACTGTTAAAAGTTGGTGTGTATTTGTCTACATATTTTCTATGCACACAAAACATGTAAGTGCGTGAATGTACTTTGTTTTTTAAACACAGAAGAAATCATACTACATATCCTACCAAACTCCTCTGTGATCAGCATTTTTCTTCTAATGATATATGATGGGCATGGCCGTTCCTGCAGATTTACCTCATTCCTTCACAGTTTCATGACATTCTATTGTATGAATGTGCCATATTGGCTTATGTCTCTCTCATCTCCCCAATCAGGCTGTGAATTCTATAATCTATAGCACAACTTTTTGTCACTTAGCAAGGTCTGAGCTCATAGCAAATGAACACTGGATGGAAAAACTTGTTTTCTGTAGAGTGTATATTTTCTCTGAAAAACCATGTATATTAAATGGAATCGCCCATCTGAGAAATGCCACCCTAAGCAAGTTACCAATCTCTAGGCTTTAGTTAATTCCTTTAGCAACTGGCTGCATTTGGCTGTGTATTTTCTGTGGGACTCATAACACCTTTGAAGTTTAGCAATCAGTTGCGCCATCCAAAGCATCTCAAGTAAGTTGGAAAATCACTAGAAAGGGACTTGGGAGGCCGGGGTTCTGGTACTGACCAGAAGTTTAGCAATCAGTTGCGCCATCCAAAGCATCTCAAGTAAGCTGGAAAATCACTAGAAAGGGACTTGGGAGGCCGGGGTTCTGGTACTGACCATGCCATGTGACCTTGAACAGGGCACTTTTCCTTTCTGCTTCTCTCCACTGTTGCATTAGGGGTTGGGCATGGGGCCATGAAGGCCCTATCTAGCTATGAGATCCTATGAATTTACAAGCCAGAGCAAAATCCACCTCTGTGAGCCATGCAGTAAGAATGGGCATGACAGTTCATGTTCCCTGAAGAATCATTTAAACTTTTGGCATGTACACTTGACATTTTTTAAGATGGAAAAACACAGAAAGGAGAGCATATGATATAGTCTTAGAGTGAGGGTGAGAAGTGAGCCAGATCTGCCGTATGGCCTCCCAGAAGCAGAACAGGAGAAAACCAGTCTCTCCTACTTTAAGCACCTTCCAAACAGCTTTGCAACCATGATTTGAAATGCTCTGTTATAAGGGTGCAGGGAGACGTTAGGTAGGGTCATATGTAAATTCACTTATTTTATGTAGAAAGTTAAAAAAAAGTACCAGCTTATACATACACTATGATTACTAATATGAAAAATATACATAAAAGTGGCAGAAAATGCAACAGAATAGTAGAGTAATTATCTCTGGGTTATGGGTGATTCCTATTTTCTTCTCTATACTTTGCTCAAAGTTTCCCTAATGGATAGGCATTCCTTTTATAGTCAAAAAAATACAATCAGAAAAACACAAATACTAATAAAAAACCAAGCATGCAATTACACTAACTGCTACTGGAGATCACTTAGGGTAGTTAAAATCATCATTATCTCTTTCTTTTCCAATTCCAGAGCTTTCAAGTTTACCTTAACAAAAAGAGGTATTAATTTTAGAAGGAAAAACAACCCCACTAGGACAGTTGCCTATACCAAATTCATTCTCTCCCTTTTCTTTTGTAATGAAACCCTGAATTTGGTTGGGGGGAAAGTCAATGTACCCTGCAAAACTCTGCATCTTCCAGCCTTCTTTGCAGATGGGGGTAGACATTTGGTTAACTTCTAGCCAATGAACTATAAGTAGAAGTGGTTGAGTGGGCCTCTCAGCTGACTTGACTGGTATCAGCCCATTTGTCCTTCCCCTCTTATTCCTCTCTCTCCCGGCCTGGAACTCAGATGGAAGGTTTGGCACTGCAGTGGCCATCTTGTAATGAGAAGACAACTTCAGAGATAGAAATCATGAAGTAAACTGATGGGGCAGAAATAAATGTACCTTGGTCCTTGGGGGTATCTTAGAGCCACTGTACAAGGTTGAACCATCTCCCTCCCAACTTCAAGCTGCAGGAGAGATAACAAAGTCCCCATCATGTTTCAGCCACTGTGTTTTGTGTCTTTGTTAGTCATAGCTGAGCACAATTTCTAACTAATGCATTCACTTAAAAAAATTTTTTTTTAATTCCTAATCACTGCAACCATGTGAAAACAAGGTTTTAGGGGGAAGGCAATTGAAATTCACTTAGGATGGAAATAAAAGGCAATGTTCTAGTAAAAATTAAGGATTGTCTCCGAGGCTCCAATAAATCTAATCTGTTTTACATTGTCAATGTTCCACGCTTGGCAGTAAGTTCATTATTTTTACATTTGGGGACAGTAAGTTTGTTAATACATCCCAGCAACTAGGAAATCAATGCATCACCATATGCCTACACTGAGACCATTTGTCACGGTTTATGCTCCTTCCAAAGCGTGCAAAAGAGACCTTGACTTGAAGAAGCACCAACGTGGGGATAGTTAATTGAAATGTCAGATGAAAGACATGTTAGAAAATGGGGTGTGTGCATGCCTCCTGTGAAAGAAAAGGACTTAGCCCTTCGTTAAGCCTCACTTTGCAGCTCCCTGATCAATAACAATGCCACAACCAAAGGCAGGTTTTTGGGACAAATCCTCCTGTCTATAATTTCCTCATTCTAAAAGGCCAGGAGAGAGGAAAGTTCAGGAAAAAGGAGAGATATGGGGTCAAAAATGCCAGAGCTGGAAGGACCTTGGATGGTTGTTAATTAACTTCATTGCTTTCTTTCTCTAGATGAGCAAGTGGGGCCTAAAACCTCCCAGGAAGTTAGTGACTGGGTTAGAATTGGAACCTGGGGCAGCAGCAGAGTCTAATAACACAGAGGGACGTGGCAGGACCGGGTCCAGGAGGACTTGCAACCATTTTCCTGGTGGTTCAGTAGAGGCATCTTCACAGAGGAAAAAGCAAAGAGGGAAAGAGGAAGTTGGATGATTTTGGTGGCGCCGGGGCCAGAACGGGTAGAGAGATGGAAGGACTCTTTTCTGTTGTTCTGGTTTCCCAGCCTCCTCTCCACTGTGCCTGTGAGGGAGGGGGGCAGCCCTGGCATCATCTCGGCTGCTTCGTTCATTACAAGACCATGTGCTGCACGTTCCTAGTCTTCCAAGCTTGGGGGTGTCAGAGCAGCCCAGCCACCTCCCTCCTGTGTCTGGGGCACTTTGTTTCCACGGGATAGTAATTCCTATTCTACAGCTGAAGTAAAAAAGTCTTCCTTTCTCTAACAGGATGAAGATTTCCTGATGTGTTCAGTCCTTTACTGGGGGCTGCGGGGACTGAAACAGGCATACAGGACACTCACTCTTTTGTTGGAGGTACTTAAGATCCAGCCAGGAAAGAGAATTCCAAGTAAATGAATAGGATTTACAAAGTAGAAGAACTTATCTTTGCATATTTAAAAAAATCATCAAGGAATTTTGCCAAAACGTCCTTAACAGTACAGAGATCTAGTCCAAACTTGAAAATTACTGCTCATTATTAAAAAAATATATTTCAGACAAGGTTCCCATCCCCACTCATCCAGAGCAAAACCTAGGGTTAGGCTGGGGGAGATCAGAGGTAGATTATTGCTGTTATACACAGACAAAATCAGGAGGCAAGGTGGTGGAATGGCGTGGAGCAGTGGTCTCCAAGGTGAGGTGTACAGGAAGATCCGTAAAGTACATGAAATGTATAAGTATATGCATATGTGTATATATATCTACAAATCTAGACTTATTTAAATATATATTATTTAAATATTCATAAGTGTATACTTATATAAATACACACACACAGGTGAGTACTAAAGTTTTCTTTAGGGAAAGGAATGCAGGCTCAGAGGTGCTTGGAGGCCACTGGTCTGGAGAATGGGTTTCAGAGTCTTAGCTACCAAAAATTCATAAGATTGGGAAAAAGACAGTACCTCTTAGGGTTGTAGTGGATAGACAGACAATACATGAAAAGTGCTCAGGAATTTTTCCTGCTACTTGGCAAGCTTTGTGAGGACAGAACTTGCATCTGTTGTGCGCTTAATGTATCTCCTGGACCTGGCACGAGGCCTGTGCAAAGTAGGTCAGATATTTGTCAAATAGATGAGTGATCAATAGCTATGTGCAATTGCTTCCATGTTAGCTGTCACCACACCTGTATCAGCGCTGCCTCAGCAACAACACTGGAGTACACAGAAGTGACAATGGCATTAGGATTGAGATTACCTTTAATTCACCCCGTGTTTGAAAATAGGTAAATCATTCACAAACTTACATAACTTATTTTTGGTAACAAATGATTTGCAGACATCTCACAACTGATGGTGATTCGTCAATAGGCTATGAGTGTGATCACGAAACTTATGACTGTGATCTAATCTGATTGGATTCTTTCATGAGACATGTTTATACAAATCACCCTATAAACAGTGATTTCTAAAAAAAAATAAAACCCAGAAGGGGCAAATGAGAGAAAATGAATGTAGAGTATAAGAGGCAGAAGAGATTTAGGTTAAATTTAGGGAGACTTTCTTGTTGCCATTTAAGAAACCAATTGTTTCCTTATCTGGACCTTCTGGTTTTCCTCCTGAGTATCTGTCTAATGACTGTTAACATTGAAATTTTTCTCCAAAATTCTATCACAAGTTTTTCTCCCTCACCTAATGGCAAGCAACTTGTCACTGATAAATTTCCATAGTAAGAATGTCCTTATCAGTTCTGACAAACAGTTCAGATTCCAAATTCCACTGCCACGTTTCTTCTGCATGCTTGTTGGCCAATTTTTTTTTTTTTTTTTTTTTTTTTTGTGGTACGCGGGCCTCTCACTGTTGTGGCCTCTCCCGTTGCGGAGCACAGGCTCCGGATGCGCAGGCTCAGCGGCCATGGCCCACGGGCCCAGCCGCTCCGCGGCATGTGGGATCTTCCCGGACCGGGGCATGAACCCGTGTCCCCTGCATTGGCAGGCGGACTCCCAACCACTGCGCCACCAGGGAAGCCCCTTGTTGGCCAATTTTAAGCACACCCCACCCCAGCCCTTGGAGCAACAGGCTTTTCTCTCCCTTGGTCCCCTTCATCCTAAGCAAGTCCTCATTCTTCTAGTATCTCCTAAGTCTTGAATGTCTTTCAACCTTAGATTGCAGCTGAGGCCACTAGGCTGTAGATATGCCAAACAGAGAACCAGCAGATCCCAGCATATGGCTGATGTTTAATTAAATAACAGTCAAGTACAGAGAAACTTCGAACAAAAAATAAGCATGTGCAGACAACTTCCCACTATCTTGGGAGGATGTGAAGTAGCTGAGATCTTTCTTAATCTTCGTGTTATAAAACCCTTATCTGGAACACTGACAGCCCAAGTGTTCTTTTACTTTGTATATTTCAACCACTACTGTTCTCAGGGAAGATGAAGTAATGAGAAAAGGGCTGTCCTTTGTACTCTTGAGCAACACTGGACTGTGCCCTCTAGTTCTCAGGGGCTTTTGCCCTCATCAAGGGGTTTGTGTTATCGGTGCTCCCTGAAAGTAAAGGCAGTGAGAGACAGATTGCAAAAGTGTACACTCAGCAGGCCCGATCGCTCTGCTACTCTGCATAGATTCTGGGATGCCATGGAATTATAGGCAAACTCAGGGCTGAGTCAGGATCCCAGGGCTCTGCTAATCCTATTCTGTCCCCTAAAAGTTCAGACAAGACAATCTGAAACTCCCTTGTCTCTAAAATAAGAATAAATATTCCTCCCCCTACAAATTTTCTGGCAGATTAAATGATGTGTCTGGCACTCACTAAGTGGCTTCTGAAGCATCTATGGGATATCTGGAGGGACTTGGATTCTTTAAGGCTAGTTCTGAGGCTTTTTTTTTTTTTTTTGGCTTCAACCCAGTAGGTTTACACTTGGACTCCATAACATCTTTTCTTTGTGACTGGCCCCTTCCTCCTCTTTATAGAGCTTATTCCTCTCAATTATCCTTTACATTCTATTTAGGAAAACCACAAGCATAGTTTCTTCCTCAAGACATTTCTCCTGTATTCTACCCTCCCTAAAAACACAACAAATTGTTACTCTGCTTGTGCATGTCTCTTTCCCAGGTAACTCTGATAAAGCTTAGCTTTCTAGCTTCTGCCCAAGGCCCCAACTCAGTATGGTGTCACATCCAAAAGAATCATGTCACTGACTCCAAAGGGCCTTAAAATGTTAAGCGTCCCATTATATGTAGTAAAATTATCTTTAGGCACTGTATGAGTTTGCTAATCCTATCCTAACAATTTACCACAAACTAAGTGGCTTAAACAACAGGAATTTACTGTCACATGGTTCTGGAGGCACAAAGTTTGAGATCAAGGTGTTGGCAGGGTCATGTTCCCTCCAAAGGCACTAGGGTAGGATCTGTTCCAGACCTCTCTCTTCCCTTCTGGTAGTTCCTTGGCAAGTGGTAGAATAACTCTAGTCTTCACAGACATTCTCCTGTGTGTATGTCTGTGTCCAGATTCCCCTTTTTCATAAGGACACCAGTCATATTGGATTAGGGGTCCACCCTCCTCCACTATGACCTCACCTTAGCTAATTATACTGGTACTGATCCTATTTTGAAACAGGATCACATTCTGAAGTACTGGGGGTAAAGACTTCAACATATGTCTTCAACCCATCACAGATGCTTCCCCCTATTTCCCAATTCCTGCTGTGTGTGGCAGCTCTCCAACCTCATTTTCCTTCTCCTCAGTGGTCCCATAAATGAGCCTGAATCTGCAGGAGCAGTCTTTGCCGCTGAGTGGCAAGATGCCCTACCTTACTTTCACCTTATCTGTTGGTATTATAATAATAGTGGCTTTCGTTGTGTTGAAATCATACCACATGCCAGATATTTTACATATATAATTCTAAACCTCATCGACAACATTGTATTTAAGTTGGGCAAAAGGCTTAAGCAGTTAAGTGATGCATAAAAGGCTCAACAGCAGGTAGAGACAGAGGGTCTTGAGCTTGGCATTTCTGGCACCAAGCCCTGCCTTAGGCCATTCCATCTTGGTGTCTTTTGGAATATCAGAAGATAATGTTCTGGCCAAATTATCACAATTTATTTTTTCTTTGCTGGAAATCTGAAAATACTGTTATATGATTTAACAGCTTTTTCTTGAGCAGTCTCCCAGGTATGCACTTCTAGCATGGGAGAGAGAAAAAGAGGAATAAACATGGGTTTGCTACTGCCCTTGAATGGCTGAAAAACATAGAGAGCAGAGGTGACATACCTACAACTGAGCTCAGATGCTGCCTCCTGCATGAACTCGCTGTGGACTTGCACAAGCTCTAGTGCTTTCCTGAGCCTCCATTTTCTTATCTTTAAGCTACTTTTAATTGTGTCTGTCCCATAGGGGAGGGGGAGGGTGAAAAAAAGGTATCTGGCATGTAGAGATTCCTGACAAACCTACATTCTCTCCCTCCCTTCCCTGGCCTTGGAAGAGTTCTGTTTATGTCCTTCCCACAACTATCATCCAAATTAGGCCAAAATATTGCATTTGCTTTGATAAAAATTGTGCATGATGGGAGAATAATGAATTAAAAGAAGGTGGAATAAGGGAGTCCTAATCCCAAAAGGAAACAAAAATAATGCTGTAGTATTTGACTGTAAAAGGAACTCCTTGGTTCTAGCTGGTACCCATTTCACCAGGCTTTAAGACATTGGTTACAATTTCATAGCTGTGCAACTAATAATTCCATTGGGAATTAAAGTTTTATTTAAAAAATAAGAAATAAATCACAAAGTTTTAAACTACAAACAGGTAAGAGATAATGTTTACCTCAAAGAGGACTGGGGGACAAATAGGAAAAAGGGAATAATAGGAACTTTGTGTCAGTTCTGAAGCCAAAGGCTCTTGGGAAAATCACTCTTCTTTCTGGGCTAGTTTCCTTGTTGGTAAAATTCTTAAAGATACTTCTAGTTCTTATAAGATTCTAAGTGTACGTGTTATACAGAAAAGATTGTTTTAAAAGCTGAGAAGCTGGTTCCTGTTGGAGAACACAACTCCAGATGAACCACAAATCAAAGGAACCACAGGCTTGGAAAAGCTTAATGCCCTTTATTCCAACGTCCACCCTAGAGTCTTTTTAGTTTCCTTCTTTTTCCTGACTTTATTTCTATTCCCTTTTCTGTCATTGTTGTTAGTTTAACTATTTGGTTTTTTGTTCTTCTCGTTCTCCTTCTTTTCCTTAGAATTTATTTTTCTTTTCTTCCATTTCTGTTAGTTTTTCTTCTTCAATTGACCACAATATGGAATTGAAATATAATTGAAATTATTTGTTTATCTAAAAATTATCAATGAATGATTATATAATCTTAACTTTAAAATTAGATGAGATAAACATTTTATATTTCTCTCTCTCAAAAAGCTACGATTACAATTATTATTGTTGTCAACACTTTTCTTGTGGTCCTTGGATTTTTGTTTTCACTGATATATTTTTTTCTCCACTAATTTATATGTATTCCCATGATGGGGAAGTAAATAAGGTTAGTCCAGGTGAAGTTCACACTAGGCAAAGTGCAGGTTCTTAGAAGCTGCCTGTTAATTTACTCTATTTTCCCATTAATTTTATATTTTCACTATTAAGGTAAGGATGGCTCCTTGACCATAAAAGAAAAAAATGTCTCTGAAAGATTCTCAATATAATTTTCAAATCACATATATAAGAGAAAATATGATTTTCTGATAAAATATAAAGAAAAAAATTAAATATTAAAAATCTGAAAACAAAATTACTGGGGTTTTGTTTGCTTTTGTTATACTACTCAACAATCCAATGTCAAAACAGTGCCCATTGCTGAAGCTGACAGGGCAGGCTGGGTCAGTACCTCCTCTTCAAGTTTTCTATAAGCTAAAATGAAACTTAATTTCTCACTTTTTCTTCCAAGTTTTGGAAGCCATCAGACTGTCACAGTCAGTGAACTCTACAATTTCTGCTTCCAAGCTTTGTCTATATTATCTCTTCTGTCTAAAATGCCATCTCCTGTCCTACTTCCAAGCCCCCAACACATTTTTGTCCTTCTAGAAAATAGTTGCTTATCTTTCAAGACAAATCATCTCATCTTTGAAGCCTGAGTCTAAGATGAAATTGTTTATTCAACATTATGCAAATGTTTCTTGAGCCCCTTCTTAGTGCTAGGCACCCATGTCTCTGCAGACCCCTGCACTCTAGGTAGACTTCTAGCACAGAATTTGCAATGCTTTCTTGTCCTTCATCCTCTGAGTCATTCCTGACTCCTCCTCTTCCTGTTAGGCAGCAAAGAACGAAGAGAGGGTCATGACACACTCATTTCTTTGTATTTCCAACAGGGCCTGATTAGAAGAAGGGGTTTAGTATATCACCAAGTGAACATGTAAGTTGCTCTGAGCTCAGAGCACGGAGGATTAATAAAAAACATACATACACAATGGAGATACTAATTCAAAACTGTGAAAATAAATGAATGAGCAGAAAAACAAATTTATAGTTAGTAGCAACAAAGAAAGGGAACAGGAAGACAGCAAGTAGTGCTGGGGGAGTGAAACACCAAGCCATGGGACCTCAGTAACTTTGCATTGGACCAGGTCAGATTTGAGGACTGGAGATTAAATTTCTTGATGAGAAGTATGAAAGGGAATAATATTAATATTCATCATAACAGCTAACCCTACGTGCCAAGTACTGTCTCAGGTATTTTCAGTGAATTCACTCATTTAAATACTCCAAACAGCCTGGAGGTCATCCCACTAGTCCTGAGGCACAAACAAATGGCTCTGGTCACACAGCCAGTAAGTGAAGGAGACAGGATCTGAACCCAGGCTCCAAGATTTGTCAGTAAACCACCATGCTCTACAGTTACTGTGTTTACCATATTGACTCACAGTGAGGAATGAATGTGAAGAGCTGGTACCTATAGAAATAATAAATATCTTAAGTCTGGAAAAGTTCAGTGGTTGCCTTGAAAAGAAAGGATTTGCTAAGTATAGGATAGATTTGAGCTAGTCTCATTCCTCACCACACACACACACACACACACACACACACACAATTGCACTCGCTTCTTTCAACCCTTTCTCAAATGTCAATCTCTCCTAGAAGTTGCAAGAAGAGCTTCATCAGGAATGTACTTGTAACCAGCTTCACTAAGCAATAGTATTGCTGAGATTTTGCATCTGGAGACCTTGACCAAAGGTCGCCGTGGGCTTCTTACCTTAAACAGTTGCTTCACCCTCAAGGAGGATGACGAGAAAGCAGAAAGGAAGGCAGAGCTCCCACTTACGTAGCCAAGCAGGACCTGTGTGCCGAGAGAATTGTAGCCATGTGGGGAAAGTTTTGTCCAGAATGTCTAGTGCTCTCTCCCCAGTATCCTTCAGCCAGTCTCACACCATTGTGCTTTTCTTCCCTAGTGGAGCACGATTCCCAAAATGAAGGCCAGGGCCCCTTGCCCAGTGGGCCCGCGGAGCACTTTGCTGCATTACCACCAGGTGGATGGAGGACTGAGCGTCCAGGGTGGCCTCAGGAGCATACTCCTTACTGGGATCCTTGCCTCGGCAGTCATACAGCACGCAGGAGATGAGGAAAACCAGGAGCAAGATGACATAGCTCGCAACTAGGATGATCAGGTTCAAGGTGACAGGGTCAATCTCCAGGTAAAATTCCATCGCATCCCTCACGGTTGGGAAGTGGGTCTAGAGAAAGGCAGTGGGGCCAGTTTGGGGGTTGCTGGAAGCAAACCCCGGCTCGATGGAATAGCTACATTGGCTCTGCAATAAAAATACATTAATCCTCACTGCTTCAGGAGACCTCACAGATTAAAGCTGCCTGGTTTAATAACTTAAGCTCTTCTGTTAATACTACAGCCACCAAAGCACAGAAACTGTCTCATCAACTCACCTATGCAGAGAGAAAGAGAAAAAGAGACATGGTTCATGTTACCAAAGTGTGGTATGTAAGCAGGAGGTCCATATAATTCAATGCCCAAACACGGAGTTTTGGTGAACAAAAGTAAGTGCTGTTAATAAGCACACTGTTAAAAACTGGATTGTCCTGGAAAAATTGTGAAGTATGGTCACCCTTTATGTAAGGGAAGTTTATTTATTTCATTTTATTTTTTAAATTAAATAAAATATTTTATTAGTTTCAGGTGTACGACATAGTGATTGAATATTTTTATAGATTATACTCCATTTAAAGTTTTATAAAATATTTGCTATATTCCCTGTGATGTACAATATATCTGTGTATCTTATTCTTTTTACATATAATAGTTTGTACCTCTTAATACCCTACCCATGCCTTGCCCTCCCCCCACTGGTAGAGCTTGTTTTCTGTATCTGTGAGTCTGTTTTTGTTTTGTTATATTTATTTGTTTGTTTGTTTGTTTTTGGATTCCACATATAAGTGATAATATACAGTATTTGTTTTTCTCTGACTTATTTCACTAAGCATAATACTCTCCAGGTCCATCTGTGTTGTTGCAAATGACAAAATTTCAGTCTTTTTTATGGTTAATATGTAAATATGTGTATATACACCACATCTTCTTTATCCATTCATCTGTTGATGGACACTTAGGTTGCTTCCATATCTTGGCTATTATAAATAATGCTGCTATGAACATTGGGGTGCATATATCTTTTCAAATTAGTGTTTTCATTTTCTTTGGATATATACACAGGAGTGGAATTTCTGGGTCATGTGGTAGTTCTATTTTTAGTTTTTTTGAAGAATCTCCATAGTCTTTTCCAATGGCTGCACCAGTTTACATTCCCACCAATGGTGCACAAGGGTTCACTTTTCTCCACATCCTTGCTAATGTTTATTTGTGGTCTTTTTGATGATAGCCATTCTGACCTGTATGAGATGCTGTCTCATTGTGGTTTTGATTTGTGGTTTCCCTGATGATTAGCAATGTTGAGTATCTTTTCATGCGCCTGTTGGCCATCTGTATGTCTTCTTTGAAGAACTGTCTATTCAAGTCTTCTGCCCATTTTTTAATCAGGTGGTTTGTTTTTTATATTGAGTTGTATGAGTTGTTTATACATTTTGGACATTAACTCTTATGCGGGCCTCTCACTGTTGTGGCCTCTCCCGTTGCGGAGCACAGGCTCCGGACGCACAGGCTCCGGACGCACAGGCTCAGCGGCCATGGCTCATGGGCCCAGCCGCTCTGTGGCATGTGGGATCTTCCCGGACCAGGGCACGAACCCTTGTCCCATGCATCGGCAGGTGGACTCTCAACCACTGCGCCACCAGGGAAGCCCTGGACATTACCTCTTTATCAGACATATCCTTTGCAAATATTTTCTCCCACTCAGTAGGTTGTCTTTTTGTTTTGCTGATGGTTTCCTTTATTATGCAAAAACTTTTAATTAGGCCCCATTTGTTTATTTTTGCTTTTGTTTCCTTTTCTATCTAAGGGAGGTTTTGGGGTTTTATTTTTCTATTTTATTTATTTATTTATCTTTGCGTTGGGTCTTGGTTGCTGCACGCGGGCTTTCTCTACTTGTGGCGAGTGGGGGCTACTCTTCTTTGCCGTGTGCGGGCTTCTCATTGTGGTGGCTTCTCTTGCTGCGGAGCATGGGCTCTAGGCACGTGGGCTTCAATAGTTGCAGCACGTGGGCTCAGTAGTTGTGGCTCACGGGCTCTAGGGCGCAGGCTCAGTGGTTGTGGTGCACGGGCTTAGTTGCTCTGCGGCATGTGGGATCTTCCTGGATCAGGGCACAAACCCGTGTCCCCTCCATTGGCAGGCAGATTCTTAACCACTGCACCACCGGGGAAGCCCTCTAAGGGAGATTTTAATGCCAAGTATCCATCTTTGGAGTGATTTGGGCTTTGGGAATGGATGTGTTTCTTTAATAAGAGGAACACGCACAGCGCCTGACATTTTCACTCTTTCTGTCTTTGTTGGTTTTTTTCATTCATTAATTCAAAAATACTTCTTGAGCACCTCCCGTGTTCTAGGTACTGTGCCAAACAGTAAAAAGATAGAAGCATTTAGTCTAGCAGGGGAGACAGACATTAAACAAATAATAGCACAAGTGGGAATAAATTTATAAAGACAAGGAGAGGGTGATAGGAGAGTGTGTCCCAAGGTGAGTCAGAGAAAGCTTCCACGAGGAAGAGACATTTAACCTATGACCTGAATGATAGTCAAAATTTAGCCAGGTTAGGACAGGAGAGGAAGATTTTTCAAGCCATAGAGAACGACATTCATGAGAGGTCTGAGCAGAAAGAAGCCTGGAAAACTAGAGGAATTGAAACAAGGGCAGTGGACTGTAGTAAAGAGAAAATGGGGAGCATAACGTGAGAGCAGTGGGCAGGAGTCAAATTGCAAAAGGATGTGCTAACCCTGCTCAGGGCTTTAGAGTTGATGCTGGATCTATGGGCGCCACTGGATCAGTTAATGCAGGGGAGGGACGGGACAGATTGCACTTTAAAGAGATCACCTTGGCTGCTCTGTGGATGCAGGAAAATAAGCAAATTGAAAAGAAGATCAGATAAAAGTACAGCTATCCCTTGATTTATAATCATCTTCCTGCCTCAGTGGTAGCCTGTCGCAATAGTCCTGTAGAGGGCCAAGCTCACGGGCATGGGATCTGGGCAGTTGCACAGGGCCACTTGCTCAGAAGGGCCACACACTTAGTTTAATGCCTTGCCGTCTCCATCTTCAATTTTTTAATAATTTTAAATTTTGTACTGGGCTTACAAATTATGCATCTGCCCTTGGTCTCAGAGTCTGATGTGTGTGTGTGTGTGTGTGTGTGTGTGTGTATATATATATATATATATATATATGTTATTTATTTATATTTTGGCTGCACCACACAGCATGCAGGATCTTAGTTCCCTGACAAGGGATCGAACCCGTGCCCCCCTGCAGTGGAAGTACGGAGTCTTAACCACTGGACCACTGGGGAAGTCCTTCACGTATACGTTTTTGACCAGATAGGACCATTTCTCCAAGAGCTAATGGGATTCTTTTGATACTCCTGGTTAAAGGTCAAAGGTCCCAGAGGTCTGCTAGTTTCTTGTGGCTGTTAAGCTTTAATGACCTAGCTTCCCATCTAGTCCTTGATGCCTTCCCTGGGAACATGAGGGCTCAGGGCTGCTGTAAAAGGCATTCTTATTGATGTGGAGACCTTTTTCAAATAAAATATTCCATGAATCTGTGGTTCTGGACTAAGCTGTGGAATTATATTTAGAAAGATGAATGGTTCTCAAACACCGTAGGTGTAGAGCCAGGCTCGTTGGAATCAACTGGGCTTCTTAGGAATACAGATTCCCGGATCAACGCCAGATCTATCGAATTAGAATCTTTGGGGCTGGAGTCTGCAACTCTGCATCAGTAACAATCTTCATGGATAATTTTGATATGCAGTCAGGATGGGGAATCATGGCCACAGATGTGTGAAAGAAGGGTGTGTAGAAAATGGGTCACCAGAGCAGTGGTGCCACTAAGAGATGTCATAGGAGGCATTCAGCACAGACATCACACCAGTCCAACAGGCTCAGATAGTTCATTTTGTCAAGAGAAAGTCCTTTTCCTGGTTGCAATTCACATTTACCAAGCTGATAGGAGACTGATGTTTAAAACAGAATACCGATTTATTGTTACAGTGAAATGTACACCTGTCACAAAGGCTGGAAGGTCTTATGCTGGAATGACCACAGCTTTTTCTCCCTGGAGGCAGATCTAAAGACAAAGTCCATTTATAATAGAAAGTTTCTTCATGAGCACCGAATCTCAGCAAGTGGAGTTGCTTCTGTAAGTCACATCAGTGCTCCCAGATTACAGCAAGGCCTTAAAAGGTAGCAGTATGTACCAGGTGGTTATTACTATCTGCAGAGAGTGTTTTTGTCTTCGTATCTACCAGTGCCCAAAGGTCATTTCAAATCCAGCCTTGTGGAGGCTTTGCTTCCTTCCAATGTGTTAGGTGAAATGCTGGCTACCTGGTTTGTTAAATTAACCCTGGGGGTGGCTGCCTTGTTCGTACTGCAGCCCAACGTCTCCAAAGCACCTTGCCTTCATTCCTGATCTTTAAAGAACTTTCCTCTTGTGCCATCTAGTGGCCAAAGCAGAGACTGCTAACTAAAGAAAACAACTGGCAAAGGCAAGCTGGGAGGGCGCTTTGTAATCAGCAGCAGAGGGTGACAGAGGTAATAATAAGAAGCTACAGTTCAAAACAACCCCTTGACATAGTCCGGACATAGTCTTTCCTTCACTCATTTACAAACACGTATTGTGCACTTACCATGTGGCAGCCTGCTCGGTGCTTTGGAGCTTGACGATGTGATAAATGCTGAAGCTACACTGAGTGCCTGATGATAGGCAGAGAGCACTAATGAACAGCAGGAGCATCAGGAATGAGGAAATCTAAGCTCAGAGAGGCAATGGGATTCTAATTAGCTCACTCTTATTCCCTTTCTGCCCGTCACCCTTCCACCTCTCTCCTCCTGCCTGAAATATAAATCAAATATCTACATAGAATACCCTATGCTATGTGCTCTGGGGCATTTGAAACCTAATCAGATAGATATTCCTTGAGCTCTCATTTGTGTACACACTTATTCACAGTCTAGTCCATTTTATCTGCTGACCTGGGACGTCACCTAATAATGTCAGATGAATATGTGCTCCATGTAAATGCATTTCCAGGCAACTAGAGTTTATTTCTTAAAACTCCAAAATATTTTTGAATTTTAATTATGCTGCATAGGAGTTTATCTCTGACATTACACACTGCCTTGCTTCTTCAATAAAATACAACATCCAAAAAGCCTTAGTGTAGTTTTAATTTTCAATAACTTTGGAGGTAAAAATGTCACAACCTTACAAAAGAATCATTGGAAGTCTAATTATTTTACAGTTGAGGACATAGAAGCTCAGGAAAATGACTTGCTTAGAGCCAAGCAGATGGTAAATGATAGAAATAAGACTTTAAGCAAAGTTTTGAATTCTAATCTAGTGCTTTTTCTCTGGAGCTACTGACTAGGTAGAGAGGAAGATGAACGAGGTCTAGATGTGATAGATGTTAGAAAAGCAAGAATGGCAATCATCATAAAAACCAAATGCTAGCCATCTATATTTTCAAGTCTACCTGACCTAAAAATTTGCACTCAGAGAACATAACTACCTCCAACCCATGGCCCCTCTCAACTTCGCAGTCAGAATCTAGTATGTGGCTCACCTGGGACCTTCTGGAAAAATACTTCCATGTATTATCACAGAACAACTTCAAGATATTTTTTCCACCTGAATTAGGTTGAATAGAGTCTCCCTCCAAATTCATATCCTCTTAGAAACTCAGAATGTGACCTTCTTTGGAAATAAGGTCTTTGCAAATGTAATTAGTTAAGATGAGGTCATGGTAGATAAGGGTGGGCCTTAAATCCAATGACTGGTGTCCTTATAAGGAGGATATATGAAGACACAGAGATACACAGAGAGGAGAAGGCCATGTGAAGATGGAGACAGAGATTGGGGTGAGGCAGCTACAAGCCAAGGGATGCCAAGGATTGCTGGCAACGACCAGAAGCTAGGAGAAAGGTACGGGACAGATTCTCCCTCAGAGACTCTAGAAGGAACCCACCCTGCTAACACTCTGATTTCAGACTTCCATTCTCCACAACTGTGAGAGGATAGATTTCTGTTGCTTTAAGTGGGCCAGTTTGTGGTATTTTTGTTACAACAGTACTAGAAAATGAATATACCATCTCTCTAATGCTTAGATAAAACTAGGCATGGCTTGGAGCAAACTGGGAGATAAGCAAAGCTCTACTTTGGATATACCTACCTCTACTTCCTTTGGGTACTTGCCCTTCTAGCTCTGGTTTTGGTTCCTGGCTCCTTTGCTAAGTATGGCTCCATGAAGAAAATGCCTGAGATGAAAGAAAATTCCTGTATGTGAAATTTGCTTCCATAAAAAATAAACACAAGTTTAAAAATAGCAACTGCTTGGCAGCCCATGATATAGCCTTTTATATCTTCCCAATAAAATTCCTTGGAAGATACAGAAAAATATAAAGACCTACAAAAGAAATAAAAAAGCAGTGTGACAGGGGGTAGTATTTTAAAGGTGTTTAAAGATTGTTTCTTCCCTGTCCCCTTCCCAAGAATTATTTGAACCCATTTCTCTTCCCCTTCATCATCCAGGGTTTCTAAAGGTAATGACTCCCAGGAGATATACATCCTGAAAGAGTCAGATTCATCATTCTTGAGTTCTTTTGTAGACTTCTGTAAATTTATACTAAAGTCCATAGGCTTAAAGCCAGGCATTGTGGGGAGAGCAAAGACCATTTTTAAAATTACAAAATATTGGCTTTGTGTATCAAGAGACTAAGAACCTAGAATTTACACCTCAGGCCAAAATATAGGAAAGAGAAAGTAAAGAATGTGAGCAACTTTTCTACTTTTAAGGCAATAAAGAGTTGAAAGGGGGATTCCAAGGGGAGGTAACAAGAGAGTAGATGTTAGTGTGCCCCTGTGAAGGCCCTTCCCTTCCCCCAAACCATCTTTCGGTGGAGAGACTGTAGACTCACGCAGATAGAATTCCAAAGCTGAAAGTCTTGGGATCTGATTGCATAGTATGTCTCTGGGAGATTGTCAGATTCTTGGAGAGGCCACATGCCCTATATGACACTGAGTAGCAGCGTGCTGGAATAGTAGAAAACAATTTCCAAAAAAGGTGGCTAACTGGACAAGCCAGGGCTGCCTTACAATTGAAGGCATATCAGGATGGTGCAAGGAAAATAGCCAAGAGTTTCCAAGACCCACAAATACGGTTAAGGTGGAAGAGTTGAGAGATGTTCAGTTGAAGGGTTCAGAGTTTTACCAAAGAGCACAGAGTGAGCAGACTGCCAGCTGTGTGAATGGAGGCTTGGACAGGAGCAGTGAAGTAGCTGGTGCAGAGACTGATGCCCAAGAACAGATGGGACAAGCCACATGTCAGTGGGGGACATTGAAGACAAATGAAAATATGAAGATCACATGTTCCTTCTCCAAAGCTGGGACCCGAGACCCCTGGAACTTAGATGATTCCCAGAAAGAATGTGGCAAGAAGGTGACAAGGGAGAATCCAGAACTTGAATAAGTATTTACTTCCCCAAAGATGAAGCTTTAAACAAGAAGTCGTTGAACTACTTTTTATTGGCAAGATTGGATTTTTATCATTGGCAGATGTGGAAGCTTCTGAATTAATTTATCTTTCTAACAGAGAAATGAAGGAAAATAGGTTTCGTATGCTTGAGTCATGCCTGTAAATTATACATGCATTAAAACAAGACTGAAAGACAACCCAGTACAAGAATTTGAGAGACTCATGACATCAGGTAGATGGAGCTAGTTTAGCAGTATTTAAACAGTTTTCACTGCAGGGCATAATCAGGCCTTGCATTAATTAAATACAGAATGTTTAAGGATAGTTGGACATTTGTCCAACCAAACCCACCATCTGCCCCTGTATCACAGACCCAGGACACATAGAAACTTATTGTTGTCCTCCTATCCTCAACATCTTCAATCCAAGGGAAGTGAGTATAGAAGGAGGGGATGGTGGAGATGGTGGTGCCTTACATCATGGGCAGCTATTCTTCACAAGTTAAAGGTGTACAATGTGATGGTCTGACATATGTTATAGGTCAATTGTATCTCAGTAAAGCTGGAAAAAAGAAAATAATAAAAAATAAAAATAAAGAGAGCAAAAAAATAGGAGGAACCCTGAGAAAAGGCGCAATAGGCAGCAGAAAATTCCACCTCTGTAGCAAAGCTGTAGTAGATTAATGCAGGGTCAGATCACAGAGGGCTTAGTAAGCTATACTAGAGAATTTGGATTTTATTCTAATTGCCACAGGAAGCTATCAGAGATATTTAAATAGAGTGACAGTGATCACACTTGATCTTGGAGAAACTCTCTATGTCTGATCTTCAGAGAATGAGTTACAGAGAGACAAGAGTTGGAGAAAAGAGATGGGTGAGGGAGACTGCTGCAATGGTGTAGGTGAGATGTGATGATGGCATGGACTGGAGTGTTGATGAAGATGCTAAGAAGTGGCTTGGATTTGAGAAATATATGTTGCACTTGCTGAGGATTGGATGTAAGTCATGAGAGAAAGAGGATTTTGGCCTGAGCAACTGGGTATAGGGGGCTACCATATATGGGGTTATCACTTAGGGACGTGCACATGGCTGATTTGGGGGGTGGATAAAGAGCTCTCCTTAGGATTAGGTAAATTTGATATGCTGAGGAGGTAGCTGGATATCTGGGTCTTTATCTTAGTGGGAAGATCAGCGTTGCAGGTACAGATTTTGGAGTTAGCAATATAAAGGTAGCATTCATAATGACAGAACTGGACAAGATGAGACTGGGAGAAAGTGCCGATAGGGAAGAGACAAAAGGCTAAGGATGGGGTCCAGAGTATTCCAACATTTAGAGACTCAGCAGACAAGAAGGAGCCAACAAATGAAACAGAGGAGTGGCCAGTGAGGTAGAAGGTAAGCCAGGGGAGCATGGTATCAGGGAAACCCAGGGAAAAGTAGGTGTAAAAAAGGAAGTAGCTAACTGGGTTAAAAGCTGCTAAGTGATTGGGTAATATGAGAATAGGGAATTGACCACTGGTTTTGAGACCCTGATAAAAAATGAAGGAGTTTTTCATGAAGGTGGGTGGGGTGAGGGATGAAACCCAAAAAAGTAGGTTGAGAAAAGAAGGTAAGAAAATACAGACTGAGTATAGATAATTTTGAGGGGTTTGGGTGTGAAAGACTGCAGAGAAACGAAGTAGCTGGAGGCCAGTGTGGGAGTGAAAGACAGGTGTTTGCTTTAAAATTTTTTTTTAGATGAGTGATATTAAAGCATGTATGTGAGCCAATGGGAACAGTCCAGTTGTGAAAGGGCAGTTGATAGCACAAGAGAAAAGGGAAAACTATAGGGTCAAATTCCTTGAACAGGGATGAGATCCCATGTAAACATGGAAGAATGGGTCACAGCTAGGAGCTGGGACAATTATTCCGTCATATCAATAAAGAAGGAAAAGTGGGTTTTGAGTGGCTTTAGTGGTAGGAAGATGAGGTTAGTTTCATCTGATTCCTGAGTTTTGTTTTGTTTTTCACTCAGGAATGAGTCAAAGTCATCAGCAGAGATTGAGTGAGGAAATGTGTGGTCTGTTGAAAACAAGAAGTTCTGAAATATTTGTGCTGGAGAAAGAGAAAACAAATATCCTAAGGAAGTAGGGTAGGAGTGCTGGGCAGTGTTGAGTTGAGACTAGTCATCATGAATTTAAAGTAAGATGTTTAGCTCAGAGTAGGTATATAGTTTGGTTAAGCAGATTGGAGGCTTAGTCAGATGAAGAAACAACGGGTAGGGCCAATAAGGGTGTTAGGAAGGAAATGATTCTCAAACTAGACCAAAGCTTCTAAGCTGGAGGTAAATGAGGACATACAGGGGCGGGGGGGGCGCAGTGTGGAGTAGTGATAAGTGGTAGGGTCAGTGCAATGGTGGCCCCTGTGTGCTCAAGAGACGATTGGGGCAGAGAATTGAGTCCATGAGCCGGGAGGGCTGGAGGTGGTGGATGGTAGGGGCATGATTGGAACTGTGATTTCAGAAGGTGTATGGTTATTGGTGATGATAAGATTTTGGGAGAACCATAAAAGTGTAGATGGCTGGAGTGGAGTGAAGGGCACATCCTCTCAACTGAATAGAAAAAATCTGCAGGAACAGAGGATTGTTGAAATTTCCAAGTAGGTTGAAAGAGTAAGAGTGAAGAGAATGAAGCCAGCTGAGCACTAAAGCCCTTGATGAGTGGGGAGTGGTCAGGAGATAGCCAGATCACAGTAAAGGGAAGAGGTGTCTGATGGTCAAGTCTGATAGATAAAGGGGAAAGATATGTTTAGAAGTAACATTCAGGGTAACAAACCACCTACTTAAACTGCAGCTCTCAAGTATGTGGGTGTATTAGTTTCTTGTAGCTGCTGTAACAAATTAATACAAACTCTGTGGCTTGAAACAACAGAAATTTATTCTCTCACAGTTCTAGAGGTCAGAAGTCCAAAGTCAGTATTACTGAGCCAAAATCAAGGTATTGGCAAGGCTGTGCTCCCTCTAGAGATTCTAGGGTGAATCCATTATTCCTTGTCTCTTTCATTTTTTTTGGAGGTTCTTGGCACTCCTTGGCTTGTGTTTTACATCTCTTCAATCTTCAAAGCCAGCATCTTCAAATCTCTCTCTGCTCTATCTTCACATTGCCTTCTCCTCTGTGTGTGTGTTAAATCTCTTTTTGCCTCACTCTTAGAAGTGTACATTTGATTGCATTTTGAACCAACCCAGATAATCCAGGATAATCTCCCCATCTCAAGATCTTGAATTTAATGGCATCTGTAAAAACTGCCATATAAGGTAACATTCCAGGAATCGGAATGTGGATCTCTTCTTGGAAGGTCATTTTTCAACCTACCACATGGAGTATGGAAAAAAAAAAACCAGCTTTTATCTGAGAGAGCCGGTGTGGAACCAGAATCTTCAGAATGGTCATTTTTCAATTAAAATAGTACTAGTTAGTAATAGTGATGATTTTTACTTTTTTATTTTTTGTCTGGCTGGGACCTTTATTATGTCAGAAATAAGCATTCTATGTGACTTGAGGTGGTAAGAATAATTATTTCTGGATTACTGTAATACATCTTTGTCAAAACACCAACTATCGGGCTTCCCTGGTGGCGCAGTGGTTGGGAGTCCGCCTGCCGATGCAGGGGACACGGGTTCGTGCCCCGGTCCGGGAAGATCCCACATGCCGCGGAGCGGCTGGACCCGTGAGCCATGGCCGCTGAGCCTGTGCGTCCGGAGCCTGTGCTCCGCGGCGGGAGAGGCCACAACAGTGAGAGGCCCGCGTACCGGAAAAAAAAAAAAAAAGAAAAAAAGAAAAAAAAAAAAACACCAACTATCTCAATAATCATACACTTATTTCATTCATAAGAACTTCCAAAAATAACTCTTCTGTATCAAAAAACTTACAAATGTCACAAAAGAGTTAAATAAGGGTCTATGGAGGAGAGGAGGAAAATTCTGCTAGGGGAAACTCTAATGAAGCATTTTCTCCATTATATTTTTGATTGATGTAGTTCATGAAAAAACCTCACTTTGCCTTCCACTTTTTAGTGATTCCTCTGAGAAGGAATGCAAGAAACCAAATCTGAGGGGAAAAACTGCTTTCATAATCTCAAGTGTAAACCACAAACAGGCTTTAAAGCTTGAAGAGATGAGAAAGGCAAGCATGTTTTCCTTTAAACATTTCAATAAATTTACAAAAATATTCAGCAATTCTGAATATATTGTTTGTATACTTAAAAATGCAACAGTTTTCATGCTTTGAGTATTTTAAGGATATTTTGTTCTAGACGATTCAAAAGTAAGACTCACATGCACACATACTATATAGCAGGAATTCTCCATATGATTGGCATTGTGGACTCTTCTAACAGTGTCAAACAATGGGAAGCCAAACATGATCACATACGTACTGTAAGGACAGCCTTGACAATCACCTATGTCTTTGTTTTCTGCTCAGTGCTTCTGCCAAGTTCAGCAGATGTACAACCATGACTTGTTTCCAAATGTCCAACCCCCCTCACTGACTCACCACAATTACATAAGTGCTAAGTTCTCAGCATTCAACGAAAGACTTCAGGTGACCCTTTACTTCTCTCTGGTCCCTTTACCAAACCCCTATGTCACTTGTGACATTACTTGTTAATAGTTCACCTTCAAAAAAAAAAAAAAAAAAGGAGGTACACAAGTTTGCTAAGTTTCACTTAACCAAATAAATTTAAAAATAGATAAAATACTTAACTTCCTGCAACACAAACCTTGGTTTTCACACTCATTAGAACATTTTAGAATTACTCAAACATGAGAATTGAAAATGTGTGTGCTATTTGGAATAGAACTACTGAATTTATTCTCCAGAAGAAAAGGCAGACCTGAAACATCACGTTATTGGAGCACTTCAAACATGCTGACAAGTTCTTATCTTCTAAACTTCCATGAAAGCTGCTTGCACAAACCATTTAACAAATATCTGCCCCTGTTAAACAAGCCAGATATCTGACGTATTAAGGAAGTCAGAAGCTGGTCACTTCACTTCTTTCTGTTGCCTCCAGCTGCTAGAATACTGGCAACTCACATAAATATGTATAATGGATCCATGTAGACTCCCAGCATTGAACTGATGGGATCACATTTTAACTCCATACACTGGTACTCTTCTGCATGCTTGATTACTTTCTGTGTGTCATACAGAAGAAACATGCTGAAAAGAATTAATCCACCATAAATTGCCACTGAGTACAGAGTGGCACCAGCCACAGTGGTAGGTGGAAGAAACATAGATCCCAGTGAGGACAAAAAGACGAGACCCAGGCCCATGCTCACTGGTGTTCCCATGTTCAGAAACTTCTCGCTGGGCACACACATGGCCACGGTGGAGAGGCCTCCCACAATGCCAGCTGTGTACCATGCACCTCTGATGAGAAGAGGCCCCTGTAACATCATCAGAGGAGCCACCACTGCACCCATCACATCGGAAAATAATAACCAAGCAAGATGCTTTGGGCCTGGGCTCCTGTCATATGATGTCGACTGTACCAGCATTCCAGTTCCAATCATGGCTGCATGACAACTGGTGCAATCAAAGGTTGCACCAGTTGTCACCCAAGAGCCTCTCATCACCCAGTTCATGAGAGCAGGAGTTCTGCTCACTGCCAGGGCAGACAAAGCTGTTAAACCAATACTTCCTTCTAAGTACATATAGGTGGAATTAATTCTACCCTTCACATACGGAGGCCAAATTATAGCCTTTTCAATAGTGCCAATCTCATTAGACATTTCCAAGCCACAGTAGCACAGAACACCAAAACAGACAGCATTCCCTCTAGCAATAAAACATCTCATCTGATCAATTTTAAATATTTTTTCCAATGATGGTTCCAAAGCTGCCTCTTTTGAGTCCTTGGCCAGTTTTCCCATGCCAGATCCCAAGTCTTGTCTTGGTGGCATATTCCCTGCTGGGTGTGAAGAGCCATCGATTCTTCGTGATGGAATTCTTCACAACAGGGGAGGCCTTGGTGAAAGCTGGGAGGAAAACTCTGGAAGGTAGTGTCCAGAGACACACGAGTCTTGTGGCCAGTATGATGGTGCACCTGGTTTACCAAGCAGATCTGAAATGCGCAGTTTGCGTTCCGGGCGGCGAAAGGCAACCAGGCACACTTCCCGTGCCCTCCGCCTGCCTCTTACTCGATAATTTTTACTTAATAAAAATTGCGTTGAGCTAAACTCTTAGGCTATATGAACAGAAATCAGGGAAGGAAAAGATGAGTAGAACTATGCTAAAGTCTTCATCTTAAATAGGAAAAACTCAACAAACAACTTCTTAACGTCAGCAATTGGAGAACAATTTTGTAGCTTGCTTTCAAAAGTATTGACAAGAACTGTTGCACCATGCCAGTCACCCACTTTTAGGGTTAGCAAATTTTATCACTTTCCTGGTCTGCCTTCCTCTCTTCTGCTGTCTTTTCCTTTTCTGGTTAGAAGTGTTTCACATGCATGATGACATTTTATATTTCTTTATCCGAATATGATACCATCTGGAGGCATTCTGCATTCCTTTTGGCTTTGGACTTTTTATAACCTGTGATCAGAATATAGATGGTTAAAGATGCCTACTTTATCCAGTTTCCTATGTAGGATTTATGTAATGTTAGTGCTCATTTATTTTGATATGGAGATTGAACTTGAGAGTCTATGCATGGATTTAAGCTGTACACTTAGCTCCAGGATACAGAGAAAGCTCAATGCAACTGAAACCTTGATAGTGTTGATTGGCAGGATGCCAAAGGCAATCTAGAGGGAGTTATAAGCACCAGATGGAATAACAGAAATTCCTGGTGGTTCTACATTCAAAACATCAAATATCTAAACCTTTCTTACTAACTTCACTGCTTCTACTTTACTGTTACTGACAATTGTAACTAGTTGACCTACTCACTCACCCTTCCCCACTCCCTCACCCAGTCTATTCTCAACACAATAATCTGAGTGGAGCCTTTAAAAACAAATCAGACCATGCTCAAAACCTTCTAGAGAGATATATGCACTCTTGATACTACGTATGAAATAGATAACTAATGAGAACGTACTGTATAGCACAGGGAACTCTACTTAATGCACTGTGATGACCTAAATGGGAAGGAAATCCAAAAAAGAGAGGATGTATGTATATGTATTTTACTGTATTTTACAGTACAGTAGAAACTAATACAGCACTGTAAAGCAACTATACTCCAATAAAAATTAATTTAAAAAAACCTTCTAGTCACTTCTCATTTCACTCCAGCAAAAGTCAACATCCCTACAATGACAGCAAAGCACCACACAGGGGACCTGACCTACCTCTCCTCTCATTTCCAAACACTTCCTCCCTCACCTGTTCTGCTCCAGCCACATTGATGTTCCTAGTCACTCCCAGCTCAGGATCTTAGCACTTGATGTTCTGTCGGCCTGAAATGTTCCTCCTCCAGTTATCCGCATGGCTTGTTCCCTGACTTCCTCAAGTCACTGCTAAAATGTGACCCTAGGAGAGGGGCTTCCCATGACCACTCCTTATAAGGTAGTCAGTCATCCCCCTGCCCAGGGCGCTCCCTTTCTCCCTTATTCTTCTTTCGTATTCTCCATGGCACTTGTTCACATCTGACTCACTCCAAGTGCTGTAATGTATTTTGTTAGATTATGGCACCTCTATTAGAATGCAGCTTCATCAGGGCAGGCAGGTTGTTCCGTGCATGGCTGGATCCAGGCACACTGCCCAGAATACGGCACAGGAAGCACTGAGTATGTATCTGGGGATGGTCACCACAAGTACACCTCTTGGCTTTCTTGGTAAAATCTCAGACTCTTTATTACGAGATAATGGTCATGAAAAGAGACCTCCGTGACAGGGGACTGGAGAAAATATAATGAGGAGAAAGATCCTAGCTGGGTGTTGTGGGTTGAATTGACTGTGTCTCCCCAAATTCATATGATGAAACCCCAACCCCCAGTACTTCAGAATGTGACTGTGTTTGGAGAAAGGGCCCGTAGAGAAGTGATTAAACTAAAATGAGGTCATGAGGGTGGGTCCTCATCCAATATGGCTGTTGTGTTTATAAGAGGAAATTTGGACACACGGGGAGACACCAGGGATGTGCACACAGGGGAAAGGCCATGTGAGGACTCAGTAAGAAGGCGGCCATCTGTAAGCCAAGGAGAGAGGCCTCAGGAGAAACCAAACCTGCCAAGCCCTTGGTCTTGAACGTCTGGCCTCCAGTTGTGAGAAGAAAAATTCTGTGGTTTAAATCACCCAGTCTGTGGTATTGTTATGGCAACCCTAGCAAATGAATATACCTAACTTCAGGGAAAACTGATATTTTGAGTTGGACTTACAAATGCCTGGGTCTACTTGTATATATGAAGCCAAATGGAAACACAAGCTCATTAAAGGTTTCTAAAGGTCCAGTTGTTCTAGAGAGTTCATGATTACTAAGAAACAAAGGTGTCCTACTAGTAGCAATTGTATAGAGCTAGGTTGACTTCAATCCTAGAATAATGAAGGCTCCCCTTAGGGGCAGACCACGACTATCATTGTCATCACCATTGATACCAATGCTGCCCTACCATGTGCCAGGTCCTCTTCCAATGATTCCCATGTGTGCATGGAGTCATCCAATACTCACAATAGCTCTGTGAAAGTTTATCACCTCATTTTACAGATGAGAAAACTGAGAGACAGGTTGACAAAGTTGCCCAAGGTCATATATTTTTTTATTTTATTTTATTTTTTGCGGTACGTGGGCCTCTCACCGCTGTGGCCTCTCCCGTTGCGGAGCACAGGCTCCGGACGCGCAGGCTCAGCCGCCATGGCTCAAGGGCCCAGACGCTCCGCGGCACGCGGGATCTTCCCGGAGCGGGGCACGAACCCGTGTCCCCTGCATCGGCAGGCGGACTCTCAACCACTGTGCCACCAGGGAAGCCCGGTCATATGTTTTAAGCGGCAGAGCCAAGGTTTGAATTAGGCAGTGTCTCTGGAGCCCGTGCTTTTAACTCCTGCCCTCCACCTCCTTTTATATATCTTCCCCTGCCTGCAAAAGGCTTTTTCCTGCACATTTAGATTTGCTAGTCACTGGCCTACAAGGACAAGTTCTTAGCTTAGCCTTCTAGTAGCACAAACCTACATTTCCAGCTTTATTTTTATTATTCTCATACATTTAGAAAAATTGTATCATCTTGTCTATCAACTTTTCCTTGCTCCCCTCCCCCTCCCCCATGTCCCTGCTTTCTTAGTCTTTGCCTTTTTTTTTTTCCTTAGGTCATTCTAGTTTCCTATAGTGCCTTCTGTCCTCATTCTTACCTATTATCCTTATCTAGAATCTACTCTTGAAGACCAAATCCAAACCTTACCTCCCCCATAAGATCTTACATTAACTCTCCCTTCTGAAAATTTCATTGTACCCACAACTAATTTGAGAATTAATCACGTACTTTTTAATTGAAATTTTTCTATCTTTGGCTCAATATTCTGTATAAATATTCTTAAGGCTTTACTTTTCACCAGTTTTATTTCTCATCTTCAAAATAGTTTTAATTCATTGAGGGCAGGGATAAAATATCTACTCCATATGATACTTTGAACATAACGAAAATAGAGATTTATTGATGTTCTTTGATTTGGAAAAACAGTCAAAACAGAAGAAGGAAATAATAAATGTGGTCATTCTAGTTAACAGCTAGCACCATGCTGAATGCATTATATACACTAGCTCATTTATTCCCTACAATATATAAGTACTATCTATAAGTAATATCATTATCACTATTTTATAGATGAGGGAAATATGTACCTTAGAGGTACTATG
Organism: Phocoena phocoena; assembly: GCF_963924675.1. Lineage (NCBI taxonomy): Eukaryota > Metazoa > Chordata > Mammalia > Artiodactyla > Phocoenidae > Phocoena > Phocoena phocoena. Next base: position 33,060,605 of record NC_089237.1, on the reverse strand, counting down.
TAGTTTGTCCAAAGTGACACAACTTGTAAATGTTAGTGCTAGCATTTAGAAGTGTTGTGATGGATTAAAATGAGGGATTTATAATAATGAGGGATATAAATAGCATGAGTTACCAGAAGGGAGAACACAAATTGACCTCCAAAGTTCTGGTAGCCACAGCCTAGAACTTTGTTGTTCACCAAATTCTGTGTTCTTCTTGGGCATGCAGCTGGACCACTGCAGTTAGATGTGGATTTATGCCTGAGCTCTAGCCAGTGGGGCTTGAGCACAAAGGATGGAAGCCATCTCTGGTCTTGTCTCTTCCAGGACTGGACAAGGATGATGCTGCTTTGACCCCGCAGAATGGCAGAGCCACAAGATGGAAGAAACCTGGGGCCCTGAATCACCATGTGGAGCACTGGCTTCTGAGTGGGGATATCACCTTGAGACTGTGACATGAGCAAGAAAAGAGCTTATTGGAGGGGCCTACTTGTTACTGCAGCCTCATTTACCTAACTGCTACATTCTAGTAATTGTCAAGGCAGTCAGAGAGCTCTCAACCCTCCTGGCACTGAACCCAGTATTTGCGGAGGAGTGTGAAAGCCGTCCTATAACACCTCTCACTCATCAGTTAGCAGCCTCTATTTCACAGGTAGTGGGGTGATGCCAGTAGTGCTTGTTCAATCAGCGGTGGCCTATGAGCTATTGTGACACAAACAGTTTTAGGTAAAATGAAACAACTGGAAAACTGGAAAATAATACCTCTTATGGTTATGAGGAGTAGACATTTCCTATCCAACCCTAAATTAGAAATTCCCTGATCCAGGCACACCAGGTTCTAAGGTTTCTGAATTTAAATGACCCAAATACAACAAATACTTTACAGAACAATCGAGAACTTTTAAGGCTCCATAAAAATTCAAATTACAGTACTTCTTGTTACCTTAGTCAGTAGTTCAAACATAAAGACTTTTGAAAATATGTGGAGGGTTGATAACAGTTTATGAAGAACATTTAGATGAGTGACAGAGTCAGACATTTCTGTTACAATGATGAGCTGGAGGGAGGCAGTTTTGGCCAGTTACAATCCCTTTCTCTCTCTCTCTCTCTCTCTCTCTCTCTCTCTCTCTAATTTTCCCCCTTTTTCATTCATCAAGCACCTATCTGATGTCAAGAGCTGCCCTCTGTTAAGCATTTCTAGGCATTTCACCCATTTAATCACCCACCTCTGTGGGACTCAGGAGAGCAGTGCTCTCTTCTGGGTATGGACTCAACCTTGATTCAAGCCTTGGAAGGAACTTGAGAATTTCCCATCCACTCTCTCCCTCTCACACTGCTTTCTTCTTTTCTCTCTTCTCATTATCTAACAGTTTATTGATTCTCAGGCCCAGGGCCAGATTCTGGATTGGCGTCATTTTCTTCCTCAGTGCAGGAGGCTGCAGTCTCCCTCCATGACAGTAGAGGGCGCCAGAAGACCACAACCCCGTGTAAATCGGGTTTATGGTCCAATTTTCCTTCTCACATGGAGCAGGAAATGGACAAGTGGTTTTTGGACGATAATGGAGTTTTCTCGTTTTCCATTTCTTTGTAACACAAGTGACATGTTTTGGCAGCAGCTGAGAAAATAGACTAATTTTTCCCACATGACCTCTCACAGTTTGCATCAATGTCCCTTCTCTCCCCTCTTCATACTCTGTCTTCTCAATTTACAGAAACTGTTTTTGCTTCATGATGCACACGCTAGATTATCTGTGGGGCATGTCCCAGACACCACAAATTTCAAGGATCCCTTCTCTACTCACCTGAGTTGGCTGGCTCACTTCAGCTCATTGTATTGAAAGCCTGAAAAATGAAATCATTTGTGAAGAAGCTATCCTCTGGATCTCGTAATAAACTCAAAGTGTCTTTTGGTTGATGTATAATTTGGCAGATTCGTAGATTAAAATGGTGGTGGGAGTGTGTTGCAGGGATGGATTGGGATTCTGCTGCATCAACATTATTTACCATCTCCAGTGGGCTTTTTATTGCCATAAAACATGAGAGGCAGAGAAAAGGAAAATTGTCTGGGCCATTATCTCTGGTGCTGTGGAAAATTCAGAGACCAAAGCTGCCACAGCCAGAAATGACATTTTTTTGCTGGTAGGGATCCTCTGGTTTATTCAGAGCCATCAACTCCTGCGAATGTGGCCCAAGTACAAACATTTTGTATTTGGCCAGGATGCAATGAGCCGTATTTTTCCAGAAGACAGGGAATGTCAGAGAAAGGAGAGACGAAGGTCATTTAGTGCAGTTCACTAACTTTATAAACAGCTCAGAGGCCTAAGGGCACTCAGCCTGTTGGATCTCAATTCTCCTCAGTCTGTGGTTCTTTCTCCCACATCTTGTCTTATTGTTGACTAAGGTAACCTGTCAGGGAAATTGTATTTTCTTAGATTTGCCTGAGGATGAAGGCAGGCAATTCTTATTTATTTATTTATTATTTTTATTGGAGTATAGTTGACTTACAATGTTGTGTTAATTTCTGCTGTACAGTAAAGTGATTCAGTTATACATATATATAATTCTTAAAAATATTCTTTTCCATTATGGTTTATCATAGGATATTGAATATAGTTCTCTGAGCTATACAGTAAGACCTTGTTTATCCATGCTATATATAATAGCTTACATCTGCTAACTTCAACCTCCTACTCCATCCCTCCCCAACCCTCTCCCCCTTGGCAACCACCAGTCTGTTCTCTATGTCTGTGGGTCTGTTTCTGTTTTGCAGATAGGTTCATTGGCGCCATATTTTAGATTCCACATATAAGTGATATCACATGGTATTTGTCTTTCTGACTTACTTCACTTAGTATGATAATCTCTAGTTGTATCTATGTTGCTACAAATGGCATAATTTCATTCTTTTTAATGGCTGAGTAGTATTCCATTGTGTTTATATACCACATCTTTATCTATTCATCTGTCGATGGACATTTAGGTTGTTTCCATGTCTTGGCTATTGTGAATAGTGCTGCTGTGAACATAGGGGTGCATGTATCTTTTTGAATTATAGTTTTGCATGGATATATGCCCAGGAGTGGGATTGCTGGATCATATGGTAATTCTATTTTTAGTTTTCTGAGGAACCTCCATAGTGACTGCACCAACTTACATTTCTACCAACAGTGTAGAAGGATTCCCTTTTCTCCACACCCTCTCCAGCATTAGTTATCTGTAGACTTTTTAAAGATGGCCATTCTGACCCACGTGAGGTGGTACCTCATTGCAGTTTTGATTTATATTTCTCTAATAATTAGTGATGTTGAGCATCTTTCCATGTGCCTATTGGCCATCTGTATATATCTTCTTTGGAAAATGTCTATGTAGGTCTTCCACTCATTTTTCAATTGGGTTGTTTGTTATTTTGTTATTGAATTGTAGCTACAGGCTGACGGCATTGTCTTCCCCCAGGCCGCCTCGGCATCACACTAAGAGGTCGTTCCTGAGCCTGTGGTTCCTCTAGTGGGAAAAGAGAGCCCGAGGGGACATCCAGACTCCACACCTCAGGTGTTGTGGGTCACTTCTTGGGAGACCCATGGGGATTGCAGGGACTCTGTGGGGCTTGACCACAGGGAATCTGAGACAGAGAAGGGGGAGGGACTTGCAAAAACCAGCACTGGGGTTTTGGCAGACTCAGTCCCTACCTGCAGAGACAAAGTCTAGCCCCAACCAGCAACTCTGCCTGTCTGCAGAACCAAATCGGCAGCACAATCGTCTGGCCCACTGCTGAGTGTAGTTCCGGAGTGTTATTCAGTGCTAAAGAGAAATGAGCTCTCAAGCCATGAAAAGACAGGGAAGAACCTTAAGTGCATGTTACTAAGTGAAAGAAGCCGATCTGAAAAGTCTACATATGATATGATTTCGACTATATGACATTCTGGAAAAGGCAAAACTATGGAGAGAGTTAAAAGGTCAGTCATTACTAGGGGTGGGGTTTGGGGGAGGAGTGAATAGGCAGAACACAGAGGATTTTTAGGGCAGTGAAAATACTCTTTATGATATTATAATGATGGCTACATGGCATTATATATTCATCTAAACCTATAGAATGTATAACACCAAGAGTGAACTCTAAGGTAAATAACCAACTTTGGGTGACTATGATGTGTTAGTGTAGGTTTATCCTTAGTAAAAAATGTACCATTCTTGTGAGTGATGTTGATAATGGGACAGGCTCTGTGCATGTGAGAGCTGGGGGTATACAGGACATCTCTGTACTTTCCTCTGAATTTTGTTGTAAACCTAAGACATATAAATAAATAAATAAATAAATAAATAAATAAATAAATAAATAAATAAATAAAATTGTTTTAAAAAGAAGAAATGTAGCTAAAAAGATTTGGACAAAGAAACCAGGACATCTGGGTAGAATTCAAGCTCTGCCACTTACTTCCTGTGTGACATTGGGTGTCAACCTCTGTGGTTTTTAGTGGCCTCATTTGCACTTTTAGGGGATTCTTTCAGATGTTTGTTCTGGTCTTTCTGGCACTCTTTAAAATTGCATGAGGACGACTCACAGATATTAATATTTATTCCAAAGAAGTAGAGGAAGAATTGGTCGAAACCATCCTTTTCATGTTTCCTCTAACTGCAGTACACAAGAGATATCCATACACAGATGTTAAAAAAGAGAATATGGTTATTTTATTTTAAAGGCTAGTTGGTTTTGAAAATAATCAGTTGAGTTTCATCCAACAAGTCATAACTAATTTCCTATTAAAAGTATTTTATCCAATATTTAAACCCAACTTTTCCTCCTAAATAAATTAGCATGTGTAGATACAGACCCGCTATAGCACATGAGTCTTCATTGAGGACATCGTTGTCCACCTTGTTGAATCAACTGAGACTGTTTCCAACGTCATTCGTAAAAGACTCCAAGACAGCCCTTTGGGGACGAGGGGTTTAACTGATAACTCACCATCAAACTGAAAGCTGAGCTCTCCCCCAAAACACGAATGAAGGAAGAGACACAAAATGAGAATGTTTGATCGAAAAACAACAAGATTTCACAAATCCTTCACAAGAATCTCTACACTCCACTGGGATTTGGCAAAAGATCATTTGGATGGACTGCATGTAAAGATGGTAGGAATACAGCTTGGCTTTCCCGAGATTGTCAGGGGCAGTAGACGTCAGTGGTGGTGGTTTGAGGAGGGTGGTGAGGATTGCAGATCACTTCAGCTCAGGGATGTGAGCTTAGTGTTACCTTCTGAGCTCAGAACCTCAGACTGGAGTTGATTTCATCCCTTCACTGCCATTTACAGGCCAAGCCCTGGGGTCCTCCCTTTAGTCGTCTAAATCTTAGTGGGGGCAGAAAGTTTTCTGTTTAGCAATTGGGATGGATATCTAAGAGGTTGTAGAACTATATGGAATCTAAGGGAAAAAAAATGTCATAAAGAACCTAGGGGTAAGGCGGGAATAAAGGCGCAGACCTACTAGAGAATGGACTTGAGGACACGGGGAGGGGGAAGGGTAAGCTGGCACAAAGTGAAACAGTGGTATGGACATATATACACTACCAAACGTAAAATAGTTAGCTAGTGGGAAGCAGCCGCAAGGCACAGGGAGATCAGCTCGGTGCTTTGTGACCACCTAGAGGGGTGGGATAGGGAGGGTGGGAGGGAGGGAGACGCAAGAGTGAGGAGATATGGGAGCATATGTATATGTATAACTGATTCACTTTGTTATAAAGCAGAAACTAACACACTATTGTAAAGCAATTATACTCCAATAAAGATGTTTAAAAAATGCAGGAAAGCAGAAAAAAATGCTTGGATATAGAGCTCCTCATTTGGGAATTGTCCAGGAAAAAAGAAAAAGTGATTTTTTTCCCCTTCCTCCCTTGGGCAAGTTTAACAGTCCATGTAGGCAGCCAGGCTCAGGGAATAAAGCAGAGGTATCCCATTTGGGCCTGGCCACTAATAAGAATATAATGTTCCTTCTCCCCTACAGTCATCATCATAGTTCAGGTCTTCTGGAGTTCCAGATTCCATTTCTATTTCCTTCCAACCCACCCTTTTAAAGCAACAATCCTCTTCATCACTCTGGTCTTTATTAAGCTGGATCTCCATCATTCATGGATTCAAGGCAGAGCATCTCAGTCACGTAAGGACCTTCAGAATCCCAACACTGCCTGCCTTTCCCTTTTCTCCTGCCAATTGATTTCCCTACAATCAAGCTTCTTGTCGTTTCTCCTTGGAGGGGTGGTAGCTAAAAGATTCATGCCCCCGCCTTCTGGCAATGCCCTTTCCCTGCTGTTGGCTTGGTGAACTCCCATGAATTCTTCAAAACTTGTTCCAGTTACTATCTTCTTTTGGACTTTCTGCACCTCCCCAAGCCACAGTCCTTTAAACCTCCTTACATTTTCTGAGTGTACTATACACACAGGCCTCCACTTTTGTTTTCATTTCTCTTTCCCTAATTAAATTGTGCCCATTTTGTATTTATCTTTATGGCCCTGCCTCCTAGCGGTATCAGTCATACAACCGAGGGCAATAAATATTTGTGGAATAAATGAATTTCTTGGTACCTAACTTTTGGTCTTGATAAAGTGGGAATGTTATTTCACATTGGTTACATACAGATAGAAATGAATGCAGAAGGAAAAAAACAAATTATTTTTTCCTTTGACATCCAACCCTATCTTGTATGGACTGCTTTTATTCTGGCTGCATATCAGTACTCGATCCCTGTTTTACGTAAACATGGACCCATAGGCGACATGGTTGTTTAAGAAGTGGAAGGTAGCCATAATAATAAGCTAAGAGAACACAATAGTCCTGAATGGGACCCAAGTAAGAGCTAAACAAATCAGACAATGGTAAGATAAAGTTAAAGACACTGAGATATTTGCTGTCATGTGGAAGAAATATTTCTCCATTGTGTAGGGGTAGGTCATTCATATGCAACCCAAGTGTCGGTTGTGTGTACCCCCAGTCCCCTCACCTTCTGGAGTCAATGTTTATTTTAAAATCCAAATAAGATATTGCTATGGAAAATCCCACCTGTGGATTTTTGCCAAAAAATGCTGCAATGTGCTTTTGAAATACTGTTCTTGGTTTTTACTTTCTTTTTCTTTTTATTGAAGCTTTGTGGGAACTGAAGGGATCACAGCATAGCATCATGAAGACAGCAATTTAAAAATGAGTGTTAGATTTATTGTCCTAAACTTCTCTGCTATTGGCTGTTATATGGAGGTGATGTGGTGGGCTGGTCTTCCTTTTTGTGGCTCATGTCTTCTGTTTATCCCTTCCTATCGTCCTGCCTGGGTTGCTTGCTGAGATTCAAAGTTCTTCTCACTTAACTGTGTCGAGCAATTCACTTCTAATTTTTCATATCCTTCCAGATTATGGCCTGAGGTGGGGTGGGGGTGGACATTCACAGTGAGGTTCAACACAAGGCATGTATTTTTCTGAATGAACAGCATCTCCTCTGATCTGATGCTATTTGGCAGGTGTGCAGAAGAGACCACAATCTGTTCTGAGCAGTAGCTTTCTGCTTCTGGGTAACCATAGAAATAGTTGCTTTCTAGGCTCAGAATTTTCTAGAGCTGAAAACATGGAAGCCCACAATGTCTAATTTGGAAGCAATATTAGAACAGTCAAATAGGTTATATCTATGTCTTTTCCTTTCCTTTGTCCACATGTTTTCAACCGTTTTTCCTCATGATATGAAAAGGCTATAATGGTAAGTTTTCTTGTAGGATCAATATTGGCCATGACCCCAAAATGAGTCAGGTGCTACCTGCAAGCTTTAGTCAGCCCTATTCTTCCTTATTCAATAATCCTTTAAGTTGATCCAATTTAATTATTCTTTTAGTGAAATTGAACTTGAATGTCTCAAAATACTATCATTAAATATATTCAGCTTTGATTACTGTTACAAACTTGTCCAACAAATCTTGTGAAATTTATAGTTGGTAGCAGTCAAACATACTAGCAGTGGGACACTCATAACTAGCTAGTCTGTTAAAAATATCCTCAGGATAATAAAAATAATAGCAACAACGGCTATAATTAATTGAGCATTCCTATTTGTCAGGCACTCTTCTAAGCACTTAACAAGATTTCTTGGAAGAAAAAAACAAAGTTTCCCTCCAAGAAATGGAGGCATTAGCAGGTGGTCTATTGGGTTTCCTTTGGCCTATGGGTTTCATGCTGGATTTCTTCTATTCCAAATGAGGTGCAGAGTCTAAGATCCACAGAGGCGAGGACAGTTGTAAAGCCTTGGACTCACATCAGCTGACACTCATTTTGGTGCACTTTGCATTATAGCATCTGCTCCCCTTTATCTGAAGGGTTTTGGAGTTTCCATTTTTGCAGAAGGGGGCATGTGTTTTGCAGCTATCTGGAAGTAGTCAACAAATAGCAGCCAAGGGGCTCCAGTGGCTCTTTTATTCATATGTTAGTAGGAACATTTTGCCATTGCTTTCAGAAAGTAATTAATTATTATGGACTCACCTGTGACTGATTCAGGAATGCAGCTGGACATTCCAATAAAAAGTTCCACTGCTATGACCCTCTATTAACCTGATAATTGCAGTATATCATCTTAGTTATACACTAAAGCTTAAACTTTATAGAATAGAGACTAGCATGGAAACTAAGACAAAATTTCTAAATGCACAATCATCTTTTAATAATCTGGGGCTCTGTGATACCCAGCCACTTTGTGTCTGAGCAAATGACAGATCAACTCAGAAATAAAGGAAAAAAAAAGTAATCCAAAAGATTTCCTCATTACAATTTTCAATTCGGTTGAAAAAGTCAATTTAACAGTAGCAATTTTTTTTTGCTGCTAATGATAGAAATTGGTTCTAGTTAGTCTAAGCAAGAAGGAAGAATTTAATATAATGACCTGGGATCCAGTGACAGGAATGCAGCTGTGACTCAAAAGGGATTAAGAAGGCCAAGGGAAGCCCAGAAAACAGGCTTTATCTATATTTTGCTTTCATTTCTTTCTCCAAATTCTTTTCTTTTTCTTTTTTTTTGGTCTGTCTTTGCAAATCAACTATCTCTGCTACTTCTACTCATACGATAATGGCTGTGCCCCAGTTCTCAAATTTATGTAGTTTTCATATAACTGAACCCAAACCCACATTGAGATTTCACTCTCTCAAGTTACAGAGCTCTGATTGGCTCATTTTGTCTCTGGTGCTCGGCCACTGCCAATCAAGTGAGTCCTGAACAGTGGTTATGTAACTAAAACATAGCTTGGAGGATCAGAGTGGAGAACTGTTCTCAGGGAAGAGGAACTTGTGAGCAGGACACACACTACAAAAGTCTCTTTTATTACCATGTCAACTAGGTCTCTGTGTGAACCAGCCTTTAGAAATTCAAGGACTATGTCGAATTCAAAGACAGTGTCTCTTCTATCAAGCCAGGCGTATTTTTAGACTAGATTGTTGAGTATGTAATTAGGTCAACAAATTTAAAAATCAGCCCGAATAAACCAAAATGTTAATTTGAGTTTGCTGTAAACCAAAAATATATAATGGATACTAAAGCTAAGTGGAACTGCTTTGGATTATTCTTTTTTTTTTTTTAAACATCTTTATTGGAGTATAATTGCTTTACAATGGTGTGTTAGTTTCTGCTTTATAACAAAGTGCCTCAGCTATACATATATCCCCATATCTCCTCCCTCTTGCATCTTTATTCCTGTCCTGCCTGTAGGTTCTTCAGAACCAATTTTTTTTTTTTTTTTTTAGATTCCATATATATGTGTTAGCATACGGTATTTGTTTTTCTCTTTCTGACTTACTTCACTCTGTATGACAGTCTCTAGGTCCATCCACCTCACTACAAATAACTCAATTTCGTTTCTTTTTATGGCTGAGTAATATTCCACTGTATATATGTGCCACATCTTCTTTATCCATTCATCTGTTGATGGACACTTAGGTTGCTTCCATGTCCTGGCTATTGTAAATAGAGCTGCAATGAACATTGTGGTACATGACTCTTTTTGAATTATGGTTTTCTCAAGGTGTATGCCCAGTAGTGGGATTGCTGGGTCGTATGGTAGTTTTATTGGATTATTCTTGACACCACACCCTTAATTAATGGGGGCTGATGATGTTTAAGATTTAGCTTAAATAAGACTACCGCATTTCTTGCTGTGATCGATGGTCAGATCCTTGAAGACTGTAGGGTTTTCAAGTGCCTGCGTATAATTATATAAATCAATCTAAGAGGTGCATGAGTAGAGAAAGAGGAAATTTTTGTCATGTTCCTAATGTATCTTTTGTATTCTCGTAAGACTTGAAAGAAACTTGAGAGATGACCCAGTTAAGATCCCCTCATTTTACAGACGGAAAGTGAAGCACAGAGTAGGGAATTGACTAGTCCATTATTAATGATGTTTGAGTGGCAGATCTAGTATTAAAATCCTAGATTCCAGTCTTCTTTTTATTATGTCGTACTATTAATAGTACGACTCACAAAACATATGACAGCACTGCTAGGGTGTTATATTTTCACTAGATTTTAAATTAATTTTTCCAACATCTGGATTTTACTTATTCAAGTCTAATTTTTGATAAACAGGAAACTGAAAAAAAAGTTAAATGTCATGTGCCAATCTCCCTCGACCAAATAGTGTGGGGTTAGAGTTTTGAATTCCTGGATTGTAATTTGTCCAAGTTTTAAATATATATTGCATTCTTTGTTTTTTTCAATTTGACAGAATACCTTATTTGATTTGCAAATCAATATTTTAATTTCAAGATATATTTTCTAAAAAAAGTGTTTGATGGAAAGCCTAAGCACATTGGTGATTATAATTTTTTAAAGTTTTAATTAAAATAATTATTAAAGAAAAGCAGACACATATTATAAAAAAATAAAATAGGATTGCAGGAGTCCTGCTTCCTGACATTGAGTTATGCTCCCCAGGAGCAGAGACCTTCAACTCTTAGCTGAGTCATCTGAATTTTATCTCCATATTTCTAAATATGCTGAAAAAATATTGATTTTTTTCAGTTTTAGGTATTATTTTACCAACTGACTTTCTGTGCACAGCTTTTCCACCTCCTCTTCTCCTGAGCTACAGTTGTGGCAACATTTACATGGTAATAATATTATTACCACTGAATTTTGGATATCCCCCAAACTGTAATATTGGGAAGGTGGGGGTAGAAGAAGCGTGTGTATATGTATAAGTGAGGGATGTTAGTATACACAAATCTAAATCATTTTTTTCCATTGTCAGCAAATGAAATAAGATATACAATTTTTTTAAAAATCAAGTGTTTAAAAAAAAGAAAAGAAATCGGGCTTCTGGGCAGACTCTGCTCCTTGGTAAATATATTTTAAAAATTAAAATGTATATTTTTTATCAAAGAAATACCCAATTACGTGTTATTCTTTTGAATAAGGGTTTGTTTTCCTCAGCATTAATCATTGCCTTACTTTTTGATTTGCCTGTTTTGCACGTTATCAGTCATTAATTTATTCTAATATGCTCTACTGGAGTTGCATGCCACTTCTCAGTTGATAGTCTATCAATTCTATTTTCTTCTTGGAGTCACCCACGTTGGAACTTTCTAACTTCTTGTGCCAACCTCGGTAGGTTTCTGGGCTTGATGACCAACTAACATCCTGGGACATCTCTTTACCTTCACTCTGGAAACTTCTTCCCCTTCTTGTGTTGGATCTTCTGTTTCCTGGGTCCTTTTTCCTGGGCTACTTTCTCATTTTGTAGGGTATATTTTCCAGTCGTTTGTTGACAGTTAGTTAAATTTCTTTTTTTTAAACTTTGATTCATGTATTTATTCAGAACGAAATGGTTTATGTTCCTATGGTCTCATTACAATCACTGGAAAAAAGGTGACTGCGAATTAGGGATGTTCATCCCAAAGAGTGGTTTTTATGGTGGGGAGAAACGTCTGGTGAGCTGAATGCCGCCTCTTCCTGCCCCTGACCCACAGGCTCGGCTCCTTTGCAGGCACATTGGAGGTAGGGGGTGACATGGGGCCTGGGAGTTGGGCCCTGTTTTATCTCTTGAGTGTTCTGTTCTATTATGGGCAGTAGACAGACATTGCTGGGCCGTCCAGGAGGTGTAGGAGCCGCTTTGGATGGGGCAGCTGTCTCCCTCGGCGTGGAGCTGCTGCTGACCTCAGGCCAGCCCCCGCCACCCCCCACCGCCTAGGAGAGATGCCTGCACTGTGAGTATGCAGACCTGCAGGGTGGGCGGGGAGCTGGGCCGCTGGCCCAGGGCTCCTATAGTGAGTTGTTAGCAACTGCTCCGTGCCAGGCTCTGTGATGTTCTTGGGGTGCAGCCAGGCCAGGGAAGCGTGTAACACAGACACAAGGGTAAACTGATCCAGCATCTGAGCCAGCATCCATGCGTGTGAGCTCCATGCAGACCCTGGCTCACGTGTTTTACATGTGTTGCCTCATTCACACTCAACAACAAACCTGGGCCATTTCTGCCCTTCTTATTCTCATTTTATGAGGAAGTATTGGTAAAGAGGGGTAAAGTCACTTGCTTGAGTCCACAAAGCCAGTAAGTGGCAGATCTGGAACCTGACCCCAGGCTTTTTACCGCCTCTGGACAAGGTCTAAGTGCCTCTGAACACTTGATTGCAAACATTCTTAAGTGCGGGCAGTGCCACCCACCAGTTGCCAACACGTACAGTCAACAGTTTTGCCTCCAAGGTGTGTCCTCAGGTTGCTCAGTCCAAGTTGCCTGAACGGCCCTAGGCCGAGGTCCTTGTGGGGCTCTGTAAAAGCCAAGGTGAGATTTGGCAGGCACGGGACAGTGAGGAGGTATGCTTCCTCACCAGGTGGGTGTAGTCAGGTCCTATCAAACCAGAGGGCACTGTTCTTTGTTGTTCCTGTTGACTATGACCCCCATACATGATTGTAAATAATAATCCCTTCTTTGCCTGTCTTACTCTGTAGGTTGGAGAATCAGCTGAGATAAGAGATTGGAACATGTTTCTTTTCCCAAGTGCTGTATCCAGGTGTGCAAGTGGTGTGTTTACAGGGATACAAGTGAGCATCAGGCATGAGAGGAGATTACACTTATAATTCAGATGTCAGGAAATTTAACCATAGACAAATGTAAAAGGCTTTTCTTTAGCTCTGTTAATGGAGGAAAGGAATGACTGCTTTTTTGTCAAAATGAAGGTGTTTGGTTTTAAACTTACTCAGTTCCTGCCAGTTTGAAATGTTGGCTCATTTCTTTTCCGCCAAGTAGGTGGACATGGAGCATTCGGCTCAGGTCAGGCAAACAAAGCAATGCTGAGAAAAGACTTCTTTTCTAAAATGATGGGGTTTGGCAGTTTCCCCATGACCTGGGACCTCTAGATCCCCAGGAGGCAGCAAGCTACTTTGATCAGCCCCATGTAGGACACATAATCTCAGTGCCATTTACCTTGACCTGGGCTGTCAGAACAGTATATAAAGGCCTGATACAGGTAAGAAAGAAAGCCTAGCTCTGTAACTCATTGAGGAGAGATGAATGGATCTGGGCCTGGGTGTCAGAACTGCCGGTGGGGCTCCCTGATAGTGAGACAAGGCCTCAGCCCAGGTGCTCAGAAATGTAACATTGGGCTCTGATTTTTTTCTTTTTTGTGGATGATGCCATCTTGATATTTATTGAGGCTAAGTGCTAAGTTCTCTGCTCTTACAGTGAGAGGGAATACAGAGGTAGATGCAATGGATCTTGCTCTCAAGGTACTGACAATCTACCAATGATACAAGACAACACCTCATAGGTTCACCTGCCCAGCTTAGACCAAGAGCTCCGGAAAGCAGGGCAGCACCTTGTCCCTCTCTGCTGTCTTTCATGGCCTTGTACATAGTTGGTCCTCAAGCATTTGTTGTTATGATTTACTTTCATGATTAAATGCAAATGGCGCAGCTTTTAACTCTGGTGTGGCAAACAGTTTTGACTCACCTGCCTACTCCAGTCTGGGGGCCGTGCCTGATTGGGCACCATGGGAAGCTGCATTAGGGTGCAGTGGGAGGTGTGCTGGCTGGAGACCAGCGAGCGAGGGTTGTCTGCTACAGAGGACTTGGGGAACAGAGGCAGTAGGCACATGGCAGTCATTTGCCTTCCCTGATAAGTGCATCATGCTTACAAAAGAGGGGGCAGAGGAGTACTTGGAGGGAATGAAACGCCCCAGTATTCCCTGAAAGGGTGGAGCAGGATTTAGATCAATAGGAAGAAGTGCTTTCAGTGATGGAGAAGACCAATGACAAAGACTCTAGGGTCCAGTGAGTCTGACATATATGTCAGGGTGTTATGGGAGCTGGCAGATATAAGCAGAGGGAGTCTTGGAGGAGGAAGGGGAGTCAGGTCGGATGGAGGCCCTGTGCCCAGTGGAGTAGCATATCAGTTGGTTGCTGGTAGGTAGAGCATAGACAGATCGTGTAGAGGTTTTTGGGGATACCAGATGGATGATCTTAGATGTGATACAGTCCTATGCTTTTCAAGAAGCTTTCCCAAATGCTCCAGACACAATTAGTTGCTCCATTCCACATCTCCCCACAAGAGATTCCCAGTGCTCTGCTTTAGCTCTGACTGTCATCTGCTGTGTCTAGAAATGTTTATGTATACATCTGCTCTCCGCCTTAAGGATGTGGACAGTGACTTAGCTATCTATGATTCCTGGTGCTCAGGACTGCACCTGGTAGGTATGGTATACCCAGTGAATATGGTTGCATTAAGTTGAGATAGGGTGCCTGAACTGCCAAGCAAGGTGGGGTGGAGGTGGGCAGTGCTTTCGTGGTGAAGCTGGGTGAGGAAGTGTATGGCTGCCAACCAAACAGTTAAGTTTCTTGAGACTATTTCATGACCAAAAACATTTTTATTCTACCCTCTTGTGTGATTAGTAGTGCGTGTGTAGATCTCTATGTGGAAGGCCATTCATCTGAATTTTGAAGACATTGCTTCTCTGTTTTCTAGCTTCAAGTGTTTCTGTAAAGAAGACTGACATTAATATGATTCATTGGTTTGCTTTAAATATACCATCTTGCTATTAGCTTTGTATTTGTGCCATCTATATTTTGTTCCCTTTTCCCAGTCTGCTGCCTTCTCTCAGATTAATTCAGTATTTTAAAAATTCCATTTTATTGGTTTATTAGCTATGTCCTTCTTCTGTGTGATGCCTTAGAGTTTATAGCATACATCTTTAACTTCTCATGGACTACTTTTGAGTAACATTAGACCAGTTCACAGATAGTATAAAAATCTTATGACAGCGTAGTTCTATTCCCCTTCTCTTGGCGTTTGTGCTATTTTTGTTATATATTTATATTTTACTTCTGTCTAAATTATACCTCATATTACATTCTTATTACTTTTATTTTAAACAGTCTTCTAGTGATTAACCTTATATCTTTTGTGAGTCTTAAAAAATCTTTATTTTACATTTGTTTCTGAAGGGTACTTTCTCTGGGTTTGGAATTCTAAGTTGGCAGTTTTTTTTTTTTTTCTTTCCATGTTTTAAAGATGTTGTTCCACTGTATTCTGGCTTACATTGTTCCTGAAGAGAAGTCTGCTATTATTCTTATCTTCCTTTGTATGTAATGTGCTTCCCCCCTGCTCCCCAGCTGCTTTTATGATTTTCTCTTTATTACTGTTTTTAACATTTTGATTATGACATACCTTGACTTATTTTTCTTTATATCTTGTGCTTTGGGTTCATTAAGCTTCTTGAATCTGTGGGTTTTATAGTGATCATCACATTTGGAAAAATTTTTTGCGATTTTTTTTCTTCAAATATTTTTTTCTATTTATCTCTCTCTCTCTTCCCTTCAGGGACTCCAACTAATTATTAGCCCTCTTGGAGTTGTCCCACAACTTACTAAAGCTCTGGGATTTATTTTTGTCTTTCTTTTTTCTTTGTGTTTTATTTTGGATAGTTTCTATTGTTATATCTTCAAGTTCACTAATATTTTCTTTTGCAGTGTATAATCTGTTATTAAGCCCATACAGTATGCTTTTAATCTCAGACATTATAATTTCCATCTCCAGAAGTTCAATTGTTTTGTTTTTTTGTTTTTGTGTTTTGCGGTACGTGGGCCTCTCACTGTTGTGGCCTCTCCTGTTGCAGAGCACAGGCTCTAGACGCACAGGCTCAGCAGCCATGGCTCACGGGCATAGCCACTCTGCGGCATGTGGGACCTTCCCAGACCGGGGCACGAACCCACGTCCCCTGCATTGGCAGATGGACTCTCAACCAGTGCACCACCAGGGAAGCCCTCAATTGGGTTCTTGAGAAACGTCTTCCATATCTCCGCATGGTTCATCTTACTTCTACCATCTTGAATATATGGAATATAGTAATAAAAACTGTTTTAATGTCATTGTCTACTGACTATATTATCTTTGTCTTTTCTGGGTCTGTTTCTATTGATTAATTTTTCTCCTTAGTATGAGTAGTGTTTTCTTTCTTCTTTGCATGCCTGGTAATTTTTGATTGTATCAGACATTGTTAAATTGTTGGGTACTGGAAGTTTTTATATTCGAATAAGTATTCTTTAGCTTTGTTCTGGGAAGCAGTTACATTACTTACTTAAAGTAGTTTGATACTTTTGAGGCTTGCTTTTAAGCTTTCTGAGGTAGGATTGGAGAAGCCTTTTATCCTGGGCTAATTTTTCTCCATGACAGAGATAGCATCTTTCTGCATGTTCTACCTAATTGACCATGATTTACAAGGTTTTCCACTCTGGCTGGTGAGAACACAAACTATTCTTGGATGTGTGAATCCACTGACTGTTACCTCTTCTCCTTTGGGTTGTTCTTTCCACAGCCCCATGTGGTTTCCTCACATGCATGTGCTGGTCAGTACTCAGCTGAAAATTTGGGAGGGATCTTTTGAACATTTCTGGAATTTAATCTATCTGTGTAGATATTGTCTCTCAAGGGATTTGTCTTACAAATTCTAGGCACCTTTATCTCCTTGGACACCCAGCTCTCTCTCCTTAGTTCAGGAAGATGCCTGAGCTCAACCTGGTTTCCACCTCCCTGCACTGTTGCCTGGAAGATATCTATAGATAGTAAACTGGGACAACTGTGCTTACTTTGATTGTTTGCTGTTTTTAAGGGAATCTCTGTCCTGCATTGCTTAATGTCCAGTGCCTGAAAACCATCATTTCATATATATCCAGTCTCACGTTACTCCATCTTTATTGGAGGTGGAAATCCTGTTATTCTATTTTTGTGATAAAACTTAAGCTCCTTGGTTCTAAATCACTTAGTTTTGCTTTAGAATGTTTACACAGGCCACTCTAGGTGGCAGCATTAGGCATCGTGTCATCATTCTTAGCTTTATAAAAGCCACTATAAGCGTCTTTATTTCTAACACCTGTAAGGTAGTTCTATTTCTACCTAAAGAGATACTTATTGGGGGTTAGGTCCTTGACACTTAGGATGTAGAAGTGAAGAAGGCATGTGAGGCCTTTTCCTTTAAGGAGAAATCATTAAATAAATAAACATAATACATACTATCTCCTTACCCTACCTTAGTTTTCTTTTTTTTGAATTTTATTTATTTTTTTATAAAGCAGGTTCTTATTAGTTACCCATTTAATACATATTAGTGTATATATGTCAATCCCAATCTCTCAATCCATCCCACCACCAACGCCCCTGCCACTTTCCCCCCGTGGTGTCCATACATTTGTTCTCTACATCTGTGTCTCCATTTCTGCCCTGCAAACCAGTTCATCCATACCATTTTTCTAGGTTCCACATATATGCATTAATATATGATATTTGTTTTTCTCTTTCTGACTTACTTCACTCTGTATGACAGTCTCTAGATCCATCCACATCTCTACAAATGACCCAATTTCATTCTTTTTTATGGCCGAGTAATATTCCATTGTATATATGTACCACATCTTCTTTATCCATTCGTCTGTCGATGGGCATTTAGGTTGCTTCCATGACCTAGCTAACGTAAATAGTGCTGCAATGATCATTGTGGTACATGACTCTTTTTGAATTATGGTTTTCTCAGGGTATATGCTCAGTAGTGGGATTGCTGGGTCGTATGGTAGTTCTAGTTTTAGTTTTTTAAGGAACCTCCATACTGCTCTCCATGTGGCTGTATCAATTTACATTTTACATTCAATTACATTATAATTTACATTCAATTACATTTGCATTCAATTACATTACATTTTACATTCAATTACATTACAATTTACATTCAGTACATTACAATTTACAATTTACATTCCCACCAACAGTGCAAGAGGGTTCCCTTTTCTCCATTCCCTCTCCAGCATTTGTTATTTGTAGATTTTCTGATGATTCCCATTCTAACTGGTGTGAGGTGATACCTCACTGTAGTTTTGATTTGCATTTCTCTAGTAATTAGTGATATTGAGCAGCTTTTCCTGTGCTTCTTGGCCAACTGTATGTCTTCTTTGGAGAAATGTCTATTTAGGTCTTCTGCCCATTGTTGGATGGGTTGTTTGTTTTTTTAATATTGAGCTGCATGAGCTGTTTACATATTTTGGAGATTGATCCTTTGTCCATTGATTTTTTGCAAATATTTTCTCCCATTCTGAGGACTGTCTATTCACCTTGTTTGTAGTTTCCTTTGCTTTGCAAAAGCTTTTAAGTTTCATTAGGTCCCATTAGATTATTTTTGTTTTTATTTCCATTACTCTAGGAGGTGGATCAAAAAAGATCTTGGTATGATTTATGTCAAAGAGTGTTCTTCCTATATTTTCCACTAAGAGTTTTTATAGTGTTCAGTCTTACATTTAGGTCTCTAATCCATTTTGAGTTTATTTTTGTGTATGGTGTTAGGGAGTGTTCTAATTTCATTCTTTTACATGTAGCTGTCCAGTTTTCACAGCATCATTTATTGAAGAGTGTCTTTTCTCCATTGTATGTCATTGTCTCCTTTGTCATAGATTAGTTGACCAAATGTGCCTGGGTTTACCTCTGGGTTTTCTATCTTGTTCCATTGATCTATGTTTCTGTTTTTGTGCCAGTACCATATTGTCTTGATTACTGTAGATTTGTAGTATCGTCTGAAGTCAGGGAGTTGGACTCCTCTAGCTCCGTTTTTTTCCCTCAAGACTGCTTTGGCTATTCGGAGTCTTTTGTGTCTCCATACAAATTTTAAGATGATTTGTTCTAGTTCCATAAAAAATGCCATTGGTAATTTGATAGGGATTGCACTGAATCTGTAGAATGCTTTGGGTAGTATAGTCATTTTCACAATATTGATTCTTCCAATCCAAGAACATGAACTATCTCTCCATCTGTTTGTATCACCTTTAATTTCTTTCATAAGTGTCTTATAGTTTTCTGCATACAGGTCTTTTGTCTCCTTAGGTAGGTTTATTCCTAGGTATTTTATTCTCTTTGTTGCCATGGTAAATGGTAGTGTTTCCTTAATTTCTCTTTCGGATTTTTCATCATTAGTGTATAGGAATGCAAGAGATTTCTGTGCATTAATTTTGTATCCTGCTGTTACCACATTCATTGATTAGCTCTAGTAGTTTTCTGGTGGCATCTTTAGGATTCTCTATGTATAGTATCATGTCATCTGCAAACAGTGAGAGTTTTACTTCTTCTTTTCCAATTTGTATTTCTTTTATTTATTTGTCTTCTCTGATTGCCATGGCTAGGACTTCCAAACTATGTTGAATCAAAAAGTGGTGAGAGTGGACATCCTTGTCTTGTTCCTGATCTTAGAAGAAATGCTTTAAGTTTTTCACCATTGAAAATGATGCTGACTGTGGGTTTGTCATATATAGCCTTTATTATGTTGAGATAAGTTTTCTCTATGCCCACTTTCTGGAGAGTTTTTATCATAAATGGGTGTTGAATTTTGACAAACGCTTTTTCTGCATCTCTTGAGATGATCATATGGTTTTTATCCTTCAGTTTGTTAGTATGGTGTATCACATTGATTAATTTGCATATATTGAAGAATCCTTGCATCCCTGGGATAAATCCCACTTGATCGTGGTGTATGACCCTTTTGATGTGTTTTTGGATTCTGTTTGCTAGTATTTTGTTGAGGATTTTTGCATCTATATTCATCAGTGATATTGGTCTGTAATTTTCTTTTTTTTGTAGTATCTTTGTCTGATTTTGGTATCAGGGTGATGGTGGCCTCATCACCACCATTGAGTTTAGTAGTGTTCCTTCCTCTGCAAGTTTTTGGAAGAGTTTGAGAAGGATGGGTGTTAGCTCTTCTCTAAATGTTTGATAGAATTCACCTGTGAAGCCATCTGGTCCTGGACTTTTGTTTGTTGGAAGATTTTCAATCACAGTTTCAATGTCATTACTTGTGATTGGTCTGTTCATATGTTCTGTTTCTTCCTGGTTCAGTCTTGGAAAGTTATATCTTTCTAAGAATTTGTCCATTTTTTCCAGGTTGTCCATTTTTTTGGCATAGAGTTGCTTGTAGTAGTCTCTTAGGATGCTTTATATTTCTGCAGTGCCTGTTGTAACATCTCCTTTTTCATTTCCAATTTTATTGATTTGAGTCCTTTCCCTCTTTTTCTTGATAAATCTGGCTTATGGTTTATCAATGTTGCTTATCCTCTCAAAGAACCAGTTTTTAGTTTTATTGATGTTTGCTACTGTTTTCTTTGTTTCTATTTCATTTATTTCTACTCTGATCTTTATGATTTCTTTCCTTCTACTAACTTTGAGTTTTGTTTGCTCTTCTTCCTTTAGTTCCTAGGTGTAAGGTTAGATTGTTTATTTGAGATTTTTCTTGTTTCTTGAGGTAGGCTTGAATTGGTATAAACTTCCCTCTTAGAACTGCTTTTGCTTCATCCCATAGGTTTTGAATCATCGATTTTTGTTGTAATTTTCTCTAGGTATTTTTTGATCTCCTCTTTGATTTCTTCAGTGATATCTTGGTTATTTAGTAATGTATTGTTAAGCCTCCATGTGTTTTGTGTTTTTTACGTTTTTTTCCCTGTAATTGATTTCTCATCTCATAATGTTCTGTTCAGAAAAGATGCTTGATATGATTTCAATTTTCCTAAATTTACTGAGACTTGATTTGTGACCCAAGTGTGATCTGTCCTGGAGAATGTTCCACGTGCACTTGAGAAGGAAGTGTAATCTGCTGTTTTGGGATGGAATACTCTATAAATATCAATTAAATCTATCTGGTCTATTGTGTCATTTAAAGCTTGTGTTTCCTTATTAATTTTCTGTTTGCATCATCTGTCCATTGCTGTAAGTGAGGTATAAAAGTCCCCCACTATTATTGTGTTACCATCAATTTCCTCTTTTCTAGCTGTTAGCAGTTGTCTTATATATTGCGGTGCTCCTATGTTGGGTGCATATATATTTATAATTGTTATATCTTCTTCTTGGATTGATCCCTTGATCATTATGTAGTGTCCTCCTTTGTCTCTTGTAACAATCTTTATTTTAAAGTCTATTTTATGTGATATGAGTATTGCTACTCCAGCTTTCTGATGATTTCCATTTGCATGGAATATCTTTTTCCAACCCCTCACTTTCAGTCTGTGTGTTTTTCTAGGTCTGAAGTGGGTCTCTTGTAGACAGCATATATATGGGTCTTGTTTTTGTATCCATTCAGCGAGCCTGTGTCTTTTGGTTGGAGCATTTAATCCATTCATATTTAAGGTAATTATCAATATTTATGTTCCTATTACCATTTTCTTAATTGTTATGGGTTTGTTTTTGTAGGTTCTTTTCTTCTCTTATGTTTCCCACTTAGAGAAGTTCCATTAGCATTTGTTGTAGAGCTGGTTTGGTGGTGCTAAATTCTCTTAGTTTTTGCTTGTCTATAAAGCTTTTGATTTCTCCATCGAATCTGAATGAGATCCTTGCCAGGTAGTGTAATCTTGGTTGTAGTTTCTTCCCTTTCATCACTTTAAATATGTCATGCTAGTCCTTTCTGGCTTGCAGAGTTTCTGCTGAGAAATCAGCTGTTAACCTTATGGCTGTTCCCTTGTATGTTATTTGTCATTCTTCCCTTGTTGCTTTCAATAATTTTTCTTTGTCTTTAATTTTTGTCAGTTTGATTACTGTGTGTCTCAGCATGTTTCTCCTTGGGTTTATCTTGCCTGGGACTCTCTGTGCTTCCTGGACTTGGGTGGTTATTTCCTTTCCCATGTTAAGGAAATTTTTGACTGTAATCTCTTCAAATATTTTCTCAGGTCCTTTCTCTCTCTCTTCTCCTTCTGAGAACTCTATAATGTGAATGTTGTTGTGTTTAATGTTGTCCCAGAAGTCTCTTAGGCTGTCTTCATTTCTTTTCATTCGTTTTCCTTTATTCTGTTCCACAGCAATGAATTCCACCATTCTGTCTTCCAGGTCACTTATCTGTTCTTCTGCCTCAGTTATTCTGCTATTGATTCCTTCTAGTGTATTTTTCATTTCAGTTATTGTATTGTTCATCTCTGTTTGTTTGTTCTTTAATTCTTCTAGGTCTTTGTTAATTATTTCTTGCATCTTCTCAATCTTTGCCTCTATTCTTTTTCCGAGGTCCTGGATCATCTTCACTCTCATTATTCTGAATTCTTTTTCTGGAAGGTTGCTTATCTCCACTTCATTTTGTTTTTTTTTCAGTGGTTTTATCTTGTTCCTTCATTTCGTACATAGCCCTTTGCCTTTTCATCTTGTCTATCTGTGAATGTGGTTTTTGTTCCACAGGTTGCAGGATTGTAGTTCTTCTTGCTTCTGCTGTCTGCTGTCTGGTGGATGAGGCTATTTAAGTGGCTTGTGGAAGTTTCCTGATGGGAGCCACTGATGGTGGTAGAGCTCAGTGTTGCTCTGGTGGGCAGAGCCCAGTAAAACTTTAAGCTGCTTGTCTGCTGATAGGTAGTCCTGGGTTTCCTCCCTGTTGGTTGTTTGGCCTGAGGTGACCCAACACTGAAGCCTACCCAGCTCTTTTGTGGGTCTAATGGTGGACTCTGGGAGAGCTCATGATAAGGAGTACTTCTCAGAACTTCTGCTGCCAGTGTCCTTGTCCTCACAGTGAGCCACAGCTACCCCCGCCTCTGCAGGAGACCCTCCAACACTAGCAGGTAGGTCTGGTTCAGTCTCCTGTGGGGTCACTGCTCCTTCCCCAGGGTCCTGATTCACACACTGCTTTGTTTGTGCACTCCAAGAGTGGACTGTCTGTTCTCCCCAGTCCTGTTGACGTCCTGAAATCAAATCCTGCTAACCTTCAAAGTCTGATTCTCTAGGAATTCCTCCTCCCATTGCTGGACCCCCAGGTTTTGTAGCCTGACATGGAGCTCAGAACCTTCATTCCAGTGGGTGGACTTCTGTGGTATAAGTGTTCTCCAGTTTGTGAGTCAGCCACCCAGCAGTTATGGGATTTGATTTTACTGTGATTGCACCCCTCCTACCATCTCATTGTGGCTTCTCCTTTGTCTTTGGATGTGGGGTATCTTTTTTGGTGAGTTCCAGTGTCTTCCTGTCAATGATTGTTCAGCAGTTAGTTGTGATTTTGGGAGTGAGAGCATGTCCTTCTACTCTGCCATCTTATTTTTCTTCATAATAGTCTTTGCCACCTGATATACCTTATGTGCATTTTAAAATTTTTTGGTTTTACTCCAGTAAGACTGCAAGCTCCATGAGAGCCAAAACCCTGTGGTTTTCTTTGTAACTGCCATGTTCCCTAGAAAGATGTCTGGAGTATAGTGCATGCTAAACAAATGTTTGTTAATAAATGAGTGTTTAATGAAAGAGGTACAGAGAAGAAGGCAAAAATATAATGGAATTTTACAACCTGGAATTCCTCTCAGGATGCAGTCCTTGGAAACACCTGCATCAGAAACATTTCAGGTGACAGAAATCCCTGGTGGTCCAGTGGTTAGGACTCTGTGCTTCCACTGCAGGGGGCACAGGTTCGATCCCTGGTTAGGGAACAAAGATCCTGAATGTTGCATGGCATGGCCAACAAAAAAAAAAAAAAAAAGAAAGAAAAAAGAAAAGAAACATTTCAGGTGATTATTTAACATGCACATTTTGATCACCTCCCCAGATCAACTGATGTTGACTTTCTGATGGTGAGGCCGGGCAATTAAAAATTTTAACAATTTTCCCATATAATTTATACACACCCTGAATTTGGAGAACCACTGATTTGGAGTATAGAAAAGGTTGAAGAGAAGTAGTCATGTAAATGAAACTCTGAATAGTGTGTATGTGTGTGTGTGTGTGTGTGTGTGTGTGTGTGCAACCTCCAGGTGGGAAGGAGCTATTTCAAGAAGTTTTTTTAGCAGGAGAGTGACATGATTAGGTCTATGTTTTTAAAAATATCACTCTGGCTCTAGCAAGGTAGTTTTGTTTATCTCACAAGTTCTCGTGTCTTATAGCTGAGGTCCCATATATACAGAGATCACATGCTTTGCAGTTAACTGGACCAGACACAGCCTCTTATTAGCTGTGTGACAGAGATAAAGTACATAAATCTCTTAGCCTTATTTTCCTCATGTGTAAAATGGGGATAATAATACTTTTCACATTGGGTTTTCTGAAGAATTGACTTTTAACTCATGTAAAATACCTGGTACATAACAGACCTGAGAATAATGTTGGTTTCTTGTGATCCTCATCCTCAAGGTGCTTTTGCTCTTTGGAAGAAAATCAGGGAAACACATCAAGCACTGGCACCCCCAGGGCAAATGTTGACAAGTTGTGAAATCAGTCTCAGATATGAGACATCCTGCACGGTGTTGGGGAGACCGTGGGTAGGTACAGACCCCTAGAGGCAGCATCAGGAAAAGTAGAAGAAAGTGGTGTGACCAGTTCCTGCTGGAAAAGACATGAATAATTTATGCACAGACAGCCTGTCATCAGGGACTGGGACTGGAGTCCAACTATTCAACAAGATCTTTGTCAAAGACCAGCACTAATCACTTTAGTTCCAGTAATAAAGTTTTCCAAGTATTTCATTAGATTTCTCTCTTCCCTGGTGATTTTTGCTCTTGACTGCATAGGAATAAAAATGTCAGGAACATTTTGTACCTTGTTTTCCTCCCTTCCTTCCTTCCTTTCTTCTTCCCTGTTTCCTTTCTTCTTAACTTACATCTTAAACAATTAGCCTCTAAGAGTTGAACCTGTTTTATATTTTCCTATTACTAGAACTGAGTGATGGTTTGAGCAGAGATCCGTGTTCCCAAGCCAGCGTCATTTTCCTCCCTACAACACACACCCTCCACTGTGTCCAATCATCTCTCATAACAAGTCTCTTGTTATGTTTCACATTGCCTGAGTGTAACCTCTTTCTCTTTTGAGGCTGTCCTTAATGTTCACTGTAACCTACTTTCAGCTGGTTAGAATTAATGGGGAGGTACATAGGGTAAACTTTGTTTTGTTGAGACATTCTTTCATTCAATTAAATTTAAATAAGGAACACATATACTCACATAATGCTCATTATGTGAGCATTCATACTCACATAATCTTGAGTGACTACTATGTGCCTGGCAATAGTGATAGTAAGTACACATTGGTGAATAAAACAATCAGAATCCCTGCAGTCATGGGGGAGATAAAAACACACAAGTACATGTATAGTAACAATAAATGGTAATAATTCCCATAAAGGAAATAAACAGGACATATTAATAGAGAAAAACAAGGAGATAAAGAAGAAGCTTATTTAGCATGAGCCTGGAAGCATGTCTGAAGATATGAATTTGCAGGATAAGACAGGTCAGCCATGGAAAAAGCACAGGGACATGCACTCAGAAAAAGGGAATAGCATGAATGAAGGTCCTGAGACAGGAGAGAGCTTTATTTGTGTGAGGAATTGGAAGGAGATCAGTGTGGCTTGGCATCAAGCATAAAGGGCAAGAGTGACCCAAGATGAAGTTGTAAGGTAGTGAGGACCAGGGACTAGATCTGTGGGCTCTGGGTAAGAAGTATGAGTTCTATTTTGAGTGCACTGGGAAGACATTGAGAGTATTTGTGAAAAGGCATGAAATTATCTGATTTTTATTTTAGAAAGATTTACTCTGGCTTATCTGTGGAATGTAGATTGGAGGATCAAGGGAGAAATCAGGAAGCCCAGTATGGAGGCTGTCACTGTGATCAAGGGAGAGATGCCTGTGGCTTGAACCAGGATGGTTGCTAGAGCAAGCAAAAAAGTGGGTGTACATCATGCTTATTTTGGAAGAAGAAGTGAAAGAATGGATCTGGGATTGAGAGGAAGTAATCAAGGATGGCTTACAATTTCTAGTCACCTACTGAGAAAAGGAAAGGCTGGGAGAGAAGCAGTTTGGTGGTTAAATCAAGAGCTCAGTTTGAAAATGAGTTGTGGCATCAACCAAGATTTAAAAAATCAGGGCCCTAGCAGGACAGGAATAAAGATGCAGATGTACAGAATGGACTTGAGGACACGGGGAGGGGGAAGGGTGAGCTGGGACAACAAAGTGAGAGAGCGGCATTGACACATATACACTACCAAATGTAAAATAGATAGCTAGTGGGCAGCAGCTGCATAGCACAGGGAGATCAGCTTGGTGCTTTGTGACCACCTAGATGGGTGGGATAGGGAGGGTGGGAGGGAGATGAAAGAGGGAGGGGATATGGGGATACATATATATGTATAGCTGATTCACTTTGTTATACAGTAGAAACTAACACAACATTGTAAAGCAATTATACTCCAATAAAGATGTTTAAAAAAATTCATAGAAATTCCTAGAAAATGTGGTGGTTTTAAAATATGGGTGTTCTAGTATACATAGGATGGATAAACAACAAGGTCCTACTGTATAGCACGGGTAATTGTATTCAATATCCTGTGATAAACTATAATGGAAAAGAATATGAAAAAGAATATATGTATATGTATAACTGAGTCACTTTGCTGTACAGTGGAAATTAACACAACATTCTAAATCAACTATGCTTCAATAAAATTAAAAAAATATCAGGGCCCAAAATACTGTGGATCAAGTTTATTTCTCATTCCCGTAATGGTTCAGAGGTGGGTGATCTGGGTTAGGTAGACAGCTCCATTCCAGAAGGTCATTCAAGGATCCAGTTTGCCTTTATCTTATTGATTTGTCATCCCCTTGAATATTATTTTTCTTTGAATGATTGACATTGGCTCACTAACACCAGGACCACATTCCATCATTCAGAAAAATGAGAAAAGACAGCATCTTCTTTTTAAGGAAGTGACACAGAACTTTTATATATTGCTTAGCTGCAAGAGAGGCTGTACATACAGTCTCTAAACTGGCCACATTGATGAGGTGTCAATTCCACTACTAAAAAGAAAAGAAAACTAGATACCAGAAGATGACACATTTTTTTTTTCTACCACACAGTTAGTATATGAGGTCAAGGGACTGGCTATACAGGGCTTCTCAGTGCTGGTACTATTGACAGTTTGGACCAATAATCCTTTGTTGTGGGAGGCTATGTATTGTAGGATTATGTATTAACCATCAGTGTTTAGAAGCATCGCCATCCTCTACCCTCTAGATGCCAGTGACATCCTCCCAGATGTAACAATCAAAAATGTCTTTCAGGGCTTCCCTGGTGGCGTAGTGGTTGAGAGTCCGCCTGCCAATGTAGGGAACACGGGTTCGTGCCCCGGTCCGGGAAGATCCCACATGCCGCGGAGCGGCTGGGCCCGTGAGCCATGGCCGCTGAGCCTGCGCGTCCGGAGCCTGTGCTCCGCAACGGGAGGGGCCACAACGGTGAGAGGCCCGCGTACTGCAAAAAAAAAAAAAAAAAAAAAAGTTAAGTAGCCAGTTTGATTGGACAGAGAGTATATGTGTGGAAGTAGAGAGAGAGGATGCTGACAAAATACAGTGAAGATTTAAATGGTATGAGTAATAATCACAACTAATATTTGTCAGGCACTTAAAATGTGCCAAGCCCTGTCCTTGGGGCTTTAAATTCATTACCTCGCTGAAAGCTTCTAACTAAACTTTGAGATTGATGTTATCCTTACCTGCCATTTTACAGATGGATGAAGTGAGGTTTAGATAAGTCATTTGTCTAAGGTCACATGGAGAGTAGTGATGAAGCTGAGACTCAAACCCAAATTTGTCTAATATTAAAATCCCCATGTTGTTATTCATGGAACTTTATGGTCACCCGGCAAATGCCACTATTGACATCAAATGGGCTCTACTTCAGAGACACAGTTTTAAGCCACTGGGAACATTTTTCTTCTCCCCTGATTTATGTTGGTCTGATATAAGTTGTCATTTGCTGCAGACTTTCAGAAGACTGTGAGGGAGGAGTTGGCCCTAATTTCATCCCAGTATAGAAAGACTAAAGAAATGAAGAGTGAATAGGCTTACTGTCTGCTGAAAAGTTGTCTCTGTTACCCAAACTAAACTATAAGAAGTTAGGTCTTCACATTCAGGTGTAAGAGAATGGACTCATTCATCATTACACTTACACTGGAAGGGGGATCAAGGGGATCATTTTCTGAGGCTCTGGATAATATATCACTTGAGATGCCTTCCATGTTGGCTTTACTCAGGGTTACTAACTTAGGGTAACTATACATCCATATATATAAATTTATGGCCACTCTACTAAAGTTCAGGGTAACTAAGGAGTTTGGAACAGCTCCCCACACTGTCACTTTGGGTGAGGTTTCAGTCTTACAGAGAGTTGCAAGTGGGAGTGTAGACCACAGAACTCCAATTCTGCTCCTTCACAATCTGGCAGAATGAATAATGCCTTAGGGATGCAGACCCTATCCATTCAGCCAAATGACTGGTGGTGTCCTTGGCTGCTTCACAGACAATGATGTCAGGTGCTCTTCCTGGCATTTGAGGGGATGAACTCAGGGTGAGGTAAGAGGAGAGGCTATACTCATCCATGAGGTCACCAGCTTTGGGAATGGGAGGATATGGGCTGAGAACTTCAGTCTCAGGAGATCCCACTGAAATCTGTCATTGTGAGTCATGAGCAGGGAGACACAAATTATGCCCTGAGGTCAGAAGGCTCCTTAATGAGACATCATGAAGCCCCCTTCCTCTACATACCTATGTTGGAAGAGTTATTTGTACTCCTTGAAGTTTTCTACTAAAAATTAAAAAGTGTATAAATATCATCTATCTTGGTTTACCACTTAACTTGGCATATTTTAGTTATTGATGATTTTGAGGAGATTATTTTCTCATGAATTCATTCACATTTGTTGAGTACAAGACGTTGGGCCACTGGGCTCAGGGCTGAGATTGGAGAAAATAGAAACCAGAGTAAGATAACGTTGTAATGTTGTTCTTTCTCACAAAGCTTATTCTCACCCTCCAGTACAATACACCACTTAAGCAAATATTTTTAAACACACAGACAATACTCTATATTGTTTGTAGAAACATTCGTATACAATAAAAATACAAAAATATGCAGGAGAATGATGCAACAACTCTTGAATATCGGTTAACTTTAGGGAGGGTGGGAGGGAAGGAAAGGGATGGGCCTGGGCTTTTAGCTGCATTGGGAAGCATTTTATTTCAGAAAGAGAGTGAGAGAGAAAGCAGGCTGAAACAAAAATGGCAACATTTCAACATCTAAATCTAAAAATCTTATCAGTGGTATTATTTTCTGTACTTTCTAAATGTTCTAAATGTTTTATAATTAAACATTAAAAAATAATCCTATGACTGCTGTTTAAGGAAGATGGGTCTTTTTTTTCCCTTGTTCTCCCCTTCTGAACAGAAGACTTCCTTCTTTCTTTCTCTCTTTTTTTTAAACAATCCAGAAGAAAAACTTAATGATTAAATTTTAAACTCTTTCTCTCCCTGTGCTATACAGGAGGTCCTTGTTGGTTATCTATTTTAAATATAGCCGTGCGTACATTGTCAATGCCAAACTCCCACTCTATCCCTCTCCCCAACCCCTTCGTCCTGGCAGCCATAACTTTGTTCTTTAAGTGTGTGAGTGTTTCTGTTTTGTAAATAAGTTCATTTGTATCATTTTCTTTTAGATTCCACATATAAGTGATAGCATATGATACTTGTCTTTCTCTGACTTACTTCACTTAGTATGATAATCTCTAGGTCCATCCATGTTGCGGCAAATGGCATCATTTCATTCTTTTCAATGGCCGAGTAATATTCCATTGTATATATGTACTACATCTTCTTTATCCATTCATCTGTCACTGGACATTTAGGTTGCTTCCATATCCTGGCTACTGTAGACAGCACTGCAATGAACATCGGGGTGCATGTATCCTTTTGAACCACAGTTTTACCTAGGAGTGGAATTGCTGGATCATATGGTAACTCTATTCTTAGTTTTTTAAGGAACCACCATACTGTTCTCCATAGTGGCTGTACCAATTTACATTCCCACCAACAGTGGTGTGTTAATTTCTGCTTTATAACAAAGTGAATCAGCTATACATATACATATATCCCCATATCTCCTCCCTCTTGCATCTCCCTCCCTCCCACCCTCCCTATTCCACCCCGCTATGTGGTCACAAAGCACCGAGCTGATCTCCCTATGCTATGCGGCTGCTTCCCACTAGCTATCTATTTTACATTTGGTAGTATATTTAAGTCCATGCCACTCTCTCACTTTGCCCCAGCTTACCTTTCCCCTTCCTCGTGCCCTCAAGTCCATTCTCTGTGTCTGCATCTTTATTCCTGTCCTGCCCCTAGGTTCTTTAGAACCATTTTTTTTTTTTTAGATTCCATATATATCTGTGTTAGCATATGGTATTTGTTTTTCTCTTTCTGACTTACTTCACTCTGTATAATAGTCTCTAGGCCCATCCACCTCACTACAAATAACTCAATTTCGTTTCTTTTTATGGCTGGGTAATATTCCATTGTATATATGTGCCACATCTTCTTTATCCACTCATCTGTTGATGGACACTTAGTTTGTTTCCATGTCCTGGCTATTGTAAATAGAGCTGCAATGAACATTGTGGTACATGACTCTTTTTGAATTATGGTTTTCTCAGGGTAGATTCCTATTAGTGGGATTGCTGGGTTGTATGGTAATTCTATTTTTAGTTTTTTAAGGAATCTCCATAGTGGCTGTTATCAATTTACATTCCCACCAACAGTGCAAGAGGGTTCCCTTTTCTCCACACACTCTCCAGCATTTATTGTTTCTAGATTTTTTGATGATGGCCATTCTGGCTGGTGTGAGATGATACCTCATTGTCATTTTGATTTACATTTCTCTAATGATTAATGATGTTGAGCATTCTTTCATGTGTTTGTTGGCAATCTGTATGTCTTCTTTGGAGAAATGTCTATTTAGGTCTTCTGTCCATTTTTGGATTGGGTTTTTTGCTTTTTTTGATATTGAACTGCATGAGCTTCTTGTAAATTTTGGAGATTAATCCTTTGTCAGTTGCTTCATTTGTAAATATTTTCTCCCATTCTGAGGGTTGTCTTTTCATCTTATTTATGGTTTCCTTTGCTGTGTAAAAGCTTTTAAGTGACATTAGGTCCCATTTGTTTATTTTTGTTTTTATTTCCATTACTCTAAATGGTTCAAAAAAGATTTTGCTGTGATTTATGTCAAAGCGTGTTCTGCCTATATTTTCCTCTAAGAGTTTTATACTATCCGATCTTACATTTAGGTCTTTAATCTATTTTGAGCTTATTTTTGTGTATGGTGTTAAAGAATGTTCTAATTTCATCCTTTTACATTAGCTGTCTATAGAAAAGAGTTTCTTTTCTCCATTGTATAGTCTTGCCTCCTTTGTCATAGATTAATTGACAATAGGTATATGGGTTTATTTCTGGGCTTTCTATCCTGTTCCATTGATCTATATTTCTGTTTTGTGCCAGTACCATACTGTCTTGATGACTGCAGCTTTGTAGTATAGTCTGAAGTCAGGGAGCCTGATTCCTCCAGCTCCATTTATCTTTCTCAGGATTGCTTTAGCTATTTTGGGTCTTTTGTTTCTCCATACAAATTTTAAGATTTTTCGTTTTAGTTCTGTTAAAAAAATCATTGGTAATTTGATAGGGATTGCTTTGAATCTGTAGATCACCTTGGGTAGTACAGTCATTTTGACAATACTGGTTCTTCCAACCCAAGAACATGGTATATCTTTCCATCTGTTTGTGTCATCTTCCATTTCTTTCATCAGCATCTTACTGTTTTCAGTGTACAGGTCTTTTGCCTAAGGAAGGTGGGTCTTTAAAAATGGATGGCCTTTTTGCAATAATAAAGACTGATCAGCAAGGAGGTGATGAGAGGAGAGATGGAGGAAGAGGGGACAGTGAGAGGGGATGAGGCTGGGGCCAGCTAGTCTATGAAAAATCTTCAAGTATGGTTTGACTATTTCATGTAAAGTGCTCTCCATATGTAATTTGAAGTTGTGTGTGTTGTTCTAATATAAACATCTCTGTCTACTTACACACATGTGCCTGGTGAGAGCTGTTGTTTTTTTAAACCAAGGAAGGTTCCATGTTCTTATCTGGGTGACTTTGGTATAGAAATAAATAACATGGCAAGAGCAGGATTAATGTCCACATGGTTGTTGCTTGGTGAAAGCAGGATTTGAGAACCAGGTTGATTTTTGAAGAATCTACCTCTTGAGAAATGCACAGAAAATTGGAGGTGGACTTTGGAATTCTACAGGGAAGGCATAAGAGGGAATGGAGTTGTGGCGATCTTCTCTAAAGCTTAAGGGCAGGAAGACCTCAGAGGACTCTAGGTGATAGTTCTCACACTGGTGAGGGAGAAATTAGTAAGCCCTTCAACCATAGTCATCATGAGTAAGACTCTAAGAAAAGATGGGGGAAATTGGAAAAGTGTGGAGGGAGAGGAAATGTAAGGGAGACAGAAAGAAGGAATACAAATAGAAGAAAATGAATGTAAGAGAAACTTGCAGTGAGGCACAGGGTGTTACCAGGGTCTCACTGAGTGATACCTGGGCAAGAAACAGGCCACCCAGTCAATTCTCGTTGGCTAAGAACAGCCTCGGGTCCTGGTGGAACACGTGGATCAATAGAAGATGCTCAGCGTTTGTGAACATTGGTGAGTTCTGAGGGAAAAGACACTGGAGCGAGTCTGCTCAGCTCATTCAGATGTCTTTTCTAAAAATTAATTAATTAATTTTTGGCTGTGTTGGGTCTTCATTGCTGTGCATGGGCTTTTCTTTAATAGCGGCGAGCAGGGGCTACTCTTCACTGTGGCTTCTCTTGCTGTGGAGCATGCGCTCTAGGCATGCAGGCTTCAGTAGTTGTGACACATGGGCTTCAGTAGTTGTGGCTTGTGGGCTCTAGAGCCCAGACTCAGTAGTTGTGGTACACAGGCTTAGTTGCTCTGCAGCATGTGGGATCTTCCCAGACCAGGGCTCAAACTCATGTCCCCTGCATTTGCAGGCGGATTCTTAACCACTGTGCCACCAGGGAAGTCCACATCCAGATGTGTTGCTTTATCCTGCCTTTCAAACTATGGGCCACCAGGACTCTCACAAGGAGTCCTACTTGCAAACACAGTGGCTATTTCCACCAAGTTGCTGACTTTTGACCACAAAATGGACTGAGGTCCGTTGTCCCATTAACAACATAGGCAGAAGGTAGTAACCTAGAAAAGGCAAAGGCAGGGGAGTAATATTTTGCCATCGGCTGCAGCCACTGACTGAAATTTAATCTTTTTTTTTTTAGGTCTGGTATTAGCTAGGGTCATGTAGCAGCTTATTTCCTGGACAAGCAAGGAGTTGATGCAGTAGTAGATGGGGTGAGGGGTGAAATGGTGAGGCAGAGTGGGTGGACAGGGAGGAGGCAGGGCCCCAGAAGACAGCAAGGGAGGAGAAGCAAAACAGGTTTCTTGGAAATGAAACTGCCTCTAATAAAGAACAGCCTGATGTGATAAGAGCAAAGTAATCAAAAACAGACAGCTCATATTTCCCTGGAAGTGGAGAGCCAAACAGCAACTGGATTTTGACTGTTTCCAGATCATTAATTCGACCCAAGTCCTTCCCTGGGCCTTGGGTGGGGAATGCGGTGGGGCAATCTTTCTTCAAAAGCTCCCCACTAGCTCTATGGCAGAGTGCAAACCTTGGGAACAGTGAGCCCTCCTTCTTCCACCTCCCAATCAATATGGTCCTATCAGCACTACAAACAGAGGGATGGAAAGTCCTCTTGCTCAGTCCCCTCCTCCTTCCAAATCCCCCTCACCTGATCCCTATTCCCCCAGATGCTTCACTAAATCATCCAGCTCAGAAAGGACTGCCCACACCCGTGTCATTCACTCCCTTGCTGAGCGGAGGGCCTGTCTAAGAAGCAGAAGGTAAGTGGAATCCAATTCACACAGCTCGCAAGGAGAGGACTTCATTTGATAGCCTTTGTTCAAAGGAGTCAGTGGTGAGATTTGATATTGGATCAAACAGCTTCCCCCATCACTCCCTCCTAACCCTTTGTTTTGGCTGATTTCCTCCTAAGCAGGATCCCGAGAGCTTTCTTGAACTTGTACCAAAACACAGTCTTTCTTGCACCATTCAAAGACTGCAGTTTCTGAAACCTTGGCAGGAGCAGTCTGTTTCTTTGGCAGCTGGACAAGGGAAGGGGCAGGTCTCTAAGAAGAAAGTGGGACCTTGATTCTAAGCTGATAGCTCAGTAGACCTGGAGGAATAGGCCCAATATTACCCCAGAGTCTTCATTTAGTACTGAAAGTAGCACAGGGGCAATTCCAAAGCAGAGATAACTAGGCAACGGCAAGGATGAACATCTGACATTTCAACTAAAGCCTAGTTGGGGTGATGAATAAGAAAGGGAAGTTATGTAACTTTCCCATGTGTTAGCTGGATATGAGTCTGGGCACTGGTCCCTCCGTGAGCTTCCCTCTCTTGATCCAAATGGGCTCTGGGTTTCCGAGTCCTGGATGCAACTTGGTGGAACACAGTCTCTCCTTTTCTTGTAATTGTTGTAAAGCTCAGCAAAACAACAATGATTGAATTCAGATTGTGTGTGTGGCCCTAAGAGGAGCTGAGTGCTGTGATGGCTGCTGTAAGAACTGAAGACATGACTTGCAGCCTAACAGGAGAGGAAGGACACATTGCCTGGTTTACAAAGGGTCTAGCTCAGACTTACAAGATGTAGAGATGACTGCAAATTAATAGTGAAAGCATGGTACAAAGTAATCTGTTTACCTGACACTTAAGAGATTTTATACGAGATTCAATATCCATTAAAATTTAATTTCTCTAGGTCAGGGATTTTTCTCTGTTTTATTTCCTGTTGCATCACCAATGCCTGGAATACTGCCTAAGTATACTGCACATATTAGATACCCAATGAAGTTCTGTTGAATGAATACATCTACTCCAGGACCAAACCTTTTATATTAAGTACCTATTAGAAATCTTCCCTTAATTCCTTATAATTTTTATTGGTACCCTAAAAATAAGAGACAAAACTTAAATTTTGCTTGGTGACTCAGGGCTGATTCCAACTTAATTACACCATTATAAGAAGAGGGTAGATTTCATCAGGTGCATGTGCCTGTTTGTTGCTGTTTGCCCCTCTGCTAAATGGCCTCTGACTATTTTGAATTCTACTGTTGTATTTGTATTGTTTTCCTTTATTCTCGTACATGGGTAAATTGTGGTTTTAATATTCTATTTTTGTTCTTTGGGCATCTATCTATAACCTCCTGAGTTCTGATTTGCTGCTTTGAAACTGTGACTGAAATGCCCACTCTAGTGGGAGAAAGTGCAGGTCTTGAAGATCTGGGTTTGGTTTCACCTCTTAACTTTGTATGTATAACTGACAAGGTGATTAACCCCTGTGGGGTTCAGTGTCCTCATCTTTAAAATAGGCATAAAAATATCTTATTGGGAGAACTCAACAAAATAATAAGTATTAGTTAAATGCCTGCGTGCTTAGAGCCCACGCTCCGCAACAAGAGAAGCCACCGCAATGAGAAGCCCACGTGCTGCAACGAGGAGTGGCTCCCCGCTCGTAGCAACTACAGAAAGCCCGCGTGCAGCAACGAAGACCTAACACAGCCGAAAATAAATAAATAAATAAATTTATGGGAAAAAATGGCTAATTTTATTTATATACATTTAACCACAATTTTAAAACTTAATAATGTATTATACTCAAACCATTGAATCATACACTTTATTTATTTATTTATTTTAACATCTTTATTAGAGTATAATTGCTTTACAATGGTGTGTCAGTTTCTGCTTTATAACAAAGTGCATCAGTTATACATATACATATGTCCCCATATCTCTTCCCTCTTGCATCTCTCTCCCTCCCACCCTCCCTATCCCACCCCTCTAGGTGGTCACAACACACTGAGCTGATCTCCCTGTGCTATGCGGCTGCTTCCCACTAGCTATCTATTTTACATTTGGTAGTGTATATATGAATCATACACTTTAAATGGGTGAATTGCATGGTATGTGAACTAGATCTCAGTAAAGCTGTTAAAGGCACTATTCTTGCTTTACAGGAGTTCATGCCCAATGAGAAGATCATTATATGAACAAACGATTGTAAAGGACAAACGTATCAACACTGAATGGTTAAGAAGACATTTAGAGGGTCACTTTGCTTCAATTGAATCACTGCTTTTCTGTTTCAATGATGTAATAATTTTTTAATAATCATTATTTTATTAGGCATTGCAGTCTAAAAAAATAAGTGACATTTCTTCATGTGTGTTTACTACTCTCACTTGAACTGAGTTGTCATGGATGTCACAGTATCCATTCACTCTCAACCTGAATGTAGTACTGACAGACACAACTTAGGGAGTTTTGCGTTTGGGATGCCTATGTTACCTTCTCCCTTAACTTCCAAAAGATGTCTGAATTCCCTCATCACCTTTTCTACTTGCGCAACTATAAACCTTCATTTAAAGAGTGCTCTGTGGGGTCATTTGGACTTCACTTAGTACCAATGCAATTATCACTGCAAAAGTGGTCCTGAAATTTTATGGGAGAACTTACTCATAAAGTGGTCATCTAGAACATGCGAATTACACTTGGATTAATTTTCAACGATGGGTCATTTATACGGGTTAAAATTGTTAAATTTAGGCACAATTTTAAAATTCACATGGAACTTTAAGACCTCGGAGTACATTTTTTCTGGCACTCAGGTATCAGCTTTTGTTAATCTATTGATATGTTGCAATGCTATGTATTGTTGATGTTCCTATGCTCTCACTTTCTGTTTTCCCTCTCTTTCTAAACTTCTTGTGCATGGGCTTCTACATCATCATGCTACCCTTTAAGTCAAACATCTATCTCTATTTCTATCTACATTTACATCCATCCCTATATCTATATTTAAGGTAAGAAATTCTGTTAAGATAAATACAAACTGAGCAACTATGACCCAAAATGGATACATTCCTCAAAGATCATGCTTAGAGTTTGGAAACACAGATTCCGAAATCTAGCATTGTGGTCCATATAGAATATATGACTGCCAAACTCACATCAGAACTCTGATTCTTTTTTAGCCTCACCTTTATTTTCTGTAAATATGAGAGGACTGCACCAAGTAATTGCTGATGCTCTGATTAGGTCAAATATTCTTAGACTGAGTTTCTCATCTGATTTAATTAAGCTTTTCCATGGACTATGGAAGTGTCCCCACTGGACAACAACATCCACAAGGGTTGGATTTTATCTGTTTTCTTTACATTTATTTCTTAGCACAGAGCCTTGCCCAATAAATAAGGATAGAACGACCATTTATTGAATTTCATTAATATACCCTCAGATATCATATTTGTTTTGCTTCAGTTCACCAACCAGACAGATTTGATCATGCTATTCTTCCAATTCACAGTCTCTGAATGGACTCGCATTGCCTTCTTAGAATGAAATCTAAACCCCTTTCTATGGCATTTAAGGACATCTACAATCTGGTTCCACCTACATGATGATGTAGAAAATCATGCACAGATAAGACATTAGCCAGGAAGCTTAGGAAGAGAGGAAAAACAGAAAGTATTAGTCCCATTTCCTGACACTCTGTCCCTGCACAACAGCTACATTAAACTACTTATTGCTATTTCATTGCTCCACCCATCAATTTTGAAAGTTCTGGCTACAAATTAGTGATTTGCATCTCCAACAAGTATGGAGAGCTGAGATTTTTCCCATATATTTTAAGTAAGTGATCTTTTTTGCTTTAATTGTGAATGTTATGGATTTTTCCCTCTTTCCCTTTTTAATGTAGGGATTTTAATAATTTGGGGCTTGTTTGATCCTTGATAATGTGACTATTATTAATTTTTATGCAAAATTCTTTTCATAATCTTATCCCTCCATTTATTCTTTGAACCATTGTCTCATCATTGTTTTTTAGTCTTAAATATTTTAGTTTGTGTAATCTAAATATTTTCTGGAAATATGCAAAAAGTTTACCTTCCCTAAGCAACCAAAATATATACTATTGGTTGTGTTTGTTATATGTTAATTATTAATCTTTTCTTCAATATGTCTGTGCAACTTGTATTAGTCTACTAAACTTATACCTTGTGGCATTTATAGGCACTTAACATAATTAGCCCTTGAAATAATTAAAAGTTGTACAATTTAGCATTTCCAATCTCTCTTTCTTGTTCTTGTTTTTCACTTGATCTATTGCTAAACTTAGTTCTTTTAGCTCATAGTGGAATGTTTGAAAGTTCATCTTTTTAGGTCCACTTGGAATGTTCTCTTTATCCTATACTTTGCAGGTTAAAAAAAATTAGTTGCTGAATTTTTAAATTCCTTAAAAATGCTTATTGGACTTTTAGGGAAAGCTAAAAAGATGTAGAGATTTCTAGGCCACTGAAAGTTTTTATTTTTCTTATTGTAAAAGTAATTTTTATACTTTTACTAAACTAAATAATTTATAACATTAATAATTTCAATTTCATTTATGTCATTTTAAAAGTACTTACTTTATGCCAAGTGGAGAGTTAGACCTTGAGTAAGAGAGGTACATACATAGCCATGCTCCTTCCCTTCAAGGAACTCTCCATTTAGCTAGGGAAGCAGACAAGGGACAGACCCTGAATTCATCAGGGCTCTCGAGAGAAACAGAACCAACAGGATGTGTATATATAAAATATATACATAAATATATATGTATAATATCTATATATGTCTGTGTGTATATACATCTGCATACATATGTGTGTGTATATATATATATATATATATATATATATATATATATATATAGCGAGAGAGAGAGAGAGAGAGAGAAAGGGAGAAAGAGACATAGAGAGAGACTGAGTTTGAGAAATTGGCTCATGTAATTGTGAAAGCTTGGCAATCAAAAGTCTGCTGGGTGGGCAGTCAGGCTGGAGACCCAAGGAAGAATTGCAGTCCAAGTCCTAAGGCAGACTGCTGATAGAAACCCTTCTGTCTCCGGGGAAGCCAGTTTTTGTTCTATTAAGGCCTTTAGCTAACTGGATGTGGCCCTCCTGTCCAATCATAATCCATCCATTATGGAGGGTAATCTGCTTTACTCAAAGTCCACTGATTTAAATGTTGATCTCAACCAAAAGAATCTTCACAGTAACATCAAGAATAATGTTTGACCAAATATCTGGGCACCATGGCCCAGCCATTTTGAAACATAAAACTAACCATCACAGATAGTGACACTGCAAAGAGTTTAGCACCATGCCAGTTTCATAAACAATAAGCTACATGAGCATGTGGCAGTGAGGAATGGGGACACCTAACCTTTCTAAAGTGGAGAATTCTATCCTGACTTCATAAAAGGGAGTTACTTTTCTGGAATTTTAAGAACAAGTGTTAATAAGACCAGTAATAAGAGGCTATTTTACCTAGATCATCCTCATAGTCGTGTGGCTTCAAGAATTTCACTTTTAAGTGCTTTAAAGGACTGTATTTCCTTTCTAAGTATCCCACTTTTGAGGGCTACAGTGCCTTGGATTTTTCTCAGTGTCACAGTACTGAGTGTGAGCAAACCTCCTATTGTCTGAAGGATTGGTTATCAGGTATAGTGTGCCATTGTCACAAAGCTGTTTGCTTTTAACAATTCTTTTTTATTTTTATTCTTTCTAACAGAATTTTACCCAGTATTTTCTAAAGTGTGTTCTGTGGCACACTGGGCCTGAAAGACTCTGGGGAACAAAAGGTCAAATATATTTGCAAATAGCTGCATGTGATTCCTTTCTTAGAAGTTAACAGGGCACATGTATATTTATTAGAATGGTGATAAAGTGAGGTTAAAAATATCCTACCAGTAGACATTTGATTCCCTTTATTAAAAAAAGTATTATATTTGTTTAGTAAAATACCTTTCTAAGCTGCTAGGAGAAGGTGAAGTCTCAAGGACTTGGATTAGCAAGATAGGAAGTCACAAGGGAGACGACTAAATCACTGTGCCTTAGAAATGCACAGAGACTTGGGGGATGGAAGGAGAGTAGAGAAGAGAAAAGAGGGAGCAGGAAAAAGGAGAAACCAGAGTAACTAACGGTAGATTTTGTTGTTTGCCTTTTTGCCATATAACTCCCATTTATTATAGTTTGTTTCACAAGCAAAGGAATTGTGTGAGACGAATGTGACTGATTTCTTCATTTGGGTCAACACCCGTCTGGAGTTAGAGGAGTAGCTGTAAGACACAGCAGAGAACCAAAATTCAGGGAACATGGGATGACATCAGAGACAGAGGCAATCATGGGCTTGTTAGCACTGGAGTATTTCATAGAAATGCGGGAGGTAATGGATTCTCCCTCCAGGCAAAGACAAGGGATTCATAACCATCTTTCAGTCTTAAAGTATGGAAAAGCCCAGTTGGCACGTGGATTGTGTGTATGTATGTGTTTTCACATGTAGCTGATGATAGCGCACTAAAATGTTAACAATTGTCCTTTCTGGGTGATTGACTCTTAAGCAGCTTTTACTTTCTTCTTTATACTTTCTATATTTGAATCTTCTCCACTAAGCATATATTATTTTTATAATCAGATTAATTTAAAGATTCATTTTCATTTCTAAAAAGCATTCTCAAATATTGCTTCACTCAGGCAGGCTTTTGGTAGACATTTGGCAACAGTGTGTTCCCCAAGATTGCCTATCCCAAGATTGTAAACCCCAGGAAGAGCTTGGAATGTAGCTAATTAAGGTTTCCCATTACAAATCCACATGTCTTTATAGATTGTCTAGCTGGGATAGGGTGGGTAGTCCTTTACGGAAATAAGTCTGAGAGCACAGGTAGCTGACAGAAGGTCATCCCACCTCTGCTATGAAGTGGCCTAAGGGAGTTTTGTTTGAAGTCTTACAGTGATCAATATATTGCTTTAAGATTAAACCATTCTTTATACTGGCACAAAAACAGAAAGATAGATCAGTGGAACAGGATAGAAAGCCCAGAGATAAACCCATGCACATATGGACACCTTATCTTTGATAAAGGAGGCAGGAATGTACAGTGGAGAAAGGACAGCCTCTTCAATAAATGGTGCTGGGAAAACTGGACAGGTACATGTAAAAGTATGAGATTAGATCACTCCCTAACACCATACACAAAAATAAGCTCAAAATGGATTAAAGACCTAAATGTAAGGCCAGAAACTATCAAACTCTTAGAGGAAAACATAGGAAGAACACTCTATGACATAAATCACAGCAAGATCCTTTCTGACCCACCTCCTAGAGTAATGGAAATAAAAACAAAAATAAACAAATGGGACCTAATGAAACTTCAAAGCTTTTGCACAGCAAAGGAAACCATAATCAAGACCAAAAGACAACCCTCAGAATGGGAGAAAACATTTGCAAATGAAGCAACTGACGAAGGATTAATCTCCAAAATTTATAAGCAGCTCATGCAGCTCAATAACAAAAAAACAGACAACCCCATCCAAAAATGGGCAGAAGACCTAAATAGACATTTCTCCAAAGAAGATATACA
Organism: Phocoena phocoena; assembly: GCF_963924675.1. NCBI lineage: Eukaryota > Metazoa > Chordata > Mammalia > Artiodactyla > Phocoenidae > Phocoena > Phocoena phocoena. Next base: position 33,018,780 of record NC_089237.1, on the reverse strand, counting down.
GAATGCCAACAAACACATGAAAGAATGCTCAACATCATTAATCATTAGAGAAATGCAAATCAAAACTACAATGAGATATCATCTCACACCAGTCAGAATGGCCATCATCAAAAAATCTAGAAACAATAAATGCTGGAGAGGGTGTGGAGAAAAGGGGACACTCTTGCACTGCTGGTGGGAATGTGAATTGGTTCAGCCACTATGGAGAACAGTATGGAGGTTCCTTAAAAAACTGCAAATAGAATTACCATATGACCCAGCAATCCCACTACTGGGCATATACCCTGAGAAAACCAAAATTCAAAAAGAGTCATGTACCAAAATGTTCATTGCAGCTCTATTTACAATAGCCCAGAGATGGAAACAACCTAAGCGCCCATCATCGGATGAATGGATAAAGAAGATGTGGCACATATACACAATGGAATATTACTCAGCCTTAAAAAGAAATGAAATTGAGCTATTTGTAATGAGATGGATAGACCTAGAGTCTGTCATACAGAGTGAAGTAAGTCAGAAAGAAAAAGACAAATACCGTATGCTAACACATATATATGGAATTTAAGGAAAAAAAATGTCACGAAGAACCTAGGGGTAAGACAGGAATAAAGACGCAGACCTACTGGAGAACGGAGTTGAGGATATGGGGAGGGGGAAGGGTGAGTTTTGACAGGGCGAGAGAGAGTCATGGACATATACACACTAACAAACGTAGTAAGGTAGAAAGCTGGGGGAAGCAGCCGCAAGGCACAGGGATATTAGCTCTGTGCTTTGTGACAGCCTGGAGGGGTGGGATGGGGAGAGTGGGAGGGAGGGAGACGCAAGAGGGAAGACATATGGGAACATATGTATATGTATAGCTGATTCACTTTGTTATAAAGCAGAAACTAACACACCATTGTAAAGCAATTATACCCCAATAAAGATGTTTAAAAAAAAAGATTAAACCATTCTTTAGTTTATTATCAGTCTTCTCTTGTTTGGGAGAACCAGGAACATGGTTCAACTAACTAATTTTAAGATTATTATTCTTTCTTGAAAACGTATTTGTACTGTTTCTGTTCTCTTTTCGACCACCTTGATCCCTGGGAAAACGAGCTTTTTCTAACTGGTCCCCAAGTCCCTATTTCAGCTTTAGGTCATGACCTTGGGGACACAAATGTGACATTCATGCGGTAGGTTAGTCTTGAACCACCCTTAGCTCTGGTACATCACACTGAGTCCTAGCACTTTTCCTTGGTTTTGCTTCTGCCCAGGTGATTTGTTTCCTCCTGTCTAGTCCTCAAGAGTCAGTGCAGCAAGGGGGTTACAAGCATGTGATTGGGAGCCAAATGGTTGACTTCTAACCTTGGCTTGGTCATTTAATGACAGCATGATCTCATGTATGCTACTTGATCTCTCTAAGTCTCAAGTGACTCATCTGTAATGTGAAAATAAAAATAGCTCCTTCTTCAGAAGTTTTTGTGAGGATTAATTAGATGATGGATGAAAAATCCTTAGTAGGCTCTAGTACATCCGTGAGTGCTCAAACAAACATCAGACATTATTTCTTAAAAATATTATCTCACTTTGTACTTTCCTTCAACCTTTCATGATGTTCTTGTAAGGCTGATATCAGAGCCTACCAAATCTCCAGCTGTTGCCACATCTTCACCTCTTTTCGACAGGATGTAGTAAAAAGAGTGAGGACTTTGAAGTTAGGGAGACCTGGTTTAGAACTGTGGGTACACGACTTACTGTATGATTCCTGGCCACTTGTGGCCCTTAATGTTCCAAAGCCTCAGTTTTCTCACTTATAAAGTAGAGATGATAAAACCAACTTAAAGAGCTTGTTGTGAAGATGAGTAGGTGTCCTCATCGCTTCAATACTAATTATCTGGGTGCTCTGCCCATAGTAGTGGATCAATGAAAGTATCACACTTTTCCCTTGTATCTGAGCTTCTTTAAGATTTCACTCCCCAGGTCATCCAACACCCCCATCTGGGATAATACTACCCTCTTCTCACCCCTCCCTCACCAGAAAAGCCATATCTTTAAGTCTCATTCAAGGATAGATTAGTAGGGTTGTTAAAATCTGGATTTGATTCCTACTTTTCCCATATTTATGCTGGGTAAGTTTGGGCACAGTTTCTGACATTCTATTTTTCCTCCTCTTTAAAACAGAGATAATGATAACTACTTCAAAAGGTTGTTCTGGGGATCAAATTAAATTTACTTACTGAGTATATTTTGAGGACCTGCTCTGTGCCTGCCATCGTGCTAGGTACTGGGATTGAAGAAAGAGCCAGCCAGATAGTGTGTTTGTATGGTGGTGAGCACAGTGTATGGTATCCAGAAAGCTTCAACACGTAATGTCTGCCATCATCATCATCACCATCATCGTCATCATCATATCTGTGTTATGCTACATAAACACAGAATCTTTCAATTACATTTTATATCCTCTAGTCTCAATCAAAATAAAGAAACCATTCTATCTTCTAAGGAAGTCTGGGGAGCTATGTCTTTCCACAGAGGTACCCATGATCCATGATACAGCAAAAACCACAAGTAAGGTAAAAAGTTATTTAAGTCATTCTCACATACAGCTGAGGTTGCAAATCATTGGTGTAAAGTGTACTGTCCTGTAGTTAGTACCTGATTAAAGTGAAAGAGTAGTCTGTATAATCCTAAAGGATAGATAATGTTTTAAAAATTAAGTGATTGAACAGTAGAATAGATAAATTATGGTATGTTCATAAATGGAATACTACACAGCACTTTTTTTTTTTGGCCATATGGCTTGTGGGATCCAAGTTCCCTGACCAGGGATTGAACCTGAGCCCCGTGAAGTGGGAGCACTGAGTCCTAACCACTGGACTGCCAGGGAATTCCTGGAATACTACACAACACTGAAAAATAATGGGCTACATCTTGTTAAATGTAACAACGTGGAAATCTCACAAACATTATGAGCAAAAGGGGCCAGATTGAAAAGAATACAATACTGTATGGTTCCATTTATGTGATGAGCAAGACAGACAAAACTTATGCATAGTGGTAGAAGTCAGAATAGTGGTCGCCGCTGGGGGAAAGTTATTGACTGGGAAGGCCATAAAGGAAACTTCTAGGTAATGAAAATGTCCTCTATTTTGATCTAGGTGATGATAAATGATCTCTCTTTCTCTCTCTCTCTCTTGTTCTAGCTCTGGCTCTCAGCAGCTTGATACATTTTACACATGTTAAAATGCATCAAGCTATTTACTGAAGATGTGTGTTCATTATTAAATGTAATGTTACATTTAATGTTAATTATAATATGTAACAATAAATGTTAATTAATATTACATCACTATAAAGTAAATCTATGTATACATCTCTCTATCTCTCTTTGTCTATCTCTATTCCCATTAAAATTAGTTATACATTTAAAGTTAGCTTATATATAAGTATAAATTTGTAAATTTTATATGAATATGTAAATTTAAATTATATAAAAATAAATTATATATATAAATTTTTTTCTCCTGCCTATTTACTTTGCAGTTCATGTGTAGTTGAGGCCGGTATGAGTTGTGTTTTCCAAGTGTAGTCTCGGCTTCTTGGCAGTATTTTTAGGGGAAGAGGCTGATCAGTGGGTGGTGGGGGAAAGTCATAGGACAAATACAAAAGTAGCCTTGGACTTAAAATGTACTGTCAATTATTATTAAAGTGAATCATCTGTGTGTGGGTAACTGCTCATTATATGAGGCTGTTAGTATTTTTTCCCTGGGCATTGGCAATGGAGTGCTGGGGTGCCTCACCTTGGCCGAGGATTAAATAGGATAATGGGAATTACAAGCAGGTCTCTAGTCCTCCAAGTTATCATTTTGGGTAGATGATAATGGCTTTGGAAGTGTTGGGGATGTGATGGAGGCAAGAAGAGAAGGTGGAATTTCAGGCCTTGAGCACTTCCCAGCTTACAAAGTTTAGCTGTTGCCGTCTTTTTCTTTAAATTTGATTGATGCCTGAAAGGGTAAGGGGCAGGTTTCCTGGCTCCTTCTGACTTGGCTTTGGGGAGGGGCCATGATGGTGCCTGTGCAGAGTGCAGCTTGTTTGAAAGAGGAAAACGTTGATGGTCCAAACACTATGTTATAAGTGGCCATGTGTTGGGAGAGTTCCTTCCCCAGATGGGCCCACAGCCATGGGGGTGGCGGGAGGGTGGTGGGTGTGAAGCGGTGGTAAGATCTACAAGGGAGAGGAAGGAAGCAACGCAGAGAAGGCGCAGGAGCAAATGCAAAGCAAATCTCTCTCCTTTTTTCTTTTTTTTTTTTCAGTAAAAGAGTGAGAGAGGAAGAGAGAGAGAGATTGGGCTACACAAAAGAAACTAGGAAACCAATGGAGCTGGGAAGGTGGGAAAGAGAGAAACCAACCGCTAAAGAACAGTGACTTGACAACCTCCAAATCATAATTAGGAGCAACTTCCTGGCCTCACATTTTCCACATAAACACTCGGGCGCTGGGCAGAGTTAATGGGCCCTGACTCCTGCCCGCGAGCAGCTCTGGCCAAGCCCAGCCGCGATTGACGTCACCGCCGCAGCGTCTCAGAGGAATGTGCCCGCTCCCCGCGCTTCTGGGTCTGACCCTAACCTTTCCCAGATGTGCAACTGTTCTTCCTTCCAAACAGGGAGTTTCAACACTGGGCATTGTGTGCTCTCTGAGTCCCGTCCTGTGGCCAAAACAAAAGTCCCAGTTCCTGCGTTTCAGAACAGGATTGTGCGCCCGCCGGCCTTTCGCGCTCTGGGTTGCTGAGCGGTCCCGCTGGAGGCGGGTACCACGGGGCTTGGGTCCCTACTGGGCTCCTTATCTCGCGCCACAAGCTGCTCGCTAGCACAGGTGGGCCGCCTCTCTGGCTGCGGAGCGGTGGGAGTCCCCGGCAAGCAAGGTCCTTTAGGATCGGCCTCCAGCCGGCTCCTCCCCTCGTCCTGCCTGAACTCCCTGCCTTTCCTGGCCTCAGGCACGCAATTTGCAGTTGAACTAACACTTCTTGGTGACCCGTGGCCCTCCTTGCCCACTCTGTTCAGGCTGCTAGAATGTCCTCTACCCCTTTCCCTTTCTGACTTGGTGGACACAGAGTCCTCATTTAGTTATAAAGGCAGTGCAAGCTTCCCCTACTCCGGGAAGCCTTTTCCAACCCCCTTCTCTGTTGCCTCCCGGTTTGAATTGGCTTCCCTCTCCGTAGCCCTGCTGCCCTGCTTTACACAGACTGCAAACCTCATGCTTCATTACACTGGGGCCCTTTGGAAAGCCCTAAATCCCTTTGCTGCAGAGCAAGTGTACTATATGTTACAAAGCAGCTGAACAAAGAATCTTGGCTTCAAAATTCTCTCTGTGCTTATTGTGTGAAAAACAAATTTCCCCTCCCTTCTGCACTCAGAGTTACCAACCCTCCTTTCCCCAAACCTAAAACCCCTGATAGAGAATGAATATAGATGAAGAGGTAACAGAGGCCACCTACTAATCTGGGCATAATTAGTTGCCTTTCCCCTGAAAGATAAGAATGGATACTTAAGATAGAGCTACGTATATCTTGGGAAAACTACGCTCCTCTCTAGACTTTCATTTGTCGTAGCAAAATTCCCAAATAGGAGTTCCCAATGGGAATAACAACTTGCCTTCCCACCACCTGCCTTGGGCCCATCCACCCATTGTATATCCTCCTCGTCTCCTCAGGGAATCTGACACCAAATGTGCAGAGATCCAAGAAAGCACAGGAGAGATGCTGTCACAGTGCTGTCACTTTGACAGCCAGAAGTCAGCTCTTTCCCGGAGGTATACAATCATAAGGGTGATTTCAGGACTTAACAGCAGCTGGGAGGCTGAGTTGCACAGGGTATCTGCTTGTTATCATTTCAATAAGTGGAATTAGGAGAAAAGTCCCCTTATCTGACTGTTCTCTGGAGGGAAAACCAGAAGTGGTGATGTCTTTGATCTAGAAATCTTTCTGGCTTCCCACTGGAAAAGGAAATTTCCACAGGGAATTTTCAACTTGCTGCCTCTCTTGGGGTATGTAGACATGTAATTTTAACAGAATTAAGGACTAATGGATTAGGCCCTTCAGAGTTGCTCAGGATTCCTGGTTATGTAAAATAATTTATACATTTTGTAATACAACTATGTATTATAATTATGTTTATGTAATTACTATTTTATACATAAATATAAATTATGTAAAATAATTTTAAATTTATGTAAATAATGTAAAAACCAGGCCTTTGATATTCTGTTGTTCCCATACTTCTATGCAGCCTCCTTAAGAACTGCCTTCACTGAACTAGGACAAAGTGGTTTCCCAGAGTTATAGGGATTTTCCCAAGGAAGCTGTAAATTGGTGAAGCTGAGAGCACCGTAGGAAATTTATATTTTAAATCAGAAACAAAAGAGGTGTGCTTTTCCAGAAAAACTCTTTGTTATTTTTCTCTAATATCAGTGCTGGGCATAGAAATTTAGATTATAAGGCTTGGAATAAGGCTTGCATTCATTTAAACTTTCATTAACTGATATTTACGAGGAGATAAAGGCAAGAGAATGATGGGAAAAAGTAAAAGAATCCCCAGCCAAATCAGATAGAGGGGCGAGAGGAGAAGAGGCGAGAACAAACACATGCTGACACACCACATAGGAGAGAGGAGACCTGGGAAAGTGAAGCTGTCCTATTACTTCTCCAGGCAGGAAACTATTGCTGAGTTAATTTCACGGGTACAGGGAAGAGTAAAATCAACACACTGTGGTAACTCTCATCATCTCATGTTTGCAAAAAATATTCCACCTTAACGATGAGGAGGTGGGAAAGAATAATGAAGCTTATCAGTGCTGCTTTAAGGACTATGGTCCCCGAATTACTGTCTCTAACAAACACTTAGGGTGTGCCTACTATGTGCAAAGCATGAGTAAGGCATTTGTAGGTATAGGGATGAATAGGCCACTTGGCCTTCCATCAAACTGGCTCTGAGTTCTCTGAAAGGGTTTGAACGAAAAAGATAAAGAGGGAGGCCAGTAGAACTGGTTGCTGTCTTGGATGAGTTCCTCGTGCCTCAAACTTCCAAACTGCTACATAACTAGCATTCTGAATCATTTTTCTGTTGTTCTCCTGTGTGGTAGGCTTCCTCTCTTCCCTCCCCTCCCTTCCTTCCGTCCTTCCTTCCTCCCTCCCTCCCTCCTTCCTAACTTCCTAATTTCCTTCTTTTCTTCCCCTACCCACCCACACCATCTTTCTCTCTTTTTCATTCTCACCATTATCAGATTAAGGAAGTTTGCTAAGGCTCTAAAGATTATTCAAATATTGTTAAATTTTATAACATTTTTTTAATCTATTAAGGTGATCATATTGTTTTCTATTTCTTTATTCTCATAGTTTGGGGAGTCACATTGGTTGACTTTTAAATGAACCAATGGTGCATACCTGGGATGAACACAGTCTAGTTATTCTTTTTGTGTAATTGCTGGATTTGGCTTACTAATATTCTTTTTAGGATGTTTACATCTTGTTCATGAGTAAGAGACTAGCCTATAAATTTCCTTTTTTAATAAGGTCTTGGTACATTTAACTTAGTATCAAGATTATACAGAACTTCCTTGACTTACAATGGGATTACATCCCAATAAATGCATTGTAAATTGAAAATATTGTAAGTAAGAAATGCATTTAACATACCTAAACTACCCAACATGTAGCTTAGCCCAACCTATCTTAAACATTCTCAGAACACTTACATTAGCCTAGAATTGAGCAAAATCATTAAACGCAAAGCCTATATTATAATAAGGTACTGAATATCTCATGGAATTTATTGAATACTGTACTGAAAGAGAAAAAATGGCATGGTTGTCTGGATTCAGAATGGTTGTCAGTGTTTTGGTGGTTTACCCTTGTGATCAAGTGGCCAACCAGCAGCTGTACTGCTGCCCTGCTCAGCAACACCAGAGAGTGTCTACCACATGTCAGAGGCCTCGGAAAAGATCAATATTCCAAATTTGAAGTATGGTTTCTACTGAGTGTGTGTTGCTTTTGCATCATCCTAAAGTCAAAACCATCGTTAAGTTGAAACATTGTTAAGTCGAGGACTGTCTGTACTGGCTTCAAAAAACGGGTTTAGAATTGTTTCTTTTTTTTCCTATTCTCTGGAAGAGTTTGGCTAAAATTAGTTTTATTTCTTCCTTAAACATTTGGAAGAACTCTCTGGTGAGGTAATCTGGGCCTCAAGTCTTTCTTTATCCACTAATTAGGGTTCAATTTTTTTTGATGAGTAAATGATTTATATTTTCTATATCTTCTTATATTAGTTTTGGAAACTATATCTTCTTGTACCAGTTTGAATGGTATAAACGCATTTATTCATATTTTAGAAATTGGTTCATATTATTTAAATTTTTAAACGTATTGGTATAAAGTTATTCATCATGTTCTTTTATAATACTTGCACTTAATGCTATGCATTTCCCTCAGATATGGCTTCATTTTCCTCACACGCATTCTGATATGTCATATTTTCAGTAGTATTTATTTCAAAATATTTTCTAATTTCTATTGTTATTTCTACTATGATCTATTGATTATTTAGAAATAAATTGTTATTTTTCATTTGTATGCATTTGTAACTTAATTCTATTGTGTTCAAAGAACACACTCTCTATTATTACAATCTTCTGAAACTTTTTGACACTTGCTTTATAAACCAGGATATGGCAGTTTTGGTCAAATTTCCAGTGTATTTTTGGATTTATAGATATTAGATGTAAGACTTGTCAATTTTCGCTTTTGGTAGAGGCTAAATTATTAGGTGTATACAGATCAAGAATTATTACATCTTCCCATTGAAATGAAGGTTTTATCATTAAGTAATGTCCATTTTTATCTTTTTAAAAAAATAATGTCCATTTTTTCTAATTTTATGGTTCTTCAGTCTGATTAAGTTGATGTGGATACAGTGTGTATTTTAATTGGAATATTTAGTCCATTTAAGTTAATCATTTATAAGTTGGACCTCTTTTCACCATTAAAGTTTATTTTATTTATTTTATTTTATTTATTTTAGTTTATTCCACTTTGTAAGTTTCTTTTTAATCCTTACTTTTTCTTTGAATTGCTCTCACTATATAACCCCATTATGACACAATGTTAGCTTATTCTCATATGGTTGTTCTCCATTTCCCGTTATCTCATTATATTGACAATATCCAGACCAATGTTTCAAACTTTTTGGTCTCGGAACCTCTTTATACGCTGAAAAAATATTTAGAATTCCAAAGACTTTTGTTTATGGGAGTTATATCTATTAAAGCTTATCATATTACAAATTAAAACAGAATATTTAAAATATTTATTAATTCATTGAAAAATAATAATAGCAAACCCATTATATGATAACATATCTTCATGAAAAATAACTGCATTTTTTTAAATGAAAGAGTGGTGTTGCCTTACATTTTAGCCAATCTCTTTTTGTCAGTCTTAGAAAAGATTCTTATATTTGTTACTACATTTAAAAAAAATTCGTAACTCATAGAGCCTCTGGAAAACTCCTTTATACAGTCACGAGAGAGAATAGAGAGCCAAATAACATTTTTAGTATTACTATGAAAATTGTTTTGCCTTTGTGGATTCCCTGAAAAAGTCTCAGGAATTCCCAGGGGTCCATAAACCACACTTTGAGACCAGTGATTCTCAAATTTTAATGGTGTATCCAAATCACTGGGTGGCTTGTTAAATCACAGACTGCTAGTCCGCACACCCAGAGTGTCTGATTCAGCAGGTCTAAGATGGGGCCTGGGAATTTGCATTTCTAACAAATTCCAAGGTGATACTTCTACTGCTTGTCCAGGTACCACATTTTAAGAACCACTGATGTAGACTTTAAATCTGGGTAACTATGCATGTAATTTCTCTTTGTTTTTCTTGTAGCTAATTTTTAAGACAACATCAAACTCTACTAAGGTATTTGATCACTGTTACTTCATACACATCTTATCTCCTGGAATTTTCTCTTCTCGAATTGAAGTACTTAATACAGAATTAATTTCAGTATAAGTCTTTTTGTGGCAGTCTGAGGGTTTTGATGCCTGAGAATATTTTTATCATATTTAAATAACAATTTGAAGATTAAAAGTTTCTTGGTTCTATGGTTCTAATACTTTTCCCCAATGCTTTGAAGACACCACACTATTTTTTTCATTCTTTTTTGTTATGGTTGTTTCTAATGTGCTATTGAAAATTTGAAATTAATCTAATCCTTGCTTATGAATTCAGGACCTGTCCTTGTTGTCTAGGAACTTTCATAATTTTCTCCTTGTCTTTGATAGTCTTACATTTTCTTATTAATGTCTAATGCGGGTTTTTTGTGGGACTCTCTGGCACTTTCAATCTGAAGCCCCTTCCTCCTCTCCCACTTCCTTCTTCTCTTACATGCAGGGAAGCCTATCTCCATTTCTTTGAATATTTCCTTCTTTCCATTACTGTTCCCTCTTTTGGAAGTTCTATTATGACTTCTGTTTCCCTGGCCCTTCACCTCTAAAGATTTTCTTTTGTGTTTTGTATTTCTCTGTCTTTTCATTCTTCCCTCTGGGATTTTTTTTCTCAGTTCAGTCTTTCAGTTGGTAATCCATTCCTTAGCTAATTCTTTCTGTTATTTCTTTCATTTATAGTTTTTTTTTAAACTAATATCTTTTCATATTTAATATTTCTTCCTGGTTCTTTTTATACTTTCTAGTTCTGCTTCAAATTGCCAATAACTTTTATTATCTCTTTTAATATTTGTACTAGGCAAACATTTTTTTTGCTAATATTTCTGCTTTTGGTGGAATATATAACCTGCTAAGTTATTTTCATTTGAAATAATTGTGCTCCTCAAATGCTTGTTATTTTGGCTTGTGAGCTCATCTTCCCTGGGATATTGGCTATTTTGTCAGACCAGGGTAGACCTTAGTTTGCAACAACCCTAGTTAGCACAGTTTAGGGAGCTGAGCCCTGCGAAGGAAAAAGCCAGGCATGGGACAACCAATCAGTTACTTTTCATTCTTTGCACACCAGGAAGAAGCATCCTTAAAAAGTCTGTCAGCTGCAGGATTTTGGAAGGAGGATTTCTGCTCAAGGTTAGTCTTCACTTGTTTTTCTTAGCACCTCAAAACTACATATCTTGTGTGCCACCTTGTTTGTGTCACCTAGAACTGGAGTAGGAGGGCAGACAGTGTTTGCTCAAGGCAATAGCAGAGGAGAGCAGAGCAGATCACCAAGCATTTCTATCTTATTGTACTCTCCCGAAGTACGCAGTTCTGCCTCTTATTAAAGCCCCATCCATACACCATTCAAAATAGCCTAACTCCAGGTCTCCTGGAAATTTCTTGGTGTTTTTCCCCTGTAGTTCCTTGGGGAAGGGAATCAGCTTTTATACTGGTTCAGTGTCTTGGAGCATCTTTATCCTAATCTTATTTCTAATTTTTCCAAGAGTATGATTTTGGACAAGTTACTTTATTTCTCCTTAGTTTTCTTATCCATAAAATGGAACTAATATCTAACAACATCATTATATAGCAATATAAAGATTAGAAATAATGTTAGAAATAACATATATGCAGTAGTTAGCATTGTTACTGGTATGGAGTGGATGCTCAATAAACCATTGCTGCTATTATATTCATTGCTGTTGTAACTGTTGTTATAACTAATCACTAGAGCTGAGCCTGCTTCTCGGTTCTGCAATGGAATGTTCTGCCTAATTGGGTGCAATGTTGCTGTACATATAATGTAAAAATGTCTTTGTTGTGTTTGGGATCACATCACTCAGATTATGTTTGTGGTCATATATATGTGGTTAGTCAGGATTTGGGAGCCTGGGCTCCAAGAAAGGGAGATGTGGTCCATAGAAGTCTTACTGAGAATAGGTAACTGACACTTGCAACATGCTGGAGAACCAGCGGGGAGGGGATGGATGGCCATCGTGGATACTGGAAATAGCTATATTCACAATCTAGCATTTACTTTGTGTTTTTAAATTTTTATTTATTTATGTTTTTGGCCATGCCACACAGCTTGCAGGATTGAACTGCAAGTTCCCCAGCCAGTGATCGAATCCAGGCCCCAGCAATGAAAACACCGAGTCCTAACCACTGGACCTCCAGGGAATTCCCTGCTTTTTATTTAAAAAAAATTGAAGTATAGTTGATTTAAAATGTAGTGTTAGTTTCTGGTGTATAGCAAAGTGATTCAGTTATACATATATATACATTCTTTTTCATATTCTTTTCCATTATGGTTTATTACAGTATATTGAGTATAATTCCCTGTGCTATACAATAGGACCTTGTTGCTTATCTATTTTATATATAGTAGTTTGTATCTGCTAATCTCAAATGCCTACTTTATCCCTCCCCCACCCCCTTTCCCTTTTGGTAACCATAAGTTTGTTTTCTATGTCTGTGCGTCTGTTTCTGTTTCATTAATATGTTCATTTGTGTCAAAATTTAGATTCCACATATAAATGATATCATATTTGTCTTTCTCTTTCCGACTTACTTCACTTAGTATGATAATCTCTAGTTCCATCCATGTTGCTGCACATGGGAATAATTCATTCTTTTTTAGGGCTTAGAACTTTGCTTTTTGCATGCTGCAATTCCCCTCTGCTAGAGCCCAGTGCCTTCAATAAAGTGCTACTATATATTAAAGTGGCCCTGCTTGTGACTGAGTAATTAAGGGATAGAAATATATCCATTCTTAGGGTGACAAGTCTCAAGAAACTGATCATGAGATATTAAGAAAAATCTTCTACAAAAAGTAGATCCAGTCTCAGACTGGTTTACTGAGGTGACAAGGGACAAACTGGCTGGACTGTGAGACATCACAACATGCCTCAGAGGTTCTCAGAAATACTTGGGGTGAGGAACCTGGTAAAAGACTGAGCAGGACAGGAGATAGACAAATTATGTCTGACATTACAGGAAATTGCGGCCCACTGTAGGATGGAGAAGCAGGCACTCTGCATTGCAGCATTAGTTCTGAACCCTCTAGGCTAACATCATCACCACATACAGCACCCTGTACCCACTAGTGACAGGACAAATGTCTGTTGCTTCCCCTCCTGCTTGTAGGGCTGCTGGAGGCAGATCTCTTGTCCTTAAACCACTTGATTGGGCATGCCTGGTGGTGCAGTGGTTAAGAACCCGCCTGCCAATGCAGGGGACGGGGGTTCGAGCCCTGGTCTGGGAAGATCCCACATACCGTGGAGCAACTAAGCCTGTGTGCTACAACTACTGAGCCTGCACTCTAGAGCCTGCAAGACACAACTACTGAACCCACATGCCACAACTACCGAAGCCCGTGGGCCTAGAGTCCGTGCTCCACAACAAGAGAAGCCACTGCAATGAGAAGCCCGCACACTGCAGCAAAGAGTAGCCCCCACTCGCCGCAATTAGAGAAAGCCCGCACACAGCAACGAAGACCCAGCACAGCCAAAAATAAATAAATAAATAAATAAAAACAACACTTGATTTGTTAGTCACCTGCCTTGGGCTCTCAGCCACCACTTCAGTCAGCAACACTGACTTCTGAAGGGGACCTGGCAACATTTCAGTGGCAACACCCACCACCAGGCCTCAGCAACATGTGTCCTCAATTTCTCTCTCCCCAGGGTGGTTATGGGGTGGGAAGCAAAGAAAATAAGACTGCTGATTTTTTTAAACTCACACATATTTATTCTTGAAACATATGTTTCTTTTCTCCCTCAGGGCTAATGAAACCTGATTAGAACTTTCATTTCCATATCTAAAATTATATGGCTCATTTCTTATCCTCTGCCGAGGAATGGCCAATTGCTGGTGGGTCAGCGAGCTCCCAAAGGAGATAAAAATGAAGCTGATGTTATTTTTAAAATGCCAGGAAATCTTCCATTATGCCTAAATATGGCCACAGGAGACCTGGGTTCTTTAGTTACATTCTCCCAAGTTCAATAATTACTTAGGGAAGCAGCTTGGAGTGAAGGCTTTCCGAGCAATTCAAAGGGACTTTGGCTGCCTCTGGGGCCACTTCCATAAACTCTGCTACACAGACCTCATAAATTCCAATGAGGCTGGTCAAAGCAAGCCTCCCTTCTTTGGGGACAGGCCCTGTTCCTTTCTACTCTAAGCAGTGACTCTCCCAGCCTTTGTTATGGTCTCTTTGGAACTCTGTACATAGCAACCAGGGCATGAGGTGAGCTGGTCTCTTCCCATTAAATATGATGCCACCAAGCTGTTACTGTCAGTTACTGCCATTAAAATGACAGCTGTTGGTCCATCCTTAGGAGAAAGAGGCAACCTCCTCTCTCTTCTTGCTTCTCAAAAATAACAATCTTTTCACTCTATCCTGATCAGAAAATGTACAGGCTGACTCAGAGGGATACTCCGAGAATTTTCCCAGGCACCATCCACCCAGCAGGCTCAGAGTACTGAACTTGAGGACATAAACTTGCCAGGCTCTCAGAGAGGCATATTGAGCCTCCAACCTTCCCACCTTCCCCCTAAGCTGTCCCAGTGCTTGGACTCTGCAGTAAGACCAGTTTGGTTTCTTCCTTCAGAGAAGTAAAATCCCCCAGGAATGCTCCCTCCTCCCCCAACAAGTGAGGGAGTTGTCCTGGAGGAAAGAAAGAGGCAGATGTGTGTGTGTGTGTGTGTGTGTGTATGTTTGTGTGTGTCCGTGTGCATGCACACATGCTCTCATGTATGCATGTGCACAGGGTTTTTACATGTGTGTGTAATGGGCATATGTGAGCTTTTGTGTGCCTGTGCGCCAAGTGTGTGGTATGTTGATAATCAGAGAACTTCAGTCCCCTTTCCTCTCATTCCCTATCCACAGGCTGCTTCTCCTTGCCCCAAGGAGATCTCTTATAATTTATTTTATCTGCTTAATCTTATCTATCTTTGTGTGTATGTATGCAACAAAAAACTGACCAGAATTTTTGCAAAGGGAATTGTTTGCAGGTGTGAACAGTTCCTCTTGGATTGGTGGAGTTCTTTTTCTGGACCCAAGTTTCCAGGGCCCATGGGGTAGGAGGACACTGTCCCTTCCTGACATTGTAACCCTGCCCTACCACCCCACCTGCCCAGCCTTGGTTGGGAGGTTGTGTGCTCTGGGTGAAGAAGAATGATTTGAGGCAGCCTGTTAATCTTATCTGGTCAACATCGAATAGTTAAGCGGGAAAAGACAATGGCTTCTAACTGGTGTTTAATCAAGCCCAAGTGCCTGTGTTTGTTCCAAAACTTTCTCCATTTAATAATGTGTCCTAAAAACATTTTTCAGATTTAATATCTCATGATTCCTCTTCAGGGACCCACTGACACAATCACATTAACCCAGTTCCCATCTTTGTATATGTCTAGAAGTATACCATGAAATTTAAAGTCAGATAGGATCCAATCTTTTTTTTTTTCTTTCGCGGTACGCGGGCCTCTCACTGTTGTGGCCTCTCCCGTTGCGGAGCACAGGCGCCGGACTCGCAGGCTCAGCAGCCATGGCTCACGGGCCCAACCGCTCCGCGGCATGTGGGATCCTCCCGGACCGGGGCACGAACCCATGTCCCCTGCATCGGCAGGCGGACTCTCAACCACTGCGCTACCAGGGAAGCCCTAGGATTCAATCTTGAACTGGGCTACTAGCCACGTAACCTTGAACAAGTTAATTTATTCTCATTTGCTTCATCTAGCAAAAGGGAGAGGTAACCATGCCTATGTAATAGGGCTATTGCACAGATTAAATGAAGCTAATCTGCAAGGATCTTAACGTGATACTTCATGACTAGGAAGTGCTCTGTTAGCTATTTTTATTTTCCCTTCCCTGCTCCTAGCTATTGCTGGTGCTAACTCTTTCACACCTATCCCTTCCCCTTCCCTCCCTACTGTGTTTGTTTCCTGGGGCTGCCACAGAAAGTACCACAAATTGGGTAGCTTAATACAATAGAAATATATTCGTTCACAATTCTTGAGTCTAGAAGTTTGAAGTCAAGGTGTCAGAAAGTCCATGCTCCATCTGAAGTTTCTAGGGAAGAATCCTTCCTTGCCTCTTCTGGCTTCTCGTGACTTCAGGCATTCCTTGGCTTGTGGCTGCATAACTCCAATCTCTGCCTCTGTCTTCACATGGCCCTCTCTCTGTCTCTGTGTCCTCTCCTATTCTTACAAGGACCAGTCATTGGATTTAGAGCCCACCCCAAATCCAGTATGAGAGCATGTTGAGATCCTTAACTAACCACATCTACAAAGATCCTATTTCCATATAAGGTCACATTCTGAGGTTCTGGATAGACATGAATTTTGGGGGTGACACTATAAAACCTACTACACCTACCAACCTAGGCTCCTATCTTTTAAAAATTCATCTCAAGATTTGTATCTCTCAAATTCACTTCTCTTAGTCCATTAGGACTTTATTCACTTTTCTCTGCCCTTATTGCATGACATACAGCAATATCCTCCTGTGTAACTCTACTACCCTGTGGATAGATCTTGCTTTTTCTCTGGTCTCACTCACATTCTTTCTCCACATTGCCTCTAGGGTGGTCTTTTTAAAGTCTGGACAGATCTGATCAAGGGCTCTTCTCAAAAACCTCTAAAATCTCTCAGTTTTCTTTAGGGTAAAATTCAACATCTTAGCATTCAGGGCTGTTTGATTTTTTAATATCCCACTGATATCTGCACTAATCACCCTCAACTCTCCCAGCCACTCCAAGTAAGTCTAAGGGAGAAGAACCTCACCACCACTCAGCAGAACAGCTTATTCCAGGGTGTGGTCCTGGAGGCCAAGTTCATTTAAGTGGAAAGTTTATCGAGAGTTCCTTGGAACAGGCATTAACTCAGGTGTGAGTGTAAGGAGGGATGTTGGAGACCAACTCTAGAGAATCTGGGTCAAGCACCAGGCTTGAAGGATGAGTTTGATTCCATAAACAGAGAGTAGGAGCTTTGGAGCCAAGGAGGTCAGTATCAAGTTTGGAAAGGGAAGACAAGTTGGTGAAATTGTTGACTCTAGTGCTTGAACTGAATGAGTGTGATGAATTCATTCATATATTAGGGACTAGTCAAGTGACCTGGGCTAGGCTGGCTAACATCACTAGAGCAGGATGGGAAGTGCATTTTATGGTCAGTCTCCACAAATCTCTCTGGTCATCAGGGAGGGATGCATGGACCGCAGAGCCCAGTGACTCCCCGTTCTCTTTCTTCTTTGTTTATTCTGTGGGATCTAAGGCACTGACAACTCCAGGTCATAACTTGTGTTTATAGCTGCCTGCTGTTATGGTTTTTGAAACAGCTAGGCAGATGGAAGAACTGAGCTTTCACTGTTTCTGAAAATGTCAGACCCTTTTTTTCTTGATTCTTGCTCTATTGCACTTCTAGTTTCCAAGGCAGATTGGACTCAGACTGAGCATGAATCAGAAGACGGAGCTTGACTTGGTGGTGTCTAAGGAGCTCTATATCTGACACTTTATGAATCTAACAAATTAGCTGAATGAGGTGGCATTTTCTCTTCCTCCCAGATTTGGCCAATACTCAGTGTAAGACTCTTGCTGGGTAGCTGACATCCTGTAATCTTCTGGCACAGGCTGCAGTGTAAGGAAGCAATGAGGGACTTAAGCTGCTTCAGAAGTGATTTACAAGGTTCACAAGACATAACCACTTCTCAAACCCATGTTGTAATTTATTACAAAAACTTTTTTTTTCTTGCAATGGTTTCCTTGACCATAAGTCATTTCAGAAAATTAACAGACTCAGAAGGTTTTAATGTTGGATTAGTCCTTGGGGATAACTATTTCTGTCTTAGTTCAGGATGCTATAATTAAAATGAATAGACTGGTGGCTTAAACAGTGGTTACTTCTCTGTTTCCCAGCTGGTAGACAGCCTGCTTCCCAGCTGGTAGGCAGCCATCTTCTTCCTGTATCTTCACATGGCCAAGAGAGATCATCTCTCACTGTCTGTTTTTATAAGGCACTAATCCTAATCAGGAGGGCTCCACCCTCATGATGTAATTACTCCCAAAGACTATCCCTCCAAATGCCATTATACTGGGAATTAGGCTTTGATGTTTGAATTTGGGAGGACACAAATATTCAGTCCATAGCAGGGTCTAACATCTTCATGCGACAAAAGAGAAAATTGAGGTTCAGGACCATGAGATCTCCTGCAAGGGTCCCCAAGCCAGTGAGCAGGTTGTTTGGTTTCCAACACAGGGCTTTTTCCTCCTACCCCATGATCATGATTCTTCCTGATTATTTAAATAATGTTATTTCATATTCTCAATCCTGCCTTGAATATTTTTTCCTTTTCTTTCACTTAAAAAACAGAAATAAGACAGTTTTTAAGAACACTGAGGAGTAAGGATTCGTGGAAGATGGCCATCTAGCTGTAGCCTTCTTCGCCTTGACTTTCAACTCCCAACTCCTACTTTTCTTGAGCTAGATGGGAAGGAGATGAGGCTGAGGTGAGGAGGGGAGATTGGGCAGAGGGCTTTCTTTCTCAAGTGTAGAGACAGAGCTGGAAAGGTGATTGTCCCATCAAGATAACAAAGGTCTGCATGGAGGCTCCTGAGAAAATGCTGGTTTTGAGATCTATGGACCTGAGGGAAAGAATGACATTAGCCTTGAGAGTGTCTGGTTTGTTGGTCCCCATGAGGCCAAGCAGGAGCTGGATCCTCCCTACCCCTTAGGGCATGGTGTGAGGACCTATCTTGTGCTAGAATGTGGGAGAACCCTTTGTAGCAGGCAACTAACAATCTTCTGGTTTCTAAACTGCCAGTCTCCTGGGGGTAGAAAATATTTCCCCCACATTTGTGTGACCAACACCAGTTAGGAGACTCCAACAACCAGACCTGAAAATTAATGAACAGACGAAATGAAAACTCAACTAAGTGATCCTGACAGCCAGAATAGGAGATGAGTCAGAACTAGTAGAGTCCCTTCCATGAATGGCTTGATGGAGCATGACAGGTGACATGCTGAACTAAAACTGACAAGGACACTGAAGGAGGCTCAAGTGCAGCACAAACACAGAGATAAACCACATGATTTCCCAATTCAACAATTTAGCAGACTGAATGAAGGAGAGGATGGTCACTGTGGAGACAAGTGGGAGATGTATCTCAAAGCCTAGAGCAAAGATTTAAAGAAGGAAGCTCTGAGGAGAAAGAAGACTGGGGAGAAGTATTTCAAAGACTTGACATATGAAAAACAGTTCAAAAAGGAATTAGGAAGAGAATTAATGCCCTAACAAGTAGTAGGGAGAGAGGGTGTCCTGAGTTGAAGACAGATCTGAATTTGCAGATTAAAAGGGTTCTTCAAGTTCAGAGCAGGACTGATAAAATTTAATATTCACCAGACAATATTTTGGTAAAATCTGAACTCCTAAGATGATGTGACTCTATTATAATCTTCCAGATAGAAAGGACAAGTTACCTACAATGGAAAAATAACCAGAAAAATCCCAAACTTATCATCTGTAATATTAACTGCTAAAAGATAATAGAATAGCATTTTCTGGTTACAGGGAGAAAGACAGCTCTATAAATCCTATAAAACAATATAAACGTTATTATTTGCTAAGGCACTTTAAAAATATTTGTTGATATTCAAGTCCAGAATGTAATGTTCATCACTTCCCCTAACATTCTACTGGTTAAAACTCAGTCATATGGCTTCATTTGTGCAAGAGGACAGCCTGGGGAATGTGAACTGGCTGACTTATGCCATAAAACAAGATAGTGCTAAAGAGATAATCTAGGCAAAGGCCTTATCATTGTTTCCAAGCTTGGTGTTTTCTGATTTTTACCTGATTTTTGTGATGAAAAAAGTCAGATCCATGATTCAGCCTATTAAATCCATGTGTCTTTCATTCATTCAACAGATAGTTCTTGTGAGTCTGCTCTCTGCCTAAGCCTGATATGCAGCAGGGACTGAGAGAGAAAAATCAGGTGGTGTCCTGAAGCTCTTATCAGTTGTGAAGAATTGGAAGCCAGTGTCCAGGATTGGATTGTGGGCTTGGAGAAAAAGAGATCTCAATTAAACTCAAATCCTGGCCATGACAGAGCCACTCTGTGAGCTTGAGAGAGTTATACAATCTCTTCAAAGTACATTTTCCTTATCTGTAAAGTGAGTGTCATAATATCCCACAGTGCTGTTTTATGAGAATTAAATAATCAAAAAATAATGCACGGAGTACAAATATCCTAGACCTTAGAAACCTATGACTACAAGAAAATCAGATCCCATATATTTATTGTAAAAATTAGTTTCACAATCCCATTTACCACTGCATCAAAAAGAATAAAATACCTAGGAATAAACCTACCTATGTAAGCAAAAACCTGTACTCTGAAAACTATAAGACACTGATGAAAGAAATTGAAGATGACATAAATAGATGGAAAGATATACCACTGTAAATCAATAGTGTCAAAATGATTATGCTACCCAAGGAAATCTACAGATTCAATGCAATCCCTATCAACTTTACCAATCACATTTTTCACAGAACTAGAACAACAAAAATTTAAATTTGTATGGAAACACAAAAGACCCCAAATATCCAAAGCAATACTGAGAAAGAGGACTCAGGCTCTCTGATTTCAGACTATACTACAAAGCTAGAGTAATCAAGACAGTCTTGTACTGGCACAAAAACAGAAATATAGATCAATGGAACAGGATAGAAAGCCCAGAAATAAACCCACATACCTATGGTCAATTAATCTACAACAAAGGAGGCAAAACTACACAATGGAGAAAAGACAGACTCTTCAATAAGTGGTGCTGGGAAAATTGGAGAGCTACATGTAAAAGAATGAAATTAGAACACTATCTAACACCATACACAAAAATAAACTCAAAATGGATTAAAGATCTAAGTGTAAGACTGAATACTATAAACTCTTAGAGGAAAACATAGGCAGAACACTCTTTGACATAAGTTGTAGCAGTATCTTTTAGTACTCACCTCCTAGAGTAATGAAAATAAAAACAAAAATAAACAAATGGGACCCAATTATACTTAAAATCTTTTTCACAGCAAAGGAAACCATAAACAAAACAAAAAGACAACCTGAGAGAAAATACCTGCCAACAATGTGACCGACAAGGAATTAATCTCCAAAATATACAAACAGCTCATACAGCTCAATATCAAACAAACAAACAAACAAACAAACAACCTAATGAAAAAATGGGCAGAAAATCTAAATAGACATTTCTCCAAAGAAGACATACAGATGGCCAAAAAGCACATGAAAATATGCTCAACATCTCTAATTATTAGACAAATGCAAATCAAAACTATAATGAAGTATCACCTCATGCCATTCAGAATGGCCATTATCAAAAAGCCTACAAGCAAAATGCTGGAGAGGGTGTGTTGATGGGAATGTAAATTGGTACAGCCACTATGGGGAACAGTATGGAATTTTCTTAAAGAACTAAAAATAGAGTTACCATATGGTCCTGCAATCCCACTCCTGAGCATATACCCAGAGAAAATCATATTTTGAAAAGACACATGCACCCCAGTGTTCATTGCAGCACTATTTACAATAGCCAAGACATGGAGGAAACCTAAATGTCCATCGACAGAGGAATGGATAAAGAAGATGTGGTACATATATACAACGGAATATTACTCAGCCATAAAAAAGAATGAAATAATGCCATTTGCAGCAACATGGGTGGACCTAGAGATTATTGTACTAAGTGAAGTAAGACAGACAGAGAAAGACAAATATCATATGATATCACTTATATGTGGAATCTAAAAACATGATACAGGTGAACTTATTTACAAAACAGAAACCGATTCACAGACTTCGAAAACAAATTATGGTTACCAAAGGGGAAAGGTTAGATGGGGAGGGATAATTTAGGAGTTTGGGATTAACATATACACATTACTACATGTAAAACAGATAATCAACAAGGACCTACTGTATAACACAGGGAACTGTACTCAATATTCTGTAATAACCTATATGGGAAAAGAATCTGAAAAGAATGGATATGTGTATATGTATTACTGAATCACTTTGCTGTATACCTGAAGCTAACACAACATTGTAAATCAATTATACTCCAATATAAAATAAAAATTAAATTAAAAATTTAGTTTCAGAAAATTTAAAAAAATCACGATCACTATGAACATCTATGTAGTGCAGAAGGATATAAAATGAGAGAAGAAAGTGTCTACCCTTTGCTCCTTGTCCTACTCCTCTCAGGTAATCGGGTTTACTGTCTTTGCCTATCTTTTCAGAGATTTTCCATGTGTAGGCGAACACCTACACACACATGCGTATGCTTTAAAAATTACAGATGGACTTATGCCAAGCAGTGCTCTGTATCTTGCTTGCTTTATCACGTAATGTGCCTTGGACATTTTCCTGTATCACTATATATAGACACACAGTATGTGTATATATCACAGTCTAAGTGTTCCCTACTGACCGATATTTGACTTATTTTCTGACTTTTGTTATGGCTACAATGCTGCCACAAATACTTATGTACCTTTCTATTTGCATACATAAGAGAGTATATCTGCAGGGTGAATTCCTAGAAATTCAGTAACTGACACAGGGGTATGTGCATTTTATATTTTGATAGAGATTGCCCTTCCGAAGGGGTTGTACCAATATTTATTCCTACCAACGATTTATGAGAGAACTTCCCCACACACTGCCATATTCATCACTAAATTATTTTTGAGATGAAAATGGTATCCCATTGTTTTTCAATGTGCATTACTTTAATGACTAGTGAGGTTGAGCATTTTACATGTTTATTGCCATTTAAATGTTTCTTTACTCTCAGACCCATGTCCTTTGCTATTTTTATGTAGGATTCTTTCTCTTTTTCATAAATGCTTTTCAAGAGTTCTTATAAGGATATTAGCATTTTGGTGTCAAATATGTTGTAAATATTTTCCAGTGTGTTATTATTTTAAATCATTTCTCATGGTATTTTTTCTATTCAAAAGTATTTTTTATTACTGTATTTATTATTCTTTTAAATGTATGGTCTCTGGGTTTTATACACTCATTAGAAGGGACTCTCTTACTATAAGACTAATTTGAAAAAGTACCTATGTTTCTCTTAGTACATTCAGGGTGTTTTTAAAAATATTTGAATCTTTCTTACAACTGGAATTTATTTTTAAGTAAGGATTAAGGCATCTAGCTTTATTATTTTTTCTAAATAGGTTGATAGTTATACGAATATCACATAATGAATATTTGATATATTTTCCACTAGAATCATTTGTACATGTTTCCCACTATATATCCATAAGTATTTTGGTATATTTTTGGAGTCTCTATTATACCATTGATATACTTGTCTTTTCAGTACTAACACTAAATAGTTTAAATTACTGTAGCTTTATAATTTTTAAAATAATATCTAATATTTATTTTCTGCTTCAAAATCTCCCTATTTTCACGTTTTTATGTTATAAGATAAATCAGTTTTGAGATGTTATTGGATTTGACTGGATTACCATGAATTTATAGATTAGTGAAATTGGTTTCTTTTCAATATTGGTTCTTTTAATTTTCTATGTTCTTTAGATTAACTTTAATATTTTAAAATAAAAGTCCTGTACCTTTCTTATTTAGTATATTCCTTAGTATTTTAAACTTTCATTTACTATTGTAAATTAGATTTAAAATTTCATATTATGTTTTCTAATTTGTTTTTGTTATCAACCACTTACTGAATTCTCTTATTTTTATTTACTTTTTTAACATCTCTATTGGAGTATAATCGCTTTACAATGGTGTATTAGTTTCTGCTTTATAACAAAGTGAATCAGTTATATATACACATGTTCCCATATCTCTTCCCTCTTGCATCTCCGTCTCTCCCACCCTCCCTATCCCACCCCTTTGGTGGTCACAAACCACCAAGCTGACTTCCCTGTGCTATGCAGCTGCTTCCCACTAGCTATCTATTTTACATTTTGTAGTGTATATATGTCCATGCCACTCTCTCACTTTGTCACAGCTTATCATTCCCCTCCCCATATCCTCAAGTGCACTCTCCAGTAGGTCTGTGTCTTTATTCCTGTCTTGCCCTTAGGTCCTTCATGACCATTTTTTTTTTTTTTTTTTAGATTCCAAATATATGTGTTAGCATACGGTATTTGTTTTTCCCTTTCTGACTTACTTCACTCTATGACAGACTCCAGGTCCATCCACCTCACTACAAATAACTCAATTTCGCTTCGTTTTATGGCTGAGTAATATTCCATTGTACATATGTGCCACTTCTTCTTTATCCATTCATCTGTTGATGGACACTTAGGTTGCTTCCATGTCCTGGCCATTGTAAATAGAGTTGAATAGAGTTGAATAGAACATTGTGGTACATGACTCTTTTTTTTTTTTTTTTTTTGTGGTACGTGGGCCTCTCACTGTTGTGGCCTCTCCCGTTGCGGAGCACAGGCTCCAGACACAGAGGCTCAGTGGACGTGGCTCACGGGCCCAGCTGCTCAACGGCATGTGGGATCTGCCTGGACCGGGGCACAGACCTGCGTCCCCTGTATTGGTAGGCGGACTCTCAGCCACTGCACCACGAGGGAAGCCCACATGACTCTTTGAATTATGGCTTTCTCAGGGTATATGCCCAGTAGTAGGATTGCTGGGTCTTATGGTAGTTCTATTTTTAGTTTTTAAGGAACATCTATACTGTTCTCCATAGTGGCTGTATCAATTTACATTGCCACCAAAAGTACAAGAGGGTTCCCTTTTCTCCACACACTCTCCAGCATTTATGGTTTGTAGATTTTTTGATGATGGCCCTTCTGACCAGTGTGAGATGATATATCATTGTAGTTTTGATTTGCATTTCTCTAACGATTACAGATGTTGAGCATTCGTTCATGTGTTTGTTGGAAATCTGTATATCTTCTTGGAGAAACGTCTGTTTAGGTCTTCTGCCCATTTTTGGATTGAGTTGTTTGTTTTTCTGATATTGAGCTGCATGAGCTGCTTGTAAAATTTGGAGATTAATCCTTTGTCAGCTGCTTCATTTGCAGACATGTTCTCCCGTTCTGAGGGTTGTGTTTTTGTCTTGTTTATGATTCTCCTTTGCTGTGTAAAAGCTTTTAAGTTTCATTAGGTCCCATTTGTTTATTTTTGTTTTTATTTCCATTTCTCTAGGAGGTGGATCAAAAAGGATCTTGCTGTGATTTATGTCATAGAGGGTTCTGCCTACGCTTTCCTCTAAGAGTTTGATAGTATCTGGCAACATATTTAGGTCTTTAATCCATTTTGAGTTTATTTTTTTGTATGGTGTTAGGGAGTGTTCTAATTTCATTTTTTTACATGTAGCTGTCCAGTTTTCCCAGCACCAGTTATTGAAGAGGCTGTCTTTTCTCCACTGTATATTCTTTTCTCCTTTATCAAAGATAAGGTGACCATATGTACGTGGGTTTATCTCGGATTTCTATCCTGTTCCATTGATCTATATTTCTGATTTGGTGCCAGTACCATACTGTCTTGATTACTGTAGATTTGTAGCATAGTCTGAAGTCTGTGAGCCTGATTCCTCCAGCTCCATTTTTCTTGCTCAAGATTGCTTTGACCATTTGGGGTCCTTTGTGTTTCCATAAAAATTGTGAAATTTTTTGTTCTAGTTCTGTGAAAAAATGCCAGTGGTAGTAATCATTTTCACAATATTGATTCTTCTACTCTAAGAACATGGTATATCTCTCCATCTGTTTGTATCTTCTTTAATTTTTCATGAGTGTCTTATAATTTTCTGCATACAGGTCTTTTGTCTCCTTAGGTAGGTTTATTCCTAGATATTTTATTCTTTTTGTTGCAATGGTAAATGGGAGTGTTTTCTTAATTCCATTTCAGATTTTTCATCATTAGTGTATAGGAATGCAAGAGGTTTCTGTGCATTAATTTTATATACTGCTACTTTACCAAATTCATTGATTAACTCTAGTAGTTTTCTGGTAGCACCTTTAGGATTCTCTATGTATAGTATCATGTCATCTGCAAACAGTGACAGCTTTACTTCTTCTTTTCAAATTTGGATTCCTTTTATTTCTTTTTTTTCTCTGTTTACTGTGGTTAAAACTTCCAAAACTATGTTGAATAATAGTGGTGAGTGGGCAACCTTCTCTTTTTCCTAATCTTAGTGGAAATGGTTTCATTTTTTCACCATTGAGAATGATGTTGGTTGTGGCTTTGTCATATATGGCATTTATTATGTTGAGGTAAGTTCCCTCTATCCCTACTTTCTGGAGGGTTTTTATCATAAGTAGGTGTTGAATTTTGTCAAAAGCTTTCTCTGCATCTATTGAGAAGATTATATGGCTTTTCTCCTTCAGTTTCTTAATATGGTGTATCACATTGATTGATTTGCGTATATTGAAGTATCCTTGCATTCTTGGGATAAACCCCACTTGATCACAGTGTATGATCCTTTTAATGTACTGTTGGATTCTGTTTCCTAGTATTTTGTTGAGGATTTTTGCATCTATGTTCATCAGTGATATTGGCCTGTAGTTTTCTTTCTTTGTGACATCTTTGTCTGGTTTTGGTATCAGGGTGATGGTGGCCTCGTAGAATGAGGTTGGAAGCGTTTCTCCCTCTGCCATATTTTGTAAGAGTTTGAGAAGGATTGGTGTTAGCTCTTCTCTAAATGTTTGATAGAATTTGCCTGTGAAGCCATCTGGTCCTAAGCTTTTGTTGGTTGGAAATTTTTTTTTGGCGGTACGCGGGCCTCTCACTGTTGTGGCCTCTCCCATTGTGGAGTACAGTCTCCGGACACAGAGGCTCAGTGGCCATGGCTCACAGGCCCAGCAACTCTGCGGCATGTGGGATCTTCCTGGACTGGAGCACGAACCCACGTCCCCTGTATCAGCAGGTGAACTCTCAAGCACTGTGCCACTAGGGAAACCCTGTTGGAAGAATTTTAATCACATTTTCAACTTCAGTGTTTGTGACTGGTCTGCTCATATTTTCTATTTCTTCCTGGTTCAGTCCCCGAAGGTTGTGTATTTCTAAGAATTTGTCCATTTCTTCCTGGTTGTCCATTTTATTGGCATAGAGTTGCGTATAGTAATCTCTTTTGATCCTTTGTATTTCTGCATTGTCAGTTGTTACTTCTCTTTTTTCACTTCTAATTCTATTGATTTGAGTCTTCTACCTGTTTTTCTTGATGTGTCTGGCTAATGGTTTATCAATTTTGTTTATCTTCTTAAAGAACCAGGTTTTAGTTTTATTGTTCTTTGCTATCATTTCCTTCATTTCTTTTTCATTTATTTCTGATTTGATCTTTATGATTTCTTTCCTTCTGCTAACTTTGGGGTTTTATTGTTTTTCTTTTTCTAGTTCCTTTAGGTGTAAGGCTTGGTTGTTTATTTGAGATACTTCTTGTTTCTTAAGGTAGGATTGTATTGCTGTAAACTTCCCTCTTAGAACTGTTTTTGCTGCAGCCCATAGGTTCTGGGTCGTTGTGTTTTCATTGTCATTTGTTTCTAGGTATTTTTTGATTTCCTCTTTGATTTCTTCAGTGATCTCTTGGTTATTAAGTAGTGTATTGTTTAGCTTCCAGGTGTTTGTATTTTTTACAGATTTTTTTCCTGTGGTTGATATCTAGTCTCATAGCTTTGTGATCGGAAAAGGTACTTGATACGAGATTTCAATTTTCTTAAACTTACCAAGGCTTGATTTGTGACCCAAGGTATGATCTATCCTGGAGAACGTGGCATGAGCACTTGAGAAGAAAGTGTTGTTTTTGGATGAAATGTCCTATAAAGAACAATTAAGTCCATCTTTTTAAATGTATCATTTAAAGCTTGTGTTTCCATATTTATTTTCATTTTGGATGATCTGTCCATTGGTGAAAGTGGGGTGTTTAAGTCCCCTACTATGATTGTGTTACTGTCGATTTCCCCTTTTATGGCTGTTAGTATTTGCCTTATGTATTGAGGTGCTCCTATGTTGGATGTATAAATATTTATAATAGTTATATCTTATTCTTGGATTGATCCCTTGATCATTATGTAGTGTCTTTCTTTGTCGCTTTTAATAGTCTTTGTTTTAAAGTCTATTTTGTCTGATATGAGAATTGCTCTTCCAGCCTTCTTTTGATTTTCATTTCCATGGAATATCTTTTTCCATCTCCTCACTTTCAGTCTGCATGTGTCCCTAGGTCTGAAGTGGGTCTCTTGTAGACAGCATATATACGGGTCTTGTTTTTGTATCCATTCATCCCATCTATGTGTTTTGGTTGGAGCATTTGGTCCATTTATATTTAAGGTAATTGTCAATATGTATGTTCCTATTCCCATTTTCTTAATTGTTTTGGGTTTGTTATTGTAGGTCTTTTCCTTCTCTTGTGTTTCCAGCTTAGAGAAGTTCCTTTAGCATTTGTTGTAAAGCTGGTTTGGTGGTGCTGAATTCTCTTAGCTTTTGCCTGTCTGTAAAGGTTTTAATTTCTCCGTCAAATCTGAACGAGATCCTTGCTGAGGAGAGTAATCTTGGTTGTACGTTTTTCTCTTTCATCACTTTAAGTATGTTCTGCCACTCCTTTCTGGCTTGCAGAGTTTCTCCTGAAAGAACAGCTGTTAACCTTATGGAGATTCCCTTGTGTGTTATTTGTTTTTTTTTTCCCTCGCTGCTTTTAATATTTTTTCTTTGTATTTAATTTTTGATAGTTTGATTAATATGTGCCTTGACATGTATCCTCCTTTGATTTATCCTGTATGGGACTCTCTGTGCTTCCTGGACTTGATTAACTATTTCCTTTCCCATTTTAGTGAAGTTTTCAAGTGTAAGATCTTCAAATATTTTCTCAGTCCCTTTCTTTTTCTCTTCTTCTTCTGGGACCCCTATAATTCAAATGTTGGTGTGTGTTTAATGTTGTCCCACAGGTCTCTGAGACTGTCCTCAGTTCTTTTCATTCTTTTATCTTTATTCTGCTGTGCAGTAATTATTTACACTATTTTATCTTCCAGGTCACTTATCCGTTCTCTGCCTCAGTTATTCTGCTATTTATCCCTTCTAGAGAATTTTTAATTTCATTCATTGTGTTGTTCATCACTGTTTGTTTGCTCTTTAGTTCTTCTAGATCCTTGCTAAACGTTTCTTGTATTTTCTCCATTCTATTTCCAAGATTTTGGATCATCTTTACTATCATTATTCTGAATTCTTTTTCAGGCAGACTGCCTATTTCTTCTTCATTGTTAGGTCTGTTGGGTTTTTGCCTTGCTCCTTCATCTGCTGTATGTTTCTCTGTCTTCTCATTTTGCTTAACTTACTGTGTTTGGGGTCTCCTTTCACAGGCTACAGGTTCGTAGTTCCCATTGTTTTTGGTGTCGGCCCCCAATGGCTAAGGTTGGTTCAGTGGGTTTTGTAGGCTTCCTGGTGGAGGGGGCTAGTGCCTGTGTTCTGGGGGATGAGGCTGGATCTTGTCTTTCTGGTGGGCACGTCCACATCTGGTGGTGTGTTTTGGGGTGTCTGTGGTCTTATTATGATTTTAGGCAGTCTCTCTGCTAATGGGTGGGGTTGTGTTCCTGTCTTGCTAGTTGTTTGGCATAGGGTGTCCAGTACTGTAGCTTGCTGGTCGTTGAGTGGAGCTGGGTCTTGGCGTTGAGATGGAGATCTCTGGGAGATTTTCACTGTTTGATATTACATGGAGCTGAGAGGTCTCTTGTGGACTAATGTCCTGTACTTGGCTCTCCCATCTCAGAGGCACAGCCCTGATGCCTGGCTGGAGCCCCAAGAGCCTGTCATCCACATGACTCAGAATAAAAGGGAGAAAAAGAAAGAAAGAAGAAGATAAAATAAAATAAAGTCAGTAAAATAGAACATAATTATTAAAAAATATTAAAAAGTAATAAAAAAAGAAAGAAAGAAAGAAGAGAGCAACCAAACCAAAAAACAAATTCACCAATGATAACAAGTGCTAAGAACTATACTAAAACAAAACAAAACAAAAGAAAAAATGAACAGACAGAACCCATGGACAAATGGTGAAAGCAAAGATATATAGACAAAATCACACACAGAACCATACACATACACACTCACAAAAAGAGAAAAAGGGAAAAACCATAGATATATCGTTGCTCCCAAAGTCCACTTTCTCAAATTGGGATGATTCGTTGCCTATTCAGGTATTCCACAGATGCAGGGTACATCAAGTTGACTGTGGAGATTTAATCCACTGCTCCTGAGGCTGCTGGGAGAAATTTCCCTTTCTCTTCTGTGTTCGCACAGCTCCCGGGGTTCAGCTTTGGATTTTAACCCGCCTCTGTGTGTATGTCGCCTGAGGGCGTCTGTTCTTTGCCCAGACAGGACGGGGTTAAAGGAACAGCTGATTCGGGGGCTCTGGCTCACTCAGGCCAGGGGGCGGGAGGGGTACGGAGTGCAGGGCGAGCCTGCGGCAGCAGAGGTCCGTGTGACGCTGCACCAGCCTGAGGCGCGTCGTGCGTTCTCCCGGGGAAGTTGTCCCCGGATCCCGGGACCCTGTAAGTGGCGGGCTGCTCAGGCTCCCGGGAGGGGAGGTGTGGAGAGTGACCTGTGCTCACACACAGGCTTCTTGGTGGCGGCAGCAGCGGCCTTAGCGTCTCATGCCAGTCTCTGGGGTCCGCGCTGTTAGCCGTGGCTCGCGCCCGTCTCTGGAGCTCCTTTAAGCAGTGCTCTTAATCCCCTCTCCTCACGCACTAGGAAACAAAGAGGCAAGAAAGTCTCTTGCCTCTTCAGCAGTTCCAGACTTTTCCCGGGCTCCCTCCCGGCTAGCTGTGGTGCACTAGCCCCCTTCAGGCTGTGTTCACGCCACCAACCCCAGTCCTCTCCCTGCACTCCGACCGACCCCCGAGCCTCAGGTCCCGGCCCCCGCCTGCCCCGGCAGGTGAGCAGATAAGCCTCTCAGACTGGTGAGTGCTGGTCGGCACCGATCCTCTGTGCGGGAATCTCTCTGCTTTATCCTCTGCACCCCGTTGCTGCGTTCTCCTCCGTGGCTCCGAAGCTTCCCCCCTCCAGCCCCCGCAGTCTCCGACCGTGAAGGGGCTTCTAGTGTGTAGAAACCTTTCCTCCTTCACAGCCCCCTTCCACTGGTGCAGGTCCCATCCCTATTCTTTTGTCTCTGTTTTTTCTTTTTTCTTTTGCCCTACCCACGTGCATGGGGAGTTTCTTGCCTTTTGGAAGGTCTGAGGTCTTTTGCCAGCGTTCAGTGGGTGTTCTGTAGGAGTTGTTCCACATGTCGATGTATTTCTGATGTATTTGTGGGGAGGAAGGTGAACTCCACGTTTTACTCTTCTGCCATCTTGAAGCTCCTCTGACCTATTTTATTGATCATTTTAGTTACGGTTCTTTTTCAAAGACCCAGATCATACATGCATTTATTCTTTTTTGTTATAATTAATTAACTTATGCCTTTATTTTTATTTATTGATTCTTGTATTTTACTTTCCTTAGTGTTTTCTTTTTATTCCTTTTCTACTTCTTTGTGTCAAATGCTTAATTAATAAATTAATGTAACTATTTATTCATATGTTTACAGCTACTAATTTTGATTTAGTTCTAAATATAGCTTCATTTAAATCATACAGATTTTTCCTGTTTTTTCATATTTGTATTTTTTAACATTTACCAAAGTTATGCATTTATCTTATTTACAGGGTCAAATATGTAAGATTTTATTATTGGCACAGGAACTCCCTCTTCTTGGCATTTATTTGGAAGTAGATATGAAAATAGACAGATACACTTTAATACTTACATTGTACCTTATATTAATATCTTTATATTTTTATTGTCTATTTATCTGCCATATGCTACAGAGACACCAGGAAATCCTCAGTGGACCTTTCTACGTAAAAGGGACTCTCTTTATGCCTCAACCATGACAGTTCCTTTCATTTCTTTGGTATATATGGTTTTATTTGAAGATTTCACAAAAAGACAAATTAAACAGCTTATGTTTAAAACTCATTAAAATTACATACATGTACAGTGCTTATATGGAAACTAGTGGTAAAAGCTCAATATATTATTTGACTCCAAGAAGCCATTGATGACAAAGCACATCATTACTAAATGTGACACTAAGAAAGAAAAAAAAAACATGGCTTAGTAGATTATGAAACATCCTTGCTTTTAAGAGATAGAGCAATATCAGATGCTAAAATGTGAAAAAAATTGTTTATCTGAACATAGGCTAAATATGGCATATGCTTCTTAGAAGTGAATTAGAATTAAAATCTTAGGTTTGCTCAACAACTTTTTGACTCAGTTCAAAGGTTGTGACGAGTGAAATACAAATTGAGTAGGAACTCCAGCAGATCATTGGCCAAATGGGCACCTAAATTCAGCTTGAAAAGTGACATTTAAAACTTTTCTCCTCAATGTCGTCATTCTGGATGGCCCAGACATGACCAGCTTTTCTCAGTCTCCTTGGCCAGACTGCACATCGCTGAGCCAAGTACACTGCACAGTCAGGAAGGGGAGATGTCCTGTGTTCAGGGTTTGGAGACATCTTCTTGGATAAGTTTAAACCAATAGGTGTGCAAATGAGCTTCTGCTGTTTTGTTTTGCCTCCCTGAACCATGTGTGTCACAGCTGGAGCTTCTTCGGCAGCGGTCCCACAACCTGGAGAGCAATGCATCATCGGCCTCCTTCTCACTCTTGGCATGCATCTGCTGCTTTCTTGAAAGTAGTCCAGAGCTCCTCAAACATTTCCATACATTGGCTCTGATGACCCCAGTGCATGAGAGCACAGAACCTAGAAGCCAAAAGTAACCAGACTTAAATCTGAAAATATTGTATGTCTCTCCTTATCCTAAACATTTATACAAATTAAGTTTTTGATTTTGTGGGTTTTGAATATAAGTGTATTTTCCCAAAAATATTTAAGTAAAATGACCCCAGGAAAATGTGCCATATGTATACATTCTTGCTTTGTGTAACCCACACACCACTTAACTGTGAGATTACGCATCCTCCACTTGGAAAAGCATAGAAAAAGGAGCTCCAGAGAATCAGTTCAAGGTCTGGCTTTGTCATTTAGGAATTATGTGATCTTGGGAAGTTAATTAAACTCTCCAGTTTTCAGTTTCTTCATCTGTAAAAGGGGGCATTAAACCCACCAAACTCATGTGATTATCGTGAAGACAAAACCATATCTTTAAATTGCCTGTCACAGTCCTGGGGATGTGGTAGGTGGTCAACAGCAGTTACTTGCCTTTTATTCTGTTTTCTCCTTTTCTAAAGAAATAGCTCCTCCCACTCCTCCAGCCTCAGGCCTAGAGAAAGAGGACCACATGGGGGGCAGGTACCATCCAGCCATCCCCCTGCCTCAGCCAATTTAAAAGCACCCTGAAAGGAAAGCTGCCTGATCTTATCTTTAAAATTCCCGGACAAGTAAACTGTGATCATTTGTAGCTCATTTCAGCTCTCAGACTTTGTTCTTTTGCCCATTTGTCTATTCACAGCAAACATGATTAGACTTGTCTATGCCAGGCATATGCTAGGTCTCAGATATACAAAAAGATATTTGACATAATTCCTCTCCTTGAGATACTCAAAATATAGTAGAAAAAATTCTGCAAATTAACAATTGTAATGCCCAGTAGTCAGTGCTATGATAAAAAAATATCCACAGATAACATAAGACTGGAATCTTTCAGGAGCTGGGAGCCGATGGATGACACAGAAGAAGTATTAGAAACACTTCCCTATGGAGGGGGGACACCTGATTCATGACCTGACAAGCAAAGGTGAGTGGGGTTTTCAGGATTCATTTCAGGCAAAATCTCAAAGCTAGAGAGCATGATTCAGGAAAGTGAAAGTTGTTAAATAAGACTCAACGTAGATATCATGAAGAACGGTGAAGAGACTGAGGTGGTAGACAATAAATGTGTTGTCCAACTTTACTCCTGTGAAAATGAAACATTATAAATCTGAAGGCAGAGAAAACAGTTAGAAAAGTTACTATAGTAATCCAAGTAAGTTATGCTGAAAATCCAAGCTAATGATCAGGGCAGAATGAGAAGTCAGGGTGAAGAGACATGAAAGGGGTAAAATATTCAAAATAGCAATGTCCAACTCTGGGTCTCTCTCATTCTTAATTTCCACTCCCCATGCAGGGTTCAGGGCACTTGGTATTGTATCCCCAATGTATCACCAATATATAGTTGCTAAAAGAAGAGGCAATAGAAACATTGTTTGAGAAATTTGATATTTTAAATCTGACAATGATAAAACATTGTTTTTATCATATAAAGAATATACTATTGCTGAGTTAAATGATAAAAATTAATATTTCCAATCATTTTATTTTTCTGAATTGCTAATTAATTTCATGAAGTCAATATATCTTCAGGTCTATGGGAGAAATATGCATAATAATAATGTCTGTTAAAGTTTGTTATAAACTACAGGGTGCTTTTATATATATTGGCTCATTTGATTCTTCCAATGGACCATTCTACGGTCAAGGAAACTGAGGCACAGATTTACTTGAGGTCATCCAATAGCTAAGCCAGGAATTGGTCTCAGATTGGTATGATTCCAATGCCATATTGCCTCCTTCTATGATGCCAACGGTGGGATCAGGATTCCTTCTCCTTTTGGGAAGTTGTCAGGGACTCTGGTTTATAGCAGGAACCTGAAGGAGGAGATGAGAATACATCTTTGTTCATGTAATCCTCTCCTTGACCTTCTCTAGACAAATCACTTGGCATGCTATTGGAGGGGTGGGGGTTTATTTAGTTTTTCTGGATATTTCTTTAAGGATGTTAAGAGGAACCAGCCAATACTAATCTCAAACAGGATATCCTTTAGGGAAAACACTCCACACTAAATACAAACAAGAGATTTCAGACTGAAGAATCGCAGACACTGTAGAATCCCTTTAACTTAGTTCTTGGTGTGTGTGTGTGTGTGTGTGTGTGTGTGTGTGTGTGTGTGTGTGTAGTCAGTTTCAGAGTATCTCTTGGACTTTTAATGGAATATGTGTGAATCCTTCTGGTACTCTGCATAAATCTTTGTGAATATTTCTTCAGGGTTTTTTCTCCTTCTACATATGTTTGTGCACATATGTTTTTCTCTGTGTATTTCTTTATGTGCTATGCACATATGTTTTTCTCTGTGTATTTCTTTATGTGCTGTTATCTCTTTTTCACTCTTTCTCCTTCTCTATTTTCTAACGACTTTGCTCCTGGAATAGTCAGGTCTATTAGGACATTTAAAAACGAGAAGGATCAGTGAGCTCATTCCCCCTAAGTTCAGCCAGGACCACCCACAGTGAATCACATGGACCAGGACTAAACCTTCACTGGGGACACATCTTCAGCAGATTTTGCTGTCCTCTGGCTTTAAGATTTGGTCTTCACCATCTCTTGGGTCACAAAAAGTAGGAATCTACTTCTGTTGTCTTCTTGCTGAAGTTCAATCATTGTCCCTGGAAGAAGAGGGAGTGACACTTTAGTCGCCTAAATCTCTGTTGCATTTGTGTTTGAACATCCCTTTCCTGCCTACCAAGTGTTCTTCTGAATACCCCATTGTTATAGTCCTACTCACCACCCTTTCGAGGGATTTAATGGCTAAATCAGATCTTTTTTCATGGCATATCTCAAGGCGGACCCCAACCCTTATCTCAACAACTGATCTTTCCCACTGCAAACCTGGTGCCAGTATGTCCCAGAACCCTCTCAGCCCCTGGGAAGCACTTCAGAGTAAACAAATTGAAATACCAAGAGGATATTTACAGCTACTGACCAAGCTCCCAATTTCCTTGGCTGGCCCTGTAGACAATGTACTCCTGCATTAGCCTTCAATTGTACTGTCAGAAATTGATACAGGACGAAGATTGAAAAAATATTATGCTAAGCCAGTCAATAGGCAAACAAAACATTCTCTACCATTTCTTTAGAGGATCTTGGGCTAAATGCTTGTTTGCTTTTACGGTGATATCTCAGCCATCACAGACTTTGGGCCTCTCCTGCGTAAACTTTCTGATCTATTTCCCAGGGACTTGAGGGAACCTGGCTTTGGAGTAGGGGGAGCCTCATGGCACCTAACAGCTTATGCTTCCCTCATGTCAGGGGACAAAGCTCTCCTCAGCAAGAGTCCACCTAGCTGGCCCCACTGTGCAAACTCATACAAGTCATATTAAAGCAACTCTGAATGGAAACATCTCCTATGCCCATCTAACACCCTTGATGTCAAGGCCTCTTTGGGGCCAATACTATCAACCAACCAATGTTGACAAATTGAAGCCTCGAGGTTTTGTTTTGAGGCCCTGGAGAGAAAGGCAATCAACTATAGGGTGTTCTTAAATTAGTTTCTTCTGTTTTAGAAGCTAGTTCTTTTTTAAGAATCTAACCACACATTAAGAATCCAACCCAGTATTCTAGAGTCCATGATCCGTAGTGGGGTCCCACTGAACTCTGCTTGTCCCCTTTCCTCCATGCAGTCATGTTCATTTCCCCCAGCTTCCCACACCTGCCTTTGTTCCTTTGCATTTTTTCATTGAACCTAGAATGCCTTTCATTTCTCTGCCTTGCAAAAGCCTACTCATCTGTTCAGGTTTGATTTAAAGGTACCCTGTAAATCCATCCATTAGGATGTGATGTACATACACAGCCCTGAGCCTTCTCACCCTCCTCTACACTTCCTCATCATTTCTACCACTTGCTCTTGCTACCACCACTTTTATAGTATACAGAGCTCTTCCTTAGGTCCAGGACTAGGGTGAGTAAAGTGAGAGGTCTAAGGGATAACATGTAAGGAGATCCTCACTCTCAGGGCTGAGCACTTACATTTTGAGCCCTAGGCACTTCATCTGCCTCACCCCAGTCCTTGCCCTGTTTTCCATGAACAAATTCTCTCTCAAGAAAGACTGGTACAAGTCATATAGACCTAAGTGTAAATGTATTGCCTTATATTCAAATAATATTCTTAGGCTGCTTTCTCTTGATTTTTCAATTTAAAATCTTAGCTAAGGATTTCTTACAGAAGACAATTCAGCTCTCTTAAACTGCCCTTACTCCTGACACACATGCTTTCCTTCCCACATTCTTACAATATAATCCACACCACAGTTTCAAAATGATGGGTTCAATAGCCTATGTTTACAGTATTATGACTATTTAAATGTCATCATATCTGAGTCTGTTGAATATGGTGTTTATGTTTCCTTTCTATATAACATTTTGCTTTCTTACAATTGATGGTTTCTTTACCATTTTATTTTTGCTTAATTATTCATTTACCTTTTACTCACTGAAGCCTAAATCATTTCCCAAACTACAAAACTCCTTTTGGTGTGGTCACACCACCAGGGGACTTACTTATTCCATCTTCCTCTGTTCCCCTGGAGTCCTCCATTCTCCAAACTGGATTGCTTGCCTCTGGGCCTACTGCTCAGCTAGCACAGGGGGGTTGCCCTTCATCCTCTCCTGGGAGTTCCTTCACCTCTCTGTCCTGGAGTCCAGGACTTCTTAATTCTTGGCTTGCACTCTTTTGGCAGAACGAAGCTTTGAGAATGTACATGTGAAAAAGGATGTCTTTTTTCTTCACTCACAATTAATCGTTTGGCGGAATAGAGTTCTGGGTTAAATTTTTTTCCAATAACTATGAAGCATTGCTTTATTGTCTTCTAGCTTGCAGCACTGCTGTTTCTGATATTTGTATGTGGCTCCCTCACCACCATCTCTCCCTCTCTTTGGAATTTTTTAGGATTTTCTCTTAATTCCTAGTATTCTGAAATTGTATGATGATGTATCTTGGAATAGGTATTTTTCTAATGCATTGTGTTGGTCACTCAGTACTTTATTTTTCCTTTGGTTTAAATCTATAGACTCAGTACTGGGAACTTTTCTCGTATTACTATTTTGAAAGCTTCCTTCCTTCTATTGTTTTCTCTTATTTTTCTCATCTCTCTTTCTAAAATTCTTATCGGTTAAATGTTCAGTTATCTACTGATATATAACAAACCACCTCAAAACGAAGCAGGTTAAAACAATAGCAATCGTTTATTTTGCTCACAAATCTGTAATTTGGGCAAGGCTTGGTGGGGATAGTTTCATCTCCATTTTATGTGGCATCGCTGGGGCATCTCCAATGGGGCAAGAAGTCCTACTCTCAAGATGGTTCAGTCACAGGGCTTGCAAGTAGGTGGTGGTTGTTGATGGGTGGGGGGGAGGGGGTGCTTT
The DNA here is from genome assembly GCF_963924675.1 of Phocoena phocoena. NCBI lineage: Eukaryota > Metazoa > Chordata > Mammalia > Artiodactyla > Phocoenidae > Phocoena > Phocoena phocoena. The sequence goes on along the minus strand of NC_089237.1, from coordinate 32,980,595 downwards.
GTACTTTTCCACGTGGGACTCTCCACAGAGCTGCTTGAGCTTCCTCTGAATATGGTGGTGGGCTCCAGTGTATGTTGTAGGAGGCCTGGATAGGAGTTGCAAAGGTTCTCATGGCCCAGCCCTGAAAGTCTCAGAACACCATATCTGCCACATTCTACAGGTCAAACAACCACAATGACCAGCTTTCCTTTAAGAGGAGGGGATTTAGACCCTACCTCTCAATAAAAGGGATAGCAAAGAAATTTTAGCCATCTTTAATCGCCATAACACTCACTTCTCTAATTTTAATATATTTCTCTCTTTTTTTCCATTTCTGACTTTTTTCTAGATTTTAGAAGATTTCCTCTACTTTATTTTTCAGACCTTCAATTGACTTTTAAAAACAGCAACAAATTTTTTTTATTGTATTGGTCTATTTCTACAGACTCGTCTCTGAATTCATCAGTTCTTGCTCTGTGGATACAATTTTTTTTCTTATCTTCTAAGGATGGAAATTATAGTTTGTTAGTTTCAGTTTTCTTCTGCACCATGCAAGATCCCCCTTTCCCCTCTTCTTCTCCTTCTTATCCTCCTTCTTCTTATTTGTTTTGATCTCTGTCTTTAATATTAGAGACTCTTCTCAAACATCTGGCGTTCTTTGGCTAAGTAAAGCCTTAACAGCTGAACTCTGGGTGCAGAGAGAGTATTGAATGTTAGGTGTCATTATAGGGTGATGAAGACTGAGCTAGCTTTTTCATCACATGAAATGTCAATATCTGTAGTTTTTTTGTTTTTTGTTTTTTTTTTCTGGGGCCAGTCCACTTCTATGAAGAAGAAATATCCAAATCCTGCCCAGGGAGTGTAATAAGACCATCTGACAGAAGTCTGGGAGCCACACAGTAAAAGGAAGCTAAGGATCTTAGCATTCAGAATGTAAACATTCATTTTAATAGCCTTGTTTTCAGTACAGCACTTCACCCTGCTCCCGTCTGTACCTGCTGGCCCCAGTTCAGGGCCTCTGTGGTTCACTTCTGCAGAGATCAAGTCTTTAATTTTCAGTCTGTTTGCTCAGGAGGAAGGAGGGGATGAGGGGAACCAACTGCTCCATATACACACCCTCAACTCACCCTGTTTTGTCTTACCTGTCAACTCTGTTTTCAGAGATATCTGGTATCTCAAATTCCTGAGCCTTTTTGGAACTTCATGACCCTAAACCAGCTTGCTTCATTTTGATTTCCCTTAGCAGTCTTTGGTTTCAGCATTTCCTCCCTAGTAAGTCTGTAATGCAATTATCCTTTTTCATCTTCAAAAATATTAACATTTTAAAATTTATTATTATTTTATTCTGTTCTTTTGACTTTCTACTTTCTTTCTGCTTTACTCTAATTTTATTGGAGTTTTGAGAGGGAGTGGATGTATCTGTTGAGTCTTCTATGTTTAAACAGAAATCTACCTGTATTTTTTCCCCTACTAGGGAACATTCCAGTTCCAGTTTCTTTTGTGATAAGAGCAACCTCCTTTCAGATGACCTTGAGGAGGTCCATGGTAGACCAAAGACTCTCTCATTGCTGATCTGCAGGACAAAGGCATGCTTCGTAGTGCTGATCCAGACAGTGAGGGAGCAACTAGGAGCCATGGCTGCCATTAGCCCTTGCAGGTTCCTATCTCACTCAGGGGTGAGCAGAGCCAAGTACAGTCCAAGCTCCTGCCTGCTTCCACATTCAGGGACCTAAGAAAACACCACATTTATTGGATTTCCCAGTCACTAGGCTAAGCACTTAGATGTGCTGTATCTCATTTAATGCTTATAACAACCTTGTGAGGTATGTATTGTTATTACCTCTGTCTTAGAGACAAAGCGTCCAACCACAGAGAGTTTTAACACCTTTCCAAGCCCATACAGCTGGTACATGGCAGAACTAACCAAGAGGTCTGTTTTGAGACTGTTCTGTATTTCACTTTGCCTCCTAATTTGATACCATCACATCTGGACCAGGAGTTTTTGTCCCTGGCCTGAGTACTGAGGGGAGGCGAGACCCATCAACTTTTCAAAGATAAAACCAGGATGTAAGGGAAGATGTTACATTGGGTCACTGTAGGTTGGTTGAGGAGGGTGGAACATGGGAATGAATAAGACTGTCTACACTACATGGATTAGGATTTAATGAATAAAATGCCTTTTATATACCAGGCAGTATGGTAGATGCATGCAGACTTATTGCTTTGTTTAAGCTTTGAAACAGCCTTCAGAGAAAGGTGATACTTTTTCTACTTTTCAGATGAATTAGTTCATAATCAGATTGGTTAAGATACCTGTCAAGTTCACATGGGTAAAAAAGCACAGAGCTGGGACTTAAACCCAGACTTGTTGACCACAGTCAAACCTAGTTCTCTTTTCAAGGGAGGAGTTCATTGTTTTCAGGAAAAATAAGATCTACTATGAAAATCTTTTATCACACTGTTTGGCATGCTTCAGACCTTAGAAAAGTCTAAAATGTCAAATTAATATGATCAGGATTCTGTTAAATGTTGGCATTGGCTATAGATCTTGGGCAAATGACTTCACCTCAGGTTTTTAACCTATTAGATGGAGGTAATATGGGATATCAACATGGGATATCAAACAGAAAATACCCTGCATGGTAACACATGGACCTACATTTCAAAAAAGTGGTAAATATTTTTCAACATCCCTATGATCAGACTATATCTTTGGCTGTATTAAGCTATATCAGGCTATATTTGAAAAGTGCATCTACCTTTAAATGAACTCCAGGAGATAGGGTCCAGGCCTTTCCCTTACACTATATGATTTAGTACTCTACGGCTTTGATGTCAGGTCTTTGGGTACAGATGGAAGATAAATGATGGGAACCATTTTGCCAAGTTGTTTTAATTCATGTGGACATGGCCTTCTTCATGACCTACCAGCTTTCAGGAGGTGCATCCTCTCTCCTCTCCAGGTTCATGTCTCTTTAGGGATTCCTCCACACAATGATTTCCAGTGTCTGCTTAAAATCTAACTGCTGACAAGTCAGGGGAGAGGGCTATAGGTCTGATTTATCACTGGGTGCCTGGGGCTGGATGTCATTAAAAGAAGATTCTGATTCATGAGGTCTGTAGTGGGACCTAAGATTCTGCCTTTCTAATCAACTTTCAGGGGCCACATGCTGCTAGTCCTTGGAGCACACTCTGATGAAGGAGGGTTCAGAAAAAGTCAGAAGATGTGGGCCAGAGTTACTACTTGTGGCATCTTGGGCAAGCCACTTTCTTGCTAATCCTCAGGTTCCTTATTGTTGAAATGGAAAACATAGTACTGAAGCAGAGATGCTTAAAGGTGTATATTGCTTTAAATGTTTGGAAAGGTATTTGGGAAACTTTAATGAACCCTTTAAATTTAAGGGACCATAACTTTTGCCTGTTTAATAAGCAATTTATTCTGAATCCAATAAACTCAATATGTGGCTTATAATACACCTCAGATTTCTAAGGGTTCAAAGGAAACTGTTAATATAACATGGGTTAATTTTATTTTGTTTAAAGCAAAAGCACTCCCTATTTCTTTATATTTAAGAAATTTATGAAATTACAGTGCTCTGTGAGGCAATGCTTCTTAATTTAAAATTCTTCTGATTTTGCATAATGGAAGTTATTTGATTGACTAGAATCCCTTGGAATTGGCATTGGCAAAACCTACATTCACCGCTAGTAGGACTCAAATGGCTTCAATTTGCGTTTATTTGAAGGTAGAGATGAAGAAAAGAGCTGTGAGAAGGATTTAAGAAAAACCTACAATAATTACCAAATGTTACAAGGTAGAAAACAAACAAATAAAACTAAAAAAAATTACACCCTTCATGAAAAAAAGAGATAATAATTTTTAAGAGCTTCATAAATACTAAAGCACCATAAAATGTCCTATACGTGACTATCAAATAATTTATAAAATCAGAAAACTTTTGGTTTCAGAGCTCAATGTATAATTTATACTGATCAGATTAGGTTAGCATAATTCTTTCCATTCCGAACTTTCAGTTAATATAATGTAATAGTAATAATAACAATAGTAATGATTATAAAGCAACCTACAGCTAATTCAATTTATAGAATCCACTTCTTATTGAAAACAGCTGTGGGGTTTCTTGCCAAAATAGCTCTCCTCTGGCTTTCTGGGACAGTTTCTGAAAGTGGGGAGCTTTTCCATTGTAGGACTTCCTATTTGATGGGTAAAGAAGGAACTTGGACCCTCTTGTACCCTGGGCTTTGATTACAAGGCTCTGGATTGCTTTGGACACCTAATTACTCTTGTACCTGTGAACACAGCATTTGTTTAGTTTCTCAAGTTTCCCAGCTTCTCAGAATAATAAAGCCAAAAGTGGGGGTGACTTTGTATTTGGGAAACAAGTTGCTGCAATCTAGCAATGTTTCTTCTCACTGTCTTGGAGAGAGGTAAAGAATCCTTGTGCTTGTACTGAAACTACATCACTGTTGGCTGTGTACTACATTGAGGTCCCCAGGCTATGAGGTGCTACTCAGCTGGAACCAGCCAAGAAGCCCCAGGCTAGTGGTTCTCAAAATGTAGTCCCTGGATGAACACCCCATCATCACCTGGGATCTTGTTAGAAATGCAAATTTTCAGGCCCTAGCCCAGGTCTACTGAATCAGGAACTCTGGGGGAGACACCCAGCACTCTAGAGTTTAACTCACTCCCCAGATGATGCACAGTAAAACTAGAGGACCACTACCTCAAGACAAGGTCTTCCGCTGGAACCAGAGCCATCTTGGCAATTTCTTTCTTCAGTACAGCTCAGAGGTTATGAGTTCCTGGTCACTGTGCATGATCATTCTTAGGTTGGTGCTTCCTCAACTTTAATGTGCCTGGGAACCTTCTGGGATCATGTTATAATGCAGATTTTTACTCAGCTGGGTCTGTGGAGGGGCCTGAGATTTATAATCCTGAGTAGCACCCAGATGATGCTGATTTGCCAATGGTTCCATCAACGGATCTTCCACTGACAGAGATGGATCCTTGATCATTCTTGAGTAGAAAAGCCTTACATCATGTATTCTCAACAAGGATAGTATCTTCTCCAAGGGGGTGAAAATTGATTGGGGAGAGGGGGGCAAAACAGTCTGACTCTTTGCATATGAAAAGCACAGGTACACATGTAGTACTGAAACAGATATACGGTATACCACGGTATTAAAATTTAATGGGGATAAATGATTAGGAAAAAATGTCTAAAAGAGCTCTTGGGGGGAGAAGGCTAATAATAAAGAAGAAGGTTGAGAATCACTGCATTATACAGATAAATTGGTAGAGCCAGCCTGTCCTCATCTGTGGTGAGGGCAGGAATGCTCTGTCTCCATTAAGATATACTCTTCCCACCCCAGACAACAGCAGAGAACACCTAGATGAGGGGATTGCAGGAGTTCTAGGGTTAAAAACTTAGCACCTCCCTACATGCATCCTTTCTCTATGTTAAGAAGAGCCCTGCCCAGTAATCCGTTAAGATGTTAACAATTTCACAAGGGCCACGAGGGCTGTAAGTTATCATTAGGCCTCAAGGTCCCAGATATCCTATGTGGTTTTCAGACTCAAAAGAAGCACAAATAAGTACTGAAACCCTAGAGTGACTATCTTAGCAAACAATGAATCATTGGAGGGTTTTCACCCTGGACCTTCCCAGGAATCAGTAAACTCCTGTCCTGGGGCAGATGAGACGCTTAGGGACTCCTGTATTCTCTCCTCCACACGGCTGGCCCTAGTGGGACTTGTGACACCTGTGATTTATTAACTGGCTCCCATCCTGAGCAGAAGAAACCTGGCATCTTTAACTTCCAACCAGTCCTGACACAGCACCTGGATAAACTTTCTGAGTCCCAGTCTCCTCATTAGACACTGTTACAGAAAAACAGTGCCTAACTGTAAGATTAGTAAGGATTAAATGAGATACGAACCAGACACTTACTTAGCCCTCCGTTAGCTGATGCTGTTCTTATTGTTGCCCCAGATTTTATTGCCAAAACGATGGCTGGGTACACTCCATAAATATTTGTTGAATTACTGATGACTGGGTGCAGCCTGTTTAATTCTGTCTCTCTGTCCTATTTACATTGTCCTTATCTGAAGTTTGCTTGTGTTTCCTTAAGAAGTTCCCACAGACCACACAGTCGTGAAGGGCCACATGAGCTACCCTGAGCCTTCCCTGCCACTTCACTTTCATCCCCAGCACTTCTTGAGCTACAGGTACACATCTCAGCAGCCTGTCTGGCCAACACTTGCTTGTCTGCTCTTTCAACTTTGGTCATGGCTCACGTGAGCAAAAGTCTTTTCTTGATCACAGCATGATCTATTCCTCACTTTCTTCCTTTGTCAATTCATGATTTCTTCTAAAGATTGAGGAGTCACTTACCCTCTGTCTTCTGTGGCAGTTTCTTGCCTGATGAACTAGGTCTCCTATTATCCTAACCAGACATGACAACAGGCAGGATACCTACAAACTGCTTCTAATAAGTATGTCCAGAGGTCAGCAAACTTTTCTTAAAGAGCAAGAGAGTAAATATTTTAGACTTGCAGGCCTTGTGGTATCTGTTTCAACTACTAAACTGCTGCAGTAGTGCAAAAGCAGCTAAAGGCAATGGGCACGGATGTGTTAATTGAAGTTAAGTAAAGTTTTGTTTTCAAAAATCATATTTGGCTTGCAGGCCTTAGCTTGTTATATCTAATTTTCAATTTCTCAAGTATTTTTCCTTTTCTCTTTAAAGTTCATTCGTAACACTCCCTGTTTTGTCAAGTTGGTCACATTTCCATTTCTTCCATGTCACTAAGAATCTAAATAGTTTGCTGGAGAGTCTCATGGTGCATACAGTAAGGTCATAAAGCCATCAGAACTACACTTCTTGTTCTCTTTTACTGGCTGATAAGTTGACTGTATCATTCAATGCTAGAGAACAATCCCCCACATCAATGTCTCCATCCTTACCATAGTCATGGGGATTCAGTTTGAGTATAAACTGTGTTTCTCCATTGGGATTCAGAATAGTGTAGAAACAATTATGCATGAAACTTTAGTCAGGATTCTGGGGTTCAAGACACAGTTCTGCCACTTGCTAGCCATACAACCTTGGCAAATTATTTAATAACTGAGCCTCAATTTCCTTTCATGAGATAAGACTGATAATAACTAGGGTTGTTGTGAAAATAACATGAGATAATTTATGTAAAGTATCTGGTATTTAGTAGGCACTCAATTTATGTTAAGTATACTCAGAAATGTTTGAGCATAGAGATAATTTGCTGGGGGAGGCTTTCTCAAGAGGTCTATTTTATAAATTAATTCAGTGAGAAAATATTCGTGTGGGATTCTGGGGTCAGTGAATGGCAGGATGGGGGTTGGATGGATAGTACAGAGCCTTGGTACTCAAAGTATGCCCCATGGACCAGCTGCTCTACTTTATTCACTTTAAAGATATTTAGTTTTCATTATTAATTTCTATAGATGAGGCAATGAAATAAAAGTCTAGACCAAAGTGATTTGCTTTTAAGAAACATAAACAAAAGAGTTTTGTCTTTTTTATTGAAGTCCCTTGGGAAGGGGGCAAGGAGGGAAGATCTATGCTCATTTCAGTAACATTGCTATTGATCACAATAGATTGGGATGTCATTTTGGTAAATACCTTCAGAAAAAGTTTGAGTCAGTCTAAGAAAATCAGTCTAACTGGGTCTTATTTTTGATAATTTTAGAATTTCTTAGTTTGACCACTGTAGTGGTTTTAATATATGTCTGAAGATTTGACAGTTTTCCCTTTAAAAGGTGAAATCTAAACCCCTGTCTAATGAATGTAATTTGGCAGAAGTAATGCTCTGTGACTTTTGAAGATAGGTTATAAAAAGGATAGCTTCTGTCTGGCTTTCTCTCTTTCTCTTACCTGAAAAGCCAGCTGTTTTGTCATGAGGACACTAGAGCAATCCCCGTGGGATGTGGGGAGGAAGTAAGGCCTTCTACCAACAGCCGTTACCAATGTACTACTCATTGGATGAGTCACTTTGGAAATGGATTCTCCAGCCCAGTCAAACCTTCAGATGACTGCAGGCCCTGCTGACATATTGGCTGCAACCTCATGAGAGACCCTGAGCCAAGTAAGCTGCCCACAAATTCCTGGCCCACAAAAACTTTGAGAGAGTATTTTTTATTGTTTTAACCCACAAACTTTTGGAGTAAATTTTTATGCAGTTATAGATAACTAATGTAGATTTGCTACTTGGAAATAGGGTATTACCAAAATAAAAATCTAAAACGTGTGAAGGGCTATGTTACCAGTCAGTAAATAAGACCTAAAAGGGCCTTCCAGAAAGTGTCAGGGAAAGCATAGAGCTTTGGAGAAACTGTTAAGAGAAGTCTGATGGCCTTCAAGAGGCTGGTAGGAGGAATGGAAGGAAAGTGAGGAAGTGTTATTGGAAACTGGGGGAAAGATATGCTTTTCTGTAGTGGCAGAAGGTTTAGCAACACTGTCACCTGTGATAATGTGAAAAGTAGGAAACATACTTTATGAACTGTGTGATCCAGCTAAGGACACTTATGGGCAGAGTGTTGAAGATGCCGGCTTTTTTGTTTGCTACTTTTAGTAAAATGCTATAGAGAGCTGTTATAATTATTTATAATTATAAAAAGAGAAACTAAGGAAGGAATGTTTAACAAAAAGGGGCAGAACTTGTGGGTTTTGAAAATTCCCAGCCCTCTCCTCAGATAGTAATTAATGCTAAAATCAAGATACGGGTTCTGGCAAACATCAAACCCAGAACACTGTCAGAAAAACATTGCCTAAATATGAAGCTGAGGATAGGACTGTAAAATTCTTTAAGGTCTCAAAGATCAGAAAAAGCTTTAGTCAAACAATAGAGAGTCTAAGGTTGTTGTTCCTCAAGACCTTCATCAGAAGTCAGATACACTATGGACTGAATGTGTCCTCCCTTCCCCCGCAAATTCCAATTTTAAATCCTAACTGCGGAAGGTGATTGTAGTAGGAAGTAAGGCCTCTGGGAGGTGATCTCTGGGATTCGTAAAGAGACCCCACAGAGCTTCTTAGCCTCTTTCACCAAGTGAGGATACAGTAAGAAGTTAACCACCTACAATCAGAAAACAGCCCTCATCAGAAATCAACTGCACTGGCACCCTGATCTTGGACTTTTAGCCTCCAGATTTATGAGAAATAACCCATCCAGTCTGTGCTATTTTGTTAAAGCAGCCCAAGTAAACTAAGACAGGTACTTATTTTGAAGAGATTTGTGAATACAGCTTTTGTCTAACTCTGCTACAATTCATAGAAGACCCACAAACTTAAGAGAATTTTGTTGTCAGAAACACTACCAGCTTGGACTAAAAGGGACATAGATAACACAACATCAAAATGCATCCTTTGGACCCTCAAACTTCTACAAGGAGAAAACAGCCTGAGGAAGTTGAAAACTTGCGCTATTTTTCAAGGGAAGAGAAGTATCAAGAGTCCAAAAGGCAGAGCCAAGAGACATGGAATATTATTCCCAGGACTAGCGTCTAATCAAGGAATTGCTACCATTAGCCCTGATCAATTTCAGAATTGTTGTGGATCAGATACTTCTTTGAGCCTCTCTTTTCCTTCTATTTTGAATGGAAAGATCTACAGGTGTGCAATAGAGCATTTATGTGAACCTTTTCAAGAAAAGTTTGCTGACCCCTGGTCTAGAGCACTGGAGAAGGGTCTGGACTGAAGATATAGATTTTGGAGTCAAGAGCATCTCAGTAATATTTTAAGTTATGGGAAGAGATTGTTGATATGTGTATCTAGGGCTTGGTTCCCAGGTCTGTTACCACTGGAGAGGAGATAAGTCCTAGGCTTCCCCAGGCAAAATATGAGAGATACAAGTGTCATTTATATCAGTCCCTACCCAACCCAGGCTCAAGGTTTCTCACAACTGCCTCTATTCCCTCCTAGTTGACTGTGAGTCCTGCCACCATCGGATCCCCTCTAGGCCTTGGTTCTCAGGTGCAGGAATGAGCTTTCATGGGGAAAGCTCCTGTAGGTCTTCCAGGTGTACAGGCCCACACCTAACAAACCGGGGGCAAAGTAAAGACTTGTAAGTGGTGTCTCCTCTCAGCTGGGTGTCAGCTCTGTCTCCCTGTCCCCTCTTCTCTTCCAAGGCCTGGGTCCTAGCTATGCATCCTCTGGGAATGAGGGTCTGTGGTTCTTAATGGTATTTGACCTTATCAGTCCAGAGCTCAAGAGGGAGAGAGGACACACAATTGGTTCTCTACCCACCCAAGCTGGCTGCCTGTTCTGCACCAAAATTACTATGATAATTGAAAGGACCTAAATTGCCCTTGCCAGCATCTGCATGGATTACTATATACACATCTCCAGACCTAAAGAGCAAATGTGCTCCATTTTGCCAGATGTCTCATTCTGTGGATTCAGCTGGTGTCCACCCTTTAAAGCTCAGTGTTCTCAGCACTCTTTCTGTGCAGTTTGCAAATCCCTGCAGCTGTAAGTCAAATCAATGTTTTCTCCTTCTGCTCTCAGAGAAATGGAAATCAGCTCTTCAATCTTGTTTAATCCACATTTAATTTTCAACTGAAGGAACCAAGTTCCACTTTGTGTAACATAAATAACAAATGGTCATGATCCCAACTTCATTCAACCTGTGTTCCCAGGGAGAGGGAGGAAGGGATTGTAGACATTTCTTCAGATCTCTCTGGTTTGATGGGAAAAGCTCCTTATTTGGGCATCCAAAGAACTGGATAAAACTAAACACAATAGTAATTGCTTGGGAGGATAATGAGAACACAGTATAGTCATATGAATAATATGTCACAGTTGAAAGTAGAGCCTATAATGGACTTTTAATATCATGTTCTGCAATTAGAGGAACTGGATAAAAGTCCTAGCTTTGGGTGGCCTTAAAAAGACATTTAGCCTGATCAAGCCCCAGGTTAATTAATTGGTATCATGGAGATCATGACGAGGGTTACATATGATGAAATTTATAAAGGCATTTGTATCCTGAAAATTTGTATGTCTAAGGAAGGAGATGTTTTTATTTTATTTTCAAAGGTGGGGAAATAATTCAAATCTTTGTCCACTGGTGATGCAGTTAGAGTTTCTGTTTAGCATAACTTATATCACAGCTTACATATATGGACAGTTCGTAAGTTGAGGTTACTGTGTTCCTCAAGAGAATCCAATTACATCAGTTAATAAACTCTTTTCATAAACAGTTGTCTTTCTGCAACTGATGATAGATGGGGTGAACTTGCTATGCCATTCCTACTTAAAATGAGAGGCAACTTTATGAGTCTTGGCTAAAGCAGAGGAGAATCAACCCAAAGAAATATAATGCTCATTGTCTTCTTCCCACATGCTCTTTTTCCTTTAAAATTGGTTCACCATATTTTTTTCAGTTGTTGTTTTTATTTTTGAAGAATTAGCCCCTTGGGAAGAAAATAATACATTCAATCTCTACCAATGTTTTCAATGGAATACATTTCAACCACCCTAGTGGCTGAATGGGAATGCAGTGGGAAAGTGAGTTTGACCTTGTTCATTTCATCACTGTCCTTAAGAAAGTTACAGCCTCACTGAAAAGCTTTTAAACTGGCAGGACCTGTTGAATTTCTCTCATGGGCACATGGGGATGGGTAGGGCACATGGGGATGGGTAGGCCATCTCTGGTCTTGGCTGGGATTCTGAGAGTCAGGTCTGGAATGATGAGAGGTGGAAAGATCCCTGCCACCTTTATCTGCAAACCTGAACTTTATTTTTTTGCCTCCCCTGTTTGGATCGGTGTCTAGATTTAAGGTGATCTGTTTGTTTCTGACCTGAGTCTCTCTTTGCATGGTGGATGTGAGAACTGTCTTTTAGGGTTCTTATGCCACAACTATGAGCAACAGGTGTTGTACTCCTTTCCTGGCCCAAGTTTGTGAGCACCTTCAAAAGCCACTTACCTGTATTTGAAAGTTACTTCCTTTACATTTAGAGTAAGATCTAAAGCACCTGGATCAGAATATGTACTATGTAAGGGGCAGTTTTCTTCCATCTCCTCTCCTTCAATTACTGTAAAGACCACAACACTGTCCACTATCGGGTCCAACCCTTCCTTCCATCCCTTCCCAGGCTTTGGGTCCAGCCTTTAGTCTATTGAAAAAATGGGACTTTATAGTCAACCCTTGTAACTTAAAGATCTTGGGTTGGAACCCAGATCCAAGGGCAACCAGCTCAGTGGCGTGAGGCTTAGGTAATACATTGAACCTAAAGGAGTTCCCTTGGAATCACTTGCACCAGCTACCTTTCTATTCTATTTCTACCTGCAATTGTTTGAAGACAGAATGGCTAACAGCTATTTCTGATCCCTTGAGGACTCTATCAGGATTTATATCAGTAATTAAAAGTTTGGATAAGTTTGCTGCGTAAGGCGGCTGAATGCATCCAACAGTACAATTTTAGGCAGGAAACAGTGAGTTACTCCCATTCACTCCCAAGCCACAACAGCACTTACTTGAACACTTTATCTTGGTGCAGCTGCCAGAAAACTTTTCATTCTCCTCCCTTACACACAGGGAGCCGCCTTTCCTTGGATATCTGAACTCGGAAACATTTAACATTCTCCCAGGAAATAACTCCATTCAAAGCTATTGTTTTTAAGTGCTAGAATGATTGACTGAATGTAACTTGCGTAAATCAGTGCTGTTGATTACTAAACACAATGGTAATTACTGGGAGGTTACTGAAAACACAATATGAATAATATGGCACAATTGAAAATAGAACCTATAATGGACTTTAAATAACATCATATACTGAAGTTAAAGGAACAGAGTTGGCAAGTATGTGGCTTGCATGCTTTCGCTACTTCCCCTGTTTCCCCACATGGCAAGTATTTTTTTTAATGCTCCTATACCTTTTATTATTTTTTTTGTAGACTTCAATCTTTAAAAAAAATTTATTGGAGTATAGTTGATTTACAATGTTGTGTTAGTTTCAGGTGTACAGCAAAGTGAATCAGTTATACATATATATCCACTCTTTTTTAGATTCTTTTCCCATATAGGTCATTACAGAGTATTGAGTAGAGTTCCCTGTGCTATACAGTAGGTCCTTATTAGTTATTTATTTTATATATAGTAGTGCGTATATGTCAATCCCAATCTCCCAATTTATTCCTCCCCCTTACCCACTGGTGGTCATATTTTTTTCCTTCTGCCCTTGGAGGCTTCAGAAGCATTCTCAGCTAGTGCTTCAGTGGCCATTACCAACCAACTGGATTTGCACAAATGATGAAAAGGATTTTCTGTCCTAATATCCTAGATGATGAGTTCTTTGAGGGTGATGGCAGTCTTTTCTTCATCTCTGTGTTCCTAACCCCTAAGCTCAATGTTTGACACATAATAAACACTCAGTGGATGGTTATTAAATTGAACACCTGACAATACTCAATTAATGGGTCAAGAAGAGCTTCCTGACTGGCATGTCTGTGTGTCAAATGGATTATAGGTATGTGGACGTCCTGTCTCCTTCAGTTCTCACAGTCTGAAATGGTGTGAGAGTAGTCAGAGCCCCAAGGCAATGGTCTCTGAGAGCAGCTTCATCTAATCACCATGCTGTGCCATCCACATCTTATTTTCTGTGTTTGCCACGGTGTGAAAGGATTAGGGAAAGGTTGGGAAGTGCTAGGTTAGATGAATTTCTCTGGCTAATATTAAGATCAAATAACATACTACCAGCTCATCTAAACAATTGCTCTGTATTTCTTTATGAGGTATTTCAGTTCCTTAAGATCTCAGATAATCACAAGCAGAAAAATATGTCAATAAAGTAAGGAAATAATTATCACAATGAAATCCCGTTGTGTGCGTGTGTGTGTGTGTGTGTGTGTGTGTACCATAGGGAACAGTACCATAAGGAGTTCTTGCAACTTTCTAAAGAGTCTCTCATTTCTCAGAAGGGGTAGCCAAGGAATTCTACATATACTGATTAGACAATATTAATGACACCTTTATGTGCGGTGGCTATAAATACTTTCCCTAGGAGAGAAATGCTATATATCTTCAAAGAGAAATGAGACCGTGCTCTCTGAATTCTAAATGTGGTAAAAAAATGTTCAGGGGATTCCCTGGTGGCGCAGTGGTTGAGAATCTGCCTGCCAATGCAGGGGACACGGGTTCGAGCTCCAGTCTGGGAAGATCCCACATGCCGCGGAGCAACTAGGCCCGTGTGCCACAACTACTGAGCCTGCGCGTCTGGAGCCTGTGCTCTGCAACAAGAGAGGCCGCGATAGTGAGAGGCCCGCGCACCGCGATGAAGAGTGGCCCCCGCTCGCGGCAACTAGAGAGAGAAAGCCCTCGCACAGAAACGAAGACCCAACATCGCCATAAATAAATAAATTAATTAAAAAAAAATGTTCAGAACCAACATCAAAGACATGAGCTGACATTGGGACCATCTACTTGAAATTGGGACTATCTCTGAAAATCCAGGACACATAGCTCCGATTTTTCTATTGAAAATGTATGCACCCGGGCTTCCCTGGTGGCGCAGTGGTTGGGAATCCGCCTGCCGATGCAGGGGACACGGGTTCGTGCCCCGGTCCGGGAGGATCCCACATGCCACAGAGCAGCTGGGCAAGCTGCGCCATGGCCGCTGAGCCTGCGCGTCCAGAGCCTGTGCTCCGCAACGGGAGAGGCCACAACAGTGAGAGGCCCGCATACCACAAAAAAAAAATGTATGCACCCAGCAGTGTTCTGAATGATGTATTTTCAGAAGGGAAAAAATATTGGGCTCTTCCTAAAGAAGGAAATCCAACATGGGGGAGGGCTATTGTTGCTGTTGTTGCTGCGTTTGAAGATGAAGAGAGCCAAATGGCTAGGACCTGGGATTAACTTCTGGGACCTAAGACTTTAAGAATTGAGAGAAAACCCCATTGACACCGAAGCAGCAGCAAGGAGCTGAATTTGGCCGACAACCGCATAAGCTAGAGGACCATGAGCTCCAGATGAGAAGACAGCCAGGTGACACTTCCATCTCAGACTGAAAGACCCTGAGTGGAGCACCCAACTACACTGTGTCCAGATTTCAGACCGACCAGAATCGTGAAGTAAATAATGGCTGTTTCTTTAAGCCACCATATTTGTGGTAATTTGTTATGTAGCAATAAGAAACTAATAGAAAGTGTTTTCAATCTAACCCATTTGGGTCTTTTCTCATCAATCTCATTCAAGGTTTTAAAGGGTCTTTCAGAATTGTAGAATTTATCCCATTCTGTCAGGTATTATAAGTTTCTGTGTTCATGTACGACTTTCCAAATAGCTAGCAAGTTCATTGACAGCAGGGTCCAGCTCTTGTCACTGTGGTTCCTCAAATAGTCCAGGGGAGTGCTCAGTCAATAGCTGTTGGGTAGAGCATTTGAACAGCCTTTGGCCTCCTACAAAGCATTTACATCCTCCATCTCATTTGATCCTCATTGCGACTATGATGCTGAGGCAGGGCAGAGAAGGGAGCTGAAGCTCCAAGAGAGAAAGAGATTTGCCTGGGGTTAAAAGAAAAAATCCTGTGTCCTCATAACCCCCAGTCCCATGTAGTTTCACTACGTTAGAGCTTTTTCCATGACAAGGATTAGGACGTGAAGTATCTTGTACTTTGAACAGAGTTTTGCTGCAAAGGACTTTGAGGGTTCTGAAGGAGCCAAGCCAAAGGGAACATGCCCAGACCTTTGAGTCCCACCTAGTATTTTCCAGAGTTTTGAGGAGCTACATACTTGTTTTCCATGCTCTATTTCTGAAAGATAGGACAATCAAGGAAAATATTCTTTTGCTTTATACTAACATTAAAATGAGAGGCACATTGCTCTAAGGAAGTATTTCAAAGGCAACAACTCACATGAATATCTTGGCAACTCACTGTATTCTGAGCTTATGAGAAAACTTAGGGGTCTTGGCATTTGTGAAGTTACCCTTGCTGGTACTCATTGCCACTACAAGATTGGGCATCTTGTACTTCTTGGTGTCAGGACCATATGGAGCCTCCAAATGTCAGCATAATCACTGCCTCATTCATTCATTCATTCATTCAACAAGTTTCTGAGTGCCCACTGTGCAAGAGGCACTGTGCTAAGCTCAAGGAATATAATGGCACATTAGAAACAGACCTGGGGACTTCCCTGGTGGTGCAGTGGTTAAGAATCTGCCTGCCAGTGCAGGGGACACAAGTTTGAGCTCTGGTTGGGGAAGATCCCACATGCCGCGGAACAACTAAGCCCGTGTGCCACAACTACTGAGCCAGTGCTCTAGAGCCCGCGAGCCACAGCTACTGAGCCTACGTGCCACAATTACTGAAGCCCGCATGCCTAGAGCCTGTGCTCTGCAACAAGAGAGGCCACTGCAATGAGAAGCCTGTGCACTGCAGTGAAGAGTAGCAGCCACTCACTGCAACTAGAGAAAGCCTGCGCTCAGCAAAGAAGCCCCAATGCAGCCAAAAAATTAATTTAAAAAAATCATTGTTAAAAACAAACAAACAAACAAAAAAGACCTCGTCTCAGCTTTTCGCTCTAAGTGAGCAAATTATATTCTGGAAAGCTGTCCTTGACTCCCAGGGAGAGTTCAGGAACTTCTGCTCTTTGCTCTTGTTTACCATGCATATGAGACAGATCTATTATAATCAGTATCTCATAGTATGGTAGCTCTTTTGTGCCTTTGGTTTATCAGTCCAGCCTATAAGCTTCTCTAGGTCAGGGATTGTGCCCTTCCTTCATTGCATACCTAAGACTATTGTGCCTGTACAGAGAATGTGCCCCACATATAGCTGGCTAAATAATTGAATGAGTAAATAAAGGAATGGATTCCTTTGCCTGCCATATTTGGAGGTGATTGTCTTTGTAAACTCAGCTGGGATGGGTGTTTTAGTAAGCTTTCTTCACTGCTTGGACCATGGTAGACCTTCAATACATATTTGTTGAATTACATGTATTCTTCACAATCAAGGACATTTTTTTTGTCCCAAATGTGTTAGAAATCCTCCTGAACTTACTTCCCATGGGGTCTCATTTCCAAAGGAGAAAACTCAACTACCAAAATCCTGAACAGACTGAAGTCAGATTCCCTAAGTCACCTTTGAAGACAGAGAGGGCCAAATGGCAAGGATCTGGGAGTAACTTCTAGGACCTAAGAGCAGACCTTAAGAATTGAGAGAAACCCCTATTGACGCTGAGTGAGGAGCAAGGAGTGAGGAACTGAATCTGGAGATGCTGTATTAGCTGTTTATAATTGTAGCACAAATCCCAAATTACCAAGGCTAAGTGGAAGAATCAGCCAGGCATTACTCTTGGCCCTCTAAAACATCTTTAAAAAAAAATGCCACACGACATTGACACTACTGCCGGAGGCTTTAAATAACCACCACTTCCCACAGAAGCTCTTAAGCTGGGCAGCCCCTACTGCACAGTGTGTCCCTGACTCCCTGGGCAGCAGATAACTAGTCAACAGGCCCTGGGAATCCCTTTTAGACCTCAGGCTTAGTTAGCAACAACACAACAAACAGTTGAAAGGGCTTCTGCATGTAAGCTTCTGGCTGCTTCATGAATTGCTGCTAAAATAAGGGGGTCAAGGCTGCAGGTGTTCTCAGCCTTCAGAGAAACACACTAGTAGTGCTGAGTGAAGGGGCAGGCATGTTTGGCTGGGCCTAAGTGGAAGTCCTTAGGGTAAGAGTCATGGACTAGTCTGCAGACACAGTGACAAGGAAGCAGGGTTGGATGTATTTCTTTTCTTATCAGACATATCAACCATCAAACTGAATTCTCTGACCCCAGGCTCCACCCCTTCAAGTCATTATCAATATCACTTATGGTTATCTTTTTGAAACTTATGTTAAACTGTGACATTTATGCTTAAAATTCCCATCTGAATTGTCAGGGCATAGAGAACAATGTCAAGTTCATGGCAAGCATTGAGCCCCCTTCCACCACTTGGGCACAAATGATTGGCCAAACTTATCTTTGTCTTACTTTATCTACTGATGTCTATGGACCCTGGGCTTCAGCCTCATGGAACTTCATCCCCAAATGTGCCTTATCCTCGGGGACATTTGGCAATAACTAGAGATATTTTTGTTTGTGGGGGTGGGTGTGCTACTGATATTTGGTGAGTAGAGGCCAAGAATGCAGCTATGCTTCCAACAACACACCAAACTGCTCCTTACATTAATGGAATATCTAGCCGAAAATGTCAATAGGGCCAAAGTGGAGAAACCCTGGCCTCAGCTATTAACTCTACCTAGAATACCCTTCCTTCTTCCTCCCTCCTGCTCTCCTGCCCTCCTTTCCCAATCTGGTGAAATGCTATTCTTCTTTCAAGCCCTGCAGAAATTTCCCTAGTCTGTGAAGCCCTCTCAACCCTGCTCCCCACTCTCTTGTTGCTTTAGTTTCTTTGTCCGATCGTGTAACATTGTTTCCTAACCCCTACTAAAACATTTTTAACATTTCACTAAATTTTTGTTTTTCAAAGCAGCACAGATGACAAAGGTCACTTCACCCTTAAGAACTCGAACAATCTTCTTGAACTTCCAATTCCATGCTTGGTAGAAGTCCAGACCACACATCCCTGCCCCCAGTGTTTTCAGAAATAGTGGTCACATTGGGCTAGATGACTGCCTCCTTGGCTTGTGGGTTGTCACATTCTATGTGTACCCTCCAGTGTGCTGGGTTCTGCACCACTTCAGCCCAGAGAGGAAATGCAGGCCGTTCCTCTGTATTTACAAAACCCCACTCACATGAGGCAATTTGCGCAGAGTGGATTTTGCTGGAAGGAAGAATGGAGGGAATTTACATTGCAGTAATGAAAACAATTCAGAGTCAACATTAGACATCTCCCTTCTAAAAGCCTCAGCCAGTTTGCTCTGGAGATGCTTCATAGCTGCTTCGACACTGTGCTCTGGGTACAGCACCAGCTCACCAGCTCCTCACTCTGCCTCGCCTCTCTTGTCTCCTTTTCACCCCTGCCCTCTGAAGTTAACCCCAGGAAATATAATTAATTTTCACCTTATGTTTGGTCCTGCCACCTCCTTTTCCCCAGCTCAGATCCGTGTCCACCTTCGCTTAAGCAAATCAATTAAGGTTCTGAGAAGAAAGAAAAAAAAAAAAAAAGTGTGTTTTTCCAGATAGCAACCTCGGAAGGAATGTTGTTTAAAAATACCAGTTCTTTTCTCTTTATTCTATTTTGCTAACTGTTCCAGGTCCATCTTGAAAAGACATTCAAGGACGGAGATTGAACCTCATTTATCTCTCTTTCAGGGCCTAGGACAGTGCTGGGTACATCCTTGATGGTCAGAGGATCTTGAAGAACTGTTCTCCCATTTTGGTGCTGATGTGCAGAGAGGATTAACTGGGATTAGAAGTGAATTGTGGAGGTTGGGGATGGTGGAGCTTATTTGAATTTCACCTCTGCTGGTGAACATGGTGAAATGAAAGCGTAAAGGTGCTAAATGGGAACAACTTCTTTCCTCTCACAGCCTGTGCACAGATCTTTACACTTGGTGAGCAACATGTAACCCCCTTTGCTCCCATACAGAAGGGGAGGGTAGTCAGTGGCAATGGGGCTTCTTTCTCCTGTGGTCATTTAGTGCCAGGACACGTGATATGTACAACTTTGTGGGCAGAAGGGTTTCAAAGGGAGAATCTTGGGCCTGAATTAGGGAAGCTACTTATCCACTGAGAATACTCGACTCAGGGGAAACCAGTCCTTGGAAAGGCTGCTGGTAGACCCCTCTCCTGGATCATGGCATGGATGCAATGGATGCACCTCATTCTTAGTTAGCCCCTCTGGGAGGCTCCAGGATTATCAAGGCTGGGCAGAGGTTCACGTTCGAGGTGAGGGAAGTAGAGTGTAGCAGAATTTGGGGTCCAGTGATGCTGCTGATACCACTTTCTCTACAATATTAGGGTTTTGTGAGGTATTTTGAAATTCTAACCACAATCATTTTACACTTCCAACGGTAAAAAGTTTTATAAATATTTAACTTAAAAGAATATAAACCTTTTGCATACACAATTGGTTTTTAATTTCCTATAGCTGCATCAAGAAAAGGAGCACTGTTAAAATATTGTTAGGAGCACTGTCAATAAGAACATTGAAAGCTGTGCATACAAACATCCTGAATTGAAAGTTAATGTCGTGGAAAGGAGGGGACAGGAATGCAGGGAACATAAGAAGACCGACTTTTGAATCCCAGTCCTGCCAACAGCTAGCTCTGAGAACTTAAATCATGATCTCAGTTTCCTCATCTCTCTGTGAAAACAGGATAACAGCAGTTGTCCTGCCAACAGTATAGGCTTGCAAGGTGGATCTAAGGAAATAGAGGACTTGGAAAAGCTTTGGGAAGTTAAAACAGTTTTTCAGAGAATAACAATAACACTGGAATTATCTGGGCCAGATTGGCTAAACCAGGTAATTGTCTTGTAGCAGAGCTGTTTTCAAACAGTGGGTCATGATCATGGCATATTGACATTGTTCAGGCCTTGTGCTTTGATGGGTCCTATGTTGCTTGGAGATGCATTCACTGACAGGGCTTTTAAGTGGCTTTGATACAGCATGGGACGGAGAAACATATGACACTGGATGATGGTGAGATGAAGATGTTGAAACTGCA
This sequence comes from Phocoena phocoena, assembly GCF_963924675.1. Lineage (NCBI taxonomy): Eukaryota > Metazoa > Chordata > Mammalia > Artiodactyla > Phocoenidae > Phocoena > Phocoena phocoena. The sequence goes on along the minus strand of NC_089237.1, from coordinate 32,959,949 downwards.
ATGCCTAGGACTTGCCCACAGATTTCCTGAGACTGCTGCTTGGTCATTGGAGACATTCTTTTAGGACCTTTCAAGAGAGTTTACTGTGCTAGTAGGATGGAAGTCACATACCTTGGGGCCTCCATGAAGGAGAACCTGCAGTTCAGTGTCCTCCTGCTGTTCACAGAAAACAAGCACTTGCAGTTCAGTGTCAAGTACGTTTTTCATCAGGGGACTGTAAAAGGCTATGTAGGCAAAGGACCAACATTTGGTCTCCCAAAGACTGGTCCAGGAGAGTCTTTCCTTACTAGCCCGTAATTTTCTGTTACCCTGAAGTGAAGATCCTCTCCATGAATGTCCACACTGTACGTGTGGGAATGGTGTTTCCCACTTGAAAGTGGTGGAACTTTCCTCTGAAGACTCAATGGGATATCTTGAGGTTGGGGAGAATGGGATTCTGTGGTTTCTGCTCCTTCCTCAGGAGGAAACATATTTCACAGCAAACATATTTTGTAAGATGTGAAATATGCCCATTAGCAAACTTGAGGACAGTAAAAAAAGTTTAAGGTAAAAGTGCCTTATGGCTGAAAGGAATAAAGACATTCTTTCACAAGCCTTCTGTATCAATCCTGGTTCTGAAAGAAAACAGGACACCCTCAAGTGAGGAAATTGAGAAAAAAAATAATAAAATGACTATTTACAAAAGGGTGAGGGGAGTTAAGGGAAATCAACACATGGGAAGGGGAAATGTGCAAGAGCTAAATAATAGCTGGGAGCCATTATCAGCTCTGGATCTGATGGGGTATGAGGGAGAGTGGTTATCTGAGCTCAGAGTTGTAGGAGAGAGACACGAAGCAGGAGCTGAGGCTTGGGTGGAGGAATGCAACGACTAAAGCCCAGCGATGAGAGAGTGGGGGTGTGACTACTCTGATCTCATTATTTTCTCACCCTTAGCCTCCAGCCAGGGTTCCCCATTAGCTGAATCTACCAGGAAGCCAAAGGACAAGGGCCAATGTAAAGGCTGCCTGTAGCCTCCCAGAGGTTAGACAATCTTCTCAGACAGGAAAATGGAAGCTATCCAGCACACTTTTCTTGGCTAAAATACCCTATTTTAAAACAAAACACTCAAACAAAAACATAACTTAGTGGAAAGAGCAGAGTCACCAGTGAGGAGACCAGAGCTCTGATCTGAAGTCTGTTACCCATTTGCTGAAAAGTCTTGGGCAAGTCACATTCCCTCTTTGTGTCAGTACCTCTCCTTCTTCCACATCCAGGGTAGTATGCAGAAAAAGTGGGTTTATTAGTACTGGTGTGTGGTGAACAGCTTCCCTGGTAATCCGAAGGGGAGATTGAGCAGTAGTAGATGTAACTTAAAGGAGGGAGAAGGATAGTGAAGGGACCATGCAAATCTCTCAAACCTGGTGGAGAAAGAATAAGAGCAGGAGGAGCAGAATCCTGAGAATAAGCAAAGCCCTGAGACTCTCCCCTCCTCCTTCATTCAGGAAGGAGGGCAATGTTTGCTGACAGCTGCAGATGTGAGCATTGAAGGAAGAAGACAGAGAGGCTCTGTTTATTACTGAGCAAAATGAACATTGTTTTCATTTAATGGTTGCTTTCTTTTCTTGCCTAGTTGCCAGAAAGCACATCAGTGATTATGTGTCTCAATGACCATGTGTCTCAAATTGGCTCTCTGTTTGCTGCCCACTCTTTAGAATGTAAGGTCCAGAGAGTAGGGGGTTGTACTCATAAGTAAAGGAAATATTAAAAGAGACAATATCTATGAGATAACAGTGAAGTACAGACCTAAGCCAAATCTTATAAGTATTTGATTGGTGCCTTCCTTCCCCATAGAGCGTAAGCTCCACAAGGCCATGCCTATTTATAAATCATCAGTCACAGATCCTGTTTCAGTCTACAGAACTGTGTAGGTTCTTAGTCACATCAGTTCAACGGATAATGTAACAATGAAAACATGTTCTGGTTTCTCAGATTCTTATGTTTCCTGGTACCTGGAATCTCTTGTTTGGCTTGGCTTCCTCACATTGATAATTTGACTACATATTTTGCTCGACTTTTTTTATTTCCAACCCTGGAGACTGTCTTGGCTCTAAAATCTGTATCTAATTAGATAGTAGTAGATGCAGGAACCACAAAAGTAATGCAAAAACAAAGTGCTTGCAAGAACAAATAAAAAGGGCCAGGACAACTGATAAAAAGAAAATGCTATAGACTGAATATTTGTCCCCCCACCCGCCACAATTCATGTTGAAATCCTAACCTCCAATATGAAGGAATTAGGAGGTGTGGGATGTCTTTGGGGGTGATTAGGTATGAAGGTGGAATTCTCATGAATGGAATTGTGCCCTTATAATAGAGACCCAAGAGAGCTTTCTCTCCCTTTCTGCCATGTGAAGGCACATGGAGATGATGGCATTCTATTAACCAAGGAGTCGGTTCTCACCAGATACCAAATCTGCCAGTGCTTTATCTTGGATGTTCAACCTTTAGAACTGTGAGAAATAAATATTTGTTGTTTTAAGCCACCGTATCTATGGTAATTTGTTATAGAAGCCTGAATGAATTAAGACAAAAATTGAGTTAAACATTCTTTCTTATTGCTCTTTGGCTGGCTGTATGAGTAAGGCATGGAATAGAGGAAACCATGAGAGAAGACATTCAAAGAATGCCCTGAAATACTAAACACAATCAAGCATATTTGAGTAAAGGTGTTTGAGCTCATCAATACAGACTCTTATAACTTTAGATCTCTGTGACATTAATGGCTTTCTTACTATTCTCTTACCTCTTACACTACTTCTAATTTGTTCTGAAAAATGCCTCCAAATTAATCTTCTAAAGTACCTATTGACAATGAAATTGTTTTCAACTCACACTTCTGCAGGACAAACACACAAATAAAAGCCCCCAGAAGTTTGGGAGAACTTGTACTAACATTAGGACATGAGTGCTGACAAGCACCATTTTTGAGTCCTTCCTCTAGCTTATTAGAGCCTGGGGCTTACCTGCCCACCTGCTTACCTGCCAACCCATCCTGAGTCACCCTGGGTTGAGCAGCCAGACACATGGGGACCAAGCCTCACCCTCCAGTGGTCCAGTAGCCACTGCACAAGGCACTGCCTGACAGCCAGCCAGGCAGGGGCAGCCCTGCCTAACTGCATGCCCACAGTAGTTAGCCCTGTCCCAACAGAAGGGCCCATGCAGCCACAAATGGGGTATTCTGAGAGCATATAGCTCCAGTGAACAGAGGGGAGTGTGCTGCTAGGCCCCATAGGACATGTCCTACATAAGGCCACTTATCCAAGACCAAGAAATGTAACCAACATACCTAATACATAGAAATAAAAACAGAGAATCAGGCAAAGTGAGGTGACCGAGGAAAGGAATCCAAATATAATATTAAAGATAGTCATCAAATCACAGGGAAGAGAAGAAAAGAAGAAAGTAACATAGAAGAACTACAAAAACAATCAGAAAACAATTAACACAATGGCAATAAGTACATACCCATCAATAATTACTTTAAATGTAAATGGACTAAATGCTCCTATTAAAATACATAGAGTGGCTGAATGGATTAAAAAAGTAAGACTCATATTTATGCTGCCCACAAGAGACTGACTTCAGCTTTAAAGGCACACAAAGACTGAAAGTGAAGGGATGGAAAAGATATTCCATACAAATAGAAATAAAAAGAAAGTTGGGGAAGCAATACTTATATCAGACAAATAGACTTTAAAACCAACACTGTAAAAAGAGACAAAGAAAGACATTACATAGTAATAAAGGGATGGATCCAAGAAGAAGATATAATAATTGTAAATATATTTGCACCCAATGTAGGAGCACCTAAATACACAAAGCAAGTATTAACAAACATTAAGAAAGAAAGTGACAGTAACAAAATAATAGTAGGGGATTTTAACACCCCACTTATATCAATGGACAGATCATCTAGACAGAAAATCAATGAGGAAACACTGGTGTTAAATACCACTTTAGACCAGATGGACTTAATAGATATATATAGAACTTTCCATTCAGAAGCAGTGCAGTACACATTTTTTCAGGTGCACATGGAACATTCTCCAGGATAGATCACATGGTAGGGCACAAAACAAGTCTTAATAAATTTTAAAAGATTGAAATCATGTCAAGCATCTTTTCTGACCACAACAGGATAGAAATCAACTGCAAAGAAAAAGACTGCAAAAAACACAAACACAGGTAGACTAAACAGTATGCTACTAAACAACCAATGAGTCACCAAAGAAATCAAAGAGGAAATAAAGAAATACCTAGAGACAGATGAAAACAGAAACACAACGATCCAAAATCTATGGGCTACAGCAAAATCACTTCTAAAAGGGAAGTTTATAGTGATAAAAGACTAGCTCAGGAAGCAAAAATCTCAAATAAACAATTTTACCTTACACATAAATAAACTAGAAAAAGAAGAACAAACAAAATCCAAAGTTAACAGAAAGAAAAAAAAAGTTCAGAGTAGAAATAAATGAAACAGACAAAAAAAAAATAGAAAATATCAATGAAAATAAGAGCTGGTTTTTTGAAAAGTTAAACAAAGTTGATAAACCTTTATCCAGACTCATCAAAAGAAAAGAGAGAGGGCCCAACTAAATAAAATAAAAGATGAAAGAGGAGAAGTTACAATTGGCACCACAGACATACCAAGGATCATAAGAGAATACTATGAATAATTATACACCAATAGAATGGACAAACTAGGAGACATGGATAAATTTCTAGAAATGTACAATCTTCCAAGACGGAATTAGGAAGAAATACAAAATATGAACAGACTATCAGTAATAAAATTGAATCAGTAAAAAAAACCCCAAAACTCCTAACAAGCAAAAGCCAAGGACCAGATGATTTCCCAGGTGAATTATACCAAACACTTAAAGAAGAGTTAACAGTTATCCTTTTCAAATGATTCCAAAACAATTGAAGAGTAAGAAACGCTTTTGAACTCATTATGTGAAACCACCATCACCCTGATTCTAAAATCAAAGATAACACAGAAAATTACAGGTCATTGTCATTGATAAAAAGATATGAAAAAATCCTTAACAAAATATTAGCAAACATTAGCAAATTCTAGCAAACTGAATTCAACACTCCATTAAGAGGATCATACATCGTGATCAAGTAGGATTTATCCCAGGGATGTCAGGATGGTTTAATGTCTGCAAATCTATCAATGTGATACACCACATTAACAAATTAAAGAATAAAAATCATAAAGATCATTTCAATAGATACAGAAAAAGCTTTTAACAAAATGCAGCATTCATTCATGATAAAAACTCTCAAAAAAGTGGGCATAGAAGGAACATACCCTAACATAATAAAGGCCATATGCGACAAAGGCAACATGATACTCATTGGTGAAAAGCTGAAAGCATTTCCTCTATGATCAGGAACAAGACAAGAATGCTCCCTCTCATCACTCTGGGCTAGATCCTGGATGGTGATGGCTCCCCTTTCCAGACAGAACTGAGGCACAGAGAGTGTCACAACAACATGATGTAAGAGGCAGTGTGGAGATATTGCTACAGATGATGTTGAGTGAGGGTTGAAGGAGGCTACTTCATTCACAGACATCCACTCCCCTGGGGATTCTGCCAGCAGCCTTCATTTGGGCTGGAACTCTTCCCAGAGACGCTGGCCTGCTGACCTACTACATCAGATTTTGGATTCAAGAAGCCTCCACAATCATATTAGGAAAGTGAGGAAGAAAGAACTGAAATAAGTCATCCAAGATCATATATCCGCTCCTGAGACAAAAACCATCCTGAAGGAAACCTTCAAGATGGCGGAGGAGTAAGATGTGGAGATCACCTTCCTCCCCACAAATACATCAGAAATACATCTACATGTGGAACAATTCTAACAGAACACCTACTGAACGCTGACAGAAGACCTCAGACTTCCCAAAAGATATATGTATATATATTTTTCTTTTTCTCTTTTTGTGAGTGTGTATGTGTATGCTTCTTTGTGTGATTTGTCTGTATAGCTTTGTTTTAACCATTTGTCTTAGGGTTCTGTCCATTTTTTGTTGTTGTTGATGCTGTTTGTTTTTGGTATAGTTTTTAGCACTTGCTATAATTGGTGGATTTGTTTTCTGGTTTGTTTGCTCTCTTCTTTCTTTTTATATTACTTTTTAATTTTTTGTATTTTTTATAATGTACATTTTTTTTATTTTAATAACTTTATTTAATTTTATTTATTTATTTCATTTTTTCTCCCTTTTCTTCTGAGTCATGTGGCGGACAGACTCTGGGTGCTCCAGCCAGGCATCAGGGCTGTGCCTCTCAAGTGGGAGAGCTGAGTTCAGGACATTGGTCCACCAGAGATCTCGGAGCCCCACATAATATCAAATAATGAAAGCTCCCCCAGAGATCTCCATCTCAATGATAAGACCCAGCTCCAGTCAACAACCAGCAAGCTACAGTGCTGGACACCATATACTAAACAACTAGCAAGACAGGAACAAAACCCCATCCATTAGCAGAGAGGCTGCCTAAAATCATAATAAGGTCACAGACACCAAAATACACCAAAATACACCACCAGATGCGGACCTGCCCACCAGAAAGACAAGATCCAGCATCATCCACCAGAACACAGGCACCAGTCTCCTCCACCAGGAAGCCTACACAACCCACTGAACCAACCTTACACACTGGGGGCAGACACCAAAAACAATGGGAAATACGAACCTGCCGGCTATGAAAAGAAGAGCCCAAACACAGTAAGTTAAGCAAAATGAGAAGACAGAGAAACACAGAACAGTTGAAGAAACAATGTAAAAACCCACCAGACCAAGAAATGAAGAGGGAATAGGCAGTCTACCTGAAAAAGAATTCAAAGTAAGATTAGTAAATATGATTCAAGTCTTGGAAATAGAATGGAGAAAATACAAGAAACATTTAAAAAGGACCTAGAAGAACTAAAGAGCAAACAAACAATGATGAACAACACAGTAAATGAAATTTAAAATTCTCTAGAAGGAATCAATAGCAGGATAACTGAGGCAGAAGAAGGCATAAATGACCTGGAAGATAAAATAGTGGAAATAACTACTGCAGAGCAGAATAAAGAAAAAAGAATGAAAAGAATTGAGGCCAGTCATAGAGGCCTCTAGAAAAACATTAAGTGCACCAACATTTGAATTATAGGGGTCCAAAAGAAGAAGAGAAAAGGAAAGGGACTGAGAAAATATTTGACGAGACCATAGTTGAAAATTTCTTAATATGGGAAAGGAAATCATCAATGAGGTCCAGGAAGTGCAAAGAGTCCCACACAGAATAAATCCAAGGAGAAACACAGCAAAACACATATTAATCAAACTATCAAAAATTAAATACAAAAAAAAAATTAAAAGCAGCAAGGGAAAAACAAAAAGAATAACATACAAGGGAACCCCCATAAGGTTAACAGCTGATCTTTCAGCAGAAACTCTGCAAGCCAGAAAGGAGTGGCAGGAGATACTTAAAGTGATGAAACGGAAAAACCTACAACCAAGATTACACTACCTAGCAAGGATCTCATTCAGATTAAACGGAGAAATTAAAACCTTTACAGACAAGCAAAAGCTAAGAGAATTCAGCACCACTAAACAACCTTTACAACAAATGCTAAGGAACTTCTCTAGGCAGGAAACACAGGAGAAGGAAAAGACCTACAGTAACATATGGAAAACATTTAAGAAAATGGTAATAGGAACATACATATAGATAATTACCTTAAATGTAAATGGATTAAATGCTCCAACCAAAAGACTAGAATGGCAGAAGGGATACCAAAACAAGACCCATATATATGCTGTCTACAAGAGACCCACTTCAGACCTAGGGACACATACAGACTGAAAGTGAGGGGATGGAAAAAGATATTCCATGCAAATGGAAATCAAAAGAAAGCTGGAGTAGCAAGTCTCACATCAGACAAAATAGACTTTAAAATAAAGACTATTACAAGTGATAAAGAAGGACACTACATAAAGATCAAGAGATCAATTCAAGAAGAAGATATAACAATTGTAAATATTTATGCGCCCAACATAGGAGCACCTCAATGCACAAGGCAAATGTTAACAGACATAATAGGGGAAAATTGACAGTAACACCATCATAATAGGGACTTTACCTTTCACCAATGGAGAGATCATCCAAATTGAAAATTAAAAAGGAAACACAAACTTTAAATGATGCATTAAACAAGGTGAACTTAATTGATCTTTATGAGCATTCCATCCAAAAACAACAGAATACACTTTCTTCTCAACTGCTCATGGAACATTCTCCTGGGTAGATCATATCTTAGGTCACAAATCAAGCCTAAGTAAATCTAAGAAAATGGAAATTGTATCAAGTATCTTTTTCGACCACAATATTATGAGACTAGATATTATTTAGGGGAAAAAATCTGTAAAAAATACAAACACCTGGAGACTAAACAATACACTACTAAATAACCAAGAGATCACTGAAGAAATCAAAGAGGAAATCAAAAAATACCTAGAAACAAATGACAATGAAAACACGATGACCCAAAACCTATGGGATGAAGCAAAAACAGTTCTAAGAGGGAAGTTTAGAGCAATACAATCCTACCTTAAGAAACAAGAAACATCTCAAACAAACAACCTAACCTTACACATAAAGCAATTAGAGAAAGAAGAAGAAAAAAGCCCCAGAGTTAGCAGAAGGAAAGAAATCATAAAGGTCAGATCAGAAAAAAATTAAAAAGAAATGATAGCAAAGATCAATAAAACTAAAAGCTTGTTCTTTGAGAAGATAACCAAAATTGATAAACCATTAGCCAGACTCATCAAGAAAAAAAGGGAGAAGACTCAACTCAATAGAATTAGAAATAGAAAAGAAAAAGTAACAATGGACACTGCAGAAATACAAAGGATCATAGGAGATTACTACAAGCAACTCTATGCCAATAAAATGGACAACCAAGAAAAAATGGACAAATTCTTAGAAAAGCACAACCTTCTGAGACTGAACCAGGAAGAAATAGAAAATATACACAGACCAGTCACAAGCACTGAAGTTGAAACTGTGATTAAAAATCTTCCAACAAACAAAGTCCAGGACTGGATGACTTCACAGGCGAATTCTATCAAACATTTAGAGAAGGGCTAACATCTGTCCTTCTCAAATTCTTCCAAAATACAGAAGAGGGAGGAATAGTCCCAAACTCATTCTATGAGGCCACCATCACCCTGATACCAAAACCGGCTAAGATGTCACAAAGAAAGAAAACTACAGGTCAATATCACTGGTGAACATAGATGCAAAAATGCTCAAAAAATACTAGCAAACAGAATCCAACAGCACATTAAAAGGATCATATACCATGATCAAATGGGATTTATCCTAGGAATGCAAGGATTCTTCAATAAACACAGATCAATCATTGTGATACACCATATTAACCAACTGAAGGAGAAAAACCATATGATCATCTCAATAGATGCAGTAACAGCTTTTGACAAAATTCAACACCCATTTATGAAAAAAGCCCTCCAGAAAGTAGGCATAGAAGAAACTTACCGCAACAAAATAAAGTCCATATATGACAAACACGCAGCCCACATCCTTCTCAATGGTGAAAAAGGAAACCATTTCCTCTAAGATCAGGAACAAGACAAGGCTGCCCACTCTCACCACTATTATTCAACATTCAACATAGTTTTGGAAGTTTTAGCCACAGCAATCAGAGAAGAAAAATAAATAAAAGGAATCCAAATAGGAAAAGGAGAAGTAAACCTGTCACTGTTTGCAGATGACATGATATTATACATAGAGAATCCTAAAGATGCTACCAGAAAACTACTAAAGCTAATCAATGAATTTGGTAAGGTAGAAGGATACAAAATGAATGCACAGAAATCTTTTGCATTCCTATATAATAATGATGAAAAATCTGAAAGAGATATTAAAGAAACATTCCCATTTACCATTGCAACAAAAAGAATATAATACCTAGGAATAAACCTACCTAACGAGACAAAAGACCTGTATGCAGAAAACTGTAAGACACTGATGAAAGAAATTAAAGATGATACAAACAGATGGAGGGATATACCATGTTCTTGGATTGGAAGAATTAACATTGTGAAAATGACTATACTACCCAAAGTAAATTACAGATTCAATGCAATCTCTGTCAAACCACCAATGGCATTTTTCACAGAACTAGAACAAAAAGTTTCACAATTTGTATGGAAATATGAAAGACCCCGAATAGCCAAAGCAATCTTGAGAAATAAAATCAGAGCTGGAGGAACCAGGTTCCCTGACTTCACACTATACTACAAAGCTACAGTAAGCAAGACAGTATGGTAGTGGCACAAAAACAGAACTACAGATCAATGGAACAGGATAGAAAGCCCAGAGATAAACCCACACACATATGGTCACCTTATTTTTGATAAAGGAGGCAAGAATATACAATGGAGAAAATACAGCTTCTTCACTAAGTCGTGCTGAGAAAACTGGACCACTACATGTAAAAGAATGAAATTAGAATACTCCCTAACACCATACACAAAAATAAACTCAAAATGGATTAAAGACCTAAATGTAAGTCCAGACACTATAAAACTCTTAGAGGAAAACATAGGCAGAACACTCTATGACATAAATCGCAGCAAGTTCCTTTTTGACCCACCTCCTAGAGAAATGGAAATAAAAACAAAAATAAACAATGGGACCTAATGAAACTTAAAAACTTTTGCACAACAAAGGAAAGCATAAATAAGATGAAAACACAACCTCAGAATGGAAGAAATTATTTGCAAATGAAGTAACTGACAAAGGATTTATCTCCAAAATTTACAAGCAGCTCATGAAGCTCAATATCAAAAAAAAACAAACAACCCAATCCCAAAATGGGCAGAAGACCTAAACAGACATTTCTCCAAAGAAGATATACAGATTGCCAACAAACACATGAAAGGATGCTCAACATCACTAATTAGAGAAATGCAAATCAAAACTACAATGACGTATCACGTCACACCAGTCACAATGGCCACCATGAAAAAATCTACAAATGATGTATGCTGGAGAGGGTGTGGAGAAAAAGGAACCCTCTTGCACTGTTGGTGGGAATGTAAATTGATATAGCCACTATGGAGAACAGTATGGAGGTTCCTTAAAAAACTAAAAATAGAGCTACCATACAACCCAGCAATTCCACTACTGGGCATATACCCTGAGAAAACCATAATTCCAAAGGTGTCATGTACCACGATGTTCATTACAGCTCTATTTACAATAGCCAGGACATGGAAACAACCTAAGTGTCCACCGACAGATGAATGGATAAAGAATATGTGGCATGATGGAATATTACTCAGCCATAAAAAGAAGTGAAATTTAGTTATTTTTAGTGAGGTGGATGGACCCAGAGTCTGTAATACAGAGTAAAGTGAGTCAAATACCGTATGCTAAAACATATATATGGAATCTAAAAAAAAAAAAAAAGGTCATGAAGGACCTAGGGGCAAGACAGGAATAAAGACACAGACCTACTAGAGAGTGGACTTGAGGATATGGGGAGGGGGAACGGTAAGCTGTGACAAAGTGAGAGAGTGGCATGGACATATATACACTACCAAATGTAAAATAGATAGCTAGTGGGAAGCAACCACATAGCACAGGGAGATCAGCTCCGTTCTTTGTGACCACCTAGAGGGGTGGAATACGGAGGGTTGGAGGGAGATGCAAGAGGGAGGGGATATGGTGATATATGTATACGTATAGCTGATTCACTTTGTTATAAAGCAGAAAATAACACACTATTGTAAAGGAATTATACTCCAATAAAGATGTTAAAAAAATAATTCGGGCTTCCCTCGTGGCACAGTGGTTGAGAGTCTGCCTGCCGATGCAGGGGACACAGGTTCGTGCCCCTGTCTGGGAAGATCCCACATGCCGCGGAGTGGCTAGGTCCGTGAGCCATGACCAGTGAGCCTGTGCGTCCGGAGTCTGTGCTCCACAACGGAAGAGGCAACAACAGTGAGAGCCCCGCGTACCGCAAAAAAAAAAAAAAAAATTCACCTATGTCTTTACAGGACTTGATAGTTTCTTGCTTTTTATTGCTGAATAAAAATTCCATTGTACGAATGTACCACAGCTGCTGGTTTATCCATTCATCTACTGAAGGACGTATTGTTTGCTTCCAGTGTTTGGTGATTGTGAATAAAGCTGCTAAAACATTCATGTCCAAGTTTTCTTACGGCAAAAAATTTTAAATCAGTTGTGTAAATACCTGGGAATGTGACTGCTAGATGATATAGTAAGACTATGGTTAGCTTTATAAAGAAACTTCCAAACCATCTTCCAAAGTGACTATATCATTTACATTCCCAACAGGAATGAATGAGTATTCCTGTTGCTCTGCAAGCTCTCAAGATATTGGCATTGTCAGGTGTTGGGGGATTTTAGCCATTCTAATATTAGTGTAGTGGTATCTTATTGTTGTTTTAATTTGTATTTGCCTAATGACACATGGTGTTGAGCATCTTTTCATGTGCTTATTTGCCACCTGTATATCTTCTTTGGAAAAGTCTGTGCATATCTTTTTCCCAAATCTATATTGCATTGTTGGTTTTCTTATTGTTGAGTTTGGTTTTTTATTCCTCTTATTTTTATTTTTTTTGCATATTTTTCTCTCTTTATTAAATTATTACATTATGCCTTTAGAATGATGAATACAGTAGAAATTAAGTTTTACTTTGCTTTCCAATTACCTAATATAGTTAGACTTCCTATTTCCAATTCTTTTAAGATCTAGGTTTCATTTTATTTTAATTGAAGTATACTTGACTTACAACATTATATTAATTTTAGGCATACAACATAGTGATTTGATATTTGTATACATTACAAAATGATCACCATGGTAAGTCTAATTACCGTCTGTCACCATACAAAGTTATTACAACATTATTGACTATATTCCCTATGCTGTACACTACATACCCGTAGTATCTGACCTACTTATTTTATAACCGGAAGTTTGTACCTCTTAATCTCCCTCACCTATTTCACTCATCCTCACAGCCCCCTCCCCTCTGGTAAGCACCAGTTTATTCTCTGTATCTATAAATCTGTTTCTGTTTTGATTTCTTTGTTCATTTGTTTTGTTTTTTTAGCTCCACATATAAGTGAAATCATATGGTATTTCTCTTTGTCTGTCTTATTTCACTTAGCTTAATACCCTCTAGGCTCATCCATGTTGTTGCAAATGGCAAAATCTCATTCCTTTGTATGGCTGAGTATATATATATATATATATATATATATATTTTCATATATTCTTTAGCCATTCATCTATCAGCGGACATTTAGGTTGCTTCCATATCTTGGCTATTATAAATAATGCTGCAGTGAACATAGGGGATGCATACATCTTTTTGAATTAGTGTTTTTGTTTTCTTCAGAAAAATATCCAGGAGTGGAATTGCTGGGCCATATGGTAGTTTTATTTTTACTTTTATGAGGAACCTCCATACTGTTTTCCATAGTTGCTTTACCAATTTACGTTCCCACCAACAGTGAAATAGTGTTCCCTTTTTCCAACATTTTCATCAACACTTGTTATTTGTTGTGCTTTTGATAATAGTCGTTCTGACAGGAGTGATATGATATCTCATTGTGGGTTTGATTTATATTTTCCTGATGATTAGTGATGTTGAGTAACTTTTCGTCTGTCTGTTGGCCATCTGTATGTCTTCTTTGGAAAAACCAGGAAGCTGCTCCCAGGCAGAGACTACATTTCTCAGCTCCCCCTACAGCAAAGGATCTAGGTCCTCTGCCCATTTTTAAATCAAGTTGTTTGAGGTGTTCTGATATTGAGTTGTATGAGTTCTTTGTATATTTTGAATATTAACCTCCTATCTGATAAGTCATTTACAAATATCTTCTCTCATCTCCCATTCAGTATGCTGGCTCTTTGTTTTCTGATAGTTTCCTTTGGTGTGCAAAAGATTTTTAGTTTTATATAGCTCCATTTGTTCATTTTTGCTTTTGTTTCCCTTGCTTGAGGGGACAGATCCAAAAAAATATTGCCAAGACCAATGTCAAAGAGCATATTGCATATGTTTTCTTCCAGGAGTTTTATGGCTTCAAGTCTTACATTTAAGTCTGCAATCAGTTTTGAGTTTGTTTTTGTTCAGTTTTGAGTTTGTTTTTGTATGTGGTGTGAGAAAATGTTCTAGTTTCATTCTTTTGCATAGAGCTGTTCAGTTTTTACAACATCATTTATTTGAGTCTTTTTCCCAATTGTATAATCTTGCCTCCTTTGTCCTAGATTAACAGACCATGTAAGTGGAGGTTTATTTCTGGGCTCTCTGTTCCATTGATCTATGTGTCTGTTTTGTGTCTATGTTGTGCCAGTACCATATTGTTTTGATTACTATAACTTTGTATATGGTTTGAAATAATGGAGTGTGATACCTCCAGCTTTGTTCTTTTTCTCCAGATTGTTTTGGTTATTTGGATTCTTGTGTGGTTCCATACAAATTTTAGGATTATTTGTTCTACTTCTGGAAAAATTCCATATTAACTCTTCCAATCAATGAGCATGGCATATCTTACCATTTGTTTTTGTCATCTTCAGTTTCTTTCATTTATGCCTTATAGTTTTCTGAGTACAAGTTTTTTACTTCCTTGGTTAGATTTATTCCGAAGTATTTTATTCTTTTTGAATTAATTGTAATTTTTGATAGTTCATTTTTAGTATATAGAAAAGTAACAGATTTCTGTACATTAAATAAATTAAATTTTTATTGGAGTATAGTTGCTTTACAATGTTGTATTAGTTTCTACTGTACAGCAAAGTGAATCAGCTATACAAATACACATATCTCCTCTTTTTTGGATCTGTATATTAATTTTGTAGCCTGAAACATTATTGGATTAATTTATTAGTGCTAACAGTATTTTTTGGTGATGTTATTAAGATTTTCTCTATATAATATTATGTCATCATGTCATCTACAAAAGGTGACAGTTTTACTTCTTCCTTTCCAATTTGTATTCCTTTCCTTTTCTTTTCTTTTTTTTTTTTTTGGTCCCATTACTGTGGCCAGGACTTCCAATACTATGTTGAAGTAAAGTGGTGAGAGTGGGCATTCTTTTTTATTTTTAATTATTTAAAAACTTTTAAAAACATTTTTATTGGAGTATAATTGCTTTATAATGGTGTGTTAGTTTCTGCTTTGTAGCAAAGTGAATCAGCTATACATATACATATATCCCCATATCTCCTCCTTCTTGCGTCTCCTTCTGACCCTCCCTATCCCACCCTTCTAGGTGGTCACAAAGCACTGAGCTGATCTCTCTGTGCTATGTGGCTTCTTCCCATTACCTCTCCATTTTACATTTGATAGTGTATATATGTCCATGACACACTCTCACTTCATCCCAGATTACCCTTCCCCCTCCCCATGTCAAGTCCATTCTCTACATCAGTGTCTTTCTTCCTGTCCTGCCCCTAGATTCGTCAGAACAATTGTTTTGTTTTAGATTTCATATATATGTGTTAGCATCCTTTCATGTGTTTGTTGGTAATCTGTATATCTTCTTTGAAGAAATGCCTATTTAGGTCTTCTGCCCATTTTTGGATTGGGTTTTTTTTTTTTTTTTTTTTTTACCTGCATGAACCGCTTGTAAATTTTGGAGATTAATCTTTTGTCAGTTGCTTCATTTGCAAATAATTTCTCCCATTCTGAGGGTTGTCTTTTCATCTTGTTTATGTTTTCCTTTGCTGTGCAAAAGTTTTTAAATTTCATTAGGTCCCATTTGCTTATTTTTGTTTTTATTTCCATTTCTCAAGGAGGTGGATCAAAAAGGATGTTGCTGTGATTTATGTCATACAGTGTTCTGCCTATGTTTTCCTCTAAGAGTTTTATAGTGTCTGGACTTACACTTATGTCTTTAATCCATTTTGAGTGTGGTGTTAGGGAGTATTCTAATTTCATTCTTTTACACGTAGTGGTCCAGTTTTCTCAGCACGACTTAGTGAAGAAGCTGTATTTTCTCCATTGTATATTCTTGCCTCCTTTATCAAAAATAAGGTGACCATATGTGTGTGGGTTTATCTCTGGGCTTTCTATCCTGTTCCATTGATCTGTAGTTCTGTTTTTGTGCCACTACCATACTGTCTTGCTTACTGTAGCTTTGTAGTATAGTGTGAAGTCAGGGAACCTGGTTCCTCCAGCTCTGATTTTATTTCTCAAGATTGCTTTGGCTATTCGGGGTCTTTCATATTTCCATACAAATTGTGAAACTTTTTGTTCTAGTTCTGTGAAAAATGCCATTGGTGGTTTGACAGAGATTGCATTGAATCTGTAATTTACTTTGGGTAGTATAGTCATTTTCACAATGTTGATTCTTCCAATCCAAGAACATGGTATATCCCTCCATCTGTTTGTATCATCTTTAATTTCTTTCATCAGTGTCTTACAGTTTTCTGCATACAGGTCTTTTGTCTCGTTAGGTAGGTTTATTCCTAGGTATTATATTCTTTTTGTTGCAATGGTAAATGGGAGTGTTTCTTTAATATCTCTTTCAGATTTTTCATCATTAGTATATAGGAATGCAAGAGATTTCTGTGCATTCATTTTGTATCCTTCTACCTTACCAAATTCATTGATTAGCTTTAGTAGTTTTCTGGTAGCATCTTTAGGATTCTCTATGTATAATATCATGTCATCTGCAAACAGTGACAGGTTTACTTCTCCTTTTCCTATTTGGATTCCTTTTATTTATTTTTCTTCTCTGATTGCTGTAGCTAAAACTTCCAAAACTAGAATGTTGAATAATAGTGGTGAGAGTGGACATCCTTGTCTTGTTCCTGATCTTAGAGGAAATTGTTTCAGTTTTTCACCATTGAGAATGATGTTGGCAGTGAGTTTTTCATATATGGACTTTATTATGTTGAGGTAAGTTCTCTCTATGCCTACTTTCTGGAGAGATTTTATCATAAATGGGTGATGAATTTTGTCAAAAGCTTTTTTTGCATCTATTGAGATTATCAAATGGTTTTTCTCCTTCAGTTTGTTAATATGGTTTATCACATTGATTGATTTGCCTATATTGAAGAATCCTTGCCTTCCTGTGATAAACCCCACTTGATCATGGTGTAGGATCCTTTTAATGTGCTGTTGGATTCTGTTTGCTAATATTTTGTTGAGGATTTTTGCATCTATGTTCATCAGTGATATTCACCTGTAGCTTTCTTTCTTTGTGACATCTTTGTCTGGTTTTGGTATCAGGGTGATGGTGGCCTCATAGAATGAGTTTGGGAGTGTTCCTCCCTCTGCTGTATTTTTGAAGAATTTGAGAAAGATAGGTGTTAGCTCTTCTCTAAATGTTTGATAGAATTCACCTGTGAAGCCATCTGGTCCTGGGCTTTTGTTTGTGGAAGATTTCTCGTCACAGAAAGACATGGGTGAATCTTAAATGCATATTGCTAAACAAAGGAAGCCAGCCTGAAAAGGCTACCTACTGTTATTGCATCTATATGACCACCTGGACGTTATGAAACAGTTCAGTGGTTGCCAGAGATTTGGGGTGGGTGAGTGGTGGGGAAGAACAGATTAAATAGGTGGAGCCCAAGGGTTGTTTATAGAGAAGTAAAACTATTTTGTGTGATATTATAATGGTGAATATATGACACTATATACTTATCAAAACCTATAGAACTTTTCAGTACAAAGAATGAACATTAATGTATGCAAATTAAAAAAAAATCATTTAGGAGGATGGTGGAATCCCAGGATGCAGGAATGCAGACAGTGACAATAGATTCTAACTGTATTGTGAAGGCATGAAACAACTTCACCAAAGGCAGTGGGGAAAAAGGCTGACCCAATTTATGTTGGAAATGAGTGGAGTCTGTTTGTAAGACTAAAGGCAAAGAAACTGTACACTTAAAACAGAAGCTTTTCATAGACAAAATTTAAAACTAAGGAAAGGATTTAGTATCTCATGGACTACTGAGATATTTTCTGGTGATATTATATACCAATGTGAATCCAGAGAAAAATTTTGTGATCAGTAGCTGCAAATTTCCAAGGTTTGGGTTCCTTTCTTTGTTAATGCCTGATTGCTGTGTTTTATTGGATGTTAATAATTTAAACATATTTTTTAAAGTGTATACGAAATCCCAATTTCTTTTTGAAACAAAAATAGAATGAATACACAAACCAACCAAGGTATAATTGTGAGAGAGAATATGACTATAAATTGATATTACATCCTTAGCACTATTTTGCTCGATGGTCAGGAAAAGGAACTGAAGCTACAAAGGGCAAGAGAGAAAGCTGGCCTTGTGGTCTTTTCCAGGTGGGTGGTCTTTAGATATATCAGACTGAAAAGAAGTAGTTTAAAAGAAAGTACAGAGATGAGAGGTACCTGTGTATTGTTTGTATAGGTTTGTTCCAGTCACAACATATATAGATACAACCTTTCTGGCAGTAATACTATTTATTGCCCATAGATTTTGCCAGAGAACTTAGAAGGTGAACCCCATCAGGATAAAGTTACTGTCTATTTTGTTCTCCCCTGTGTGCGCAAGGTCTAAAAAATAAAAACTTATTGAATGGACAAAAGTGGCATCAAAAATGCAAACACACAAGAAAGTAACAAAAGACAAAGACAATATCAATAAAACTTTGAGGGTAGGTACAAAAAAAGAAAATCGTTGGGGAGAAAGACAAGAAAGGAAGCAGAAGAGAACTAGTTGCCCAGAGGTGTAGAAATTATTGTTGGAGAAAAGACTAAGCCTGGCTATGTTGTTCTGTTGCTCCATTCTTCATTGGGGTATTTTATTAGGACCCTCACTGACAGGAACACAGCCAGTGTGACATAAGCCCATGGCCATGTATTCCCTCCAGCATGAGCGCAGAAAGCAGCCAAATTTGAGGTTTGATATCAGTGCAAAAAAGACTTGCAATATTTCTTGCAGGGATGGTTAGGAGCTCAATGCTGCTAAGGAGGAACCACAATTTGGAGGTCAGAATGTCCATGGGAAATGAGGGCTCCTCTAAAGAATAAAGATTTTTAAAAGGGAAAGATTTAGGAGAGGAGAGGAAGGTGGATGGAGCAGAGGGTACAAAACACTAAAAGAAAGTATCAAAAGTTGTCTCCACTTGTTTACTTAAAATTTGCATCTCCAATGTGAAAACCTTTCATAAAAAATGACCAGAGAGGATCAAATGAGAGGATGTCTAAATAAATGCTTTGGAAACCATAAGTTTTACATTAATATAAATCACTTACACTTGTGGGTTCTCGATCAGTATTTGCTGATTGGAGATGGGCAGGGACACAATTTGAGGATGCCCAACAAAGCCCCAGGCAGCAGTGATGACTGACATCTAAGAACCTGTGTGTGTGTGCGTGTGTGTGTGTGTGAACTTTTTATGCTTTAATCCATCACAAAACATAACATGAAACCAAGCACAAAAAAAGTGCCATTAAAACAATATTAAAGGGCTTCCCTAGTGGCACAGTGGTTGAGAGTCCGCCTGCAGATGCAGGGGACACGGGTTCGTGCTCTGGTCCGGGAAGATCCCACATGCCACAGAGCAGCTGGGCCTGTGACCCATGGCCATTGAGCCTGCGCGTCTGGAGCCTGTGCTCCACCATGGGAGAGGCCACAACAGTGAGAGGCCCGCGTACTGCAAAACAACAACAACAACAACAAAAAAACAATATTAAGGTTCTACAAGACTGAGAAAGGGAGGGAACTCAATGTTAAGATTGTCACAGTTCAGCACAAAAAAGGAATGAGGACTATGCCTCATGACATCACTAAGCAAGGTACCCATGACAAAGATTGGATGCCTCATGGAGAAGTCAGAACCTCATATACTGCTGGGAATGTAAAATAATGCAGCCAATTTGGGAAATAGTCTAGCATTTCCTCAAATGATTAGTACAGATAGAGTCACCTATAACCCAGCAATTCTACTCCTTAGGAATATACCCAAGAGAAATGAGAGCATATATCCACAAAAAAACTTGTACAAGAATATTTATAGCAGCATTGTTCATAAAAGCCAGCAGATAGAAACAACCCACCTGATGGGCATTCTTTTGAAGAGAGGGTTGTGGAGAGGAGTGTCTGATTCCTCCAAATATTAAGAAACACTGATTCTTTTTACTGAGTTCTGCCCACCACAGCCACACCCAGCTCTACCCACCACCAGTCCCTCCTATCAAGCCTCTTAGATAGCCTCATCCACCAGAGGGCAGAGAGCAGAAGCAAGAAGAACTACAATCCTGCAGCCTGAGGAACAAAAAACACATTCACAGAAAGATAGACAAGATGAAAAGGCAGAGGGCTATATAACAGATGAAGGAACAAGATAAAACCCCAGAAAAACTACTAAATGAAGTGGAGATAGGCAACCTTCCAGAAAAAGAATTCAGAATAATGATAGTGAAGATGATCCAGGACTTCGGAAAAAGAATGGAGGCAAAGATTGAGAAGATGCAAGAAATGATTAACAAAGACCTAGAAGAATTAAAGAACAAACAAACAGAGATGAACAATACAATAACTGAAATGAAAAATACACTAGAAGGAATCAATAGTAGAATAACTGAGGCAGAAGAACGGATAAGTGACCTGGAAGACAGAATGGTGGATTTCACTGCTATGGAACAGACTAAAGAAAAAAGAATGAAAAGAAATGAAAACAGCCTAAGAGACCTCTGGGACAACATTAAATGCAACAACATTTGCATATAGGGGTTCCAGAAGAAGATAGAGAGAAAGGATGCGAGAAAATATATGCAGAGATTACAGTCAAAAACTCCCCTAAAGTGGGAAAGGAAATAGCCACCCAAGTCCAGGAAGCACAGAGAGTCCCAGGCAGGATAAACCCAAGGAGAAACACACTGAGACACACAGTAATCAAACTGACAAAAATTAAAGACAAAGAAAAATTGCTGAAAGCAACAAGGGAAGAATGACAAATAACATACAAGGGAACTCCCATAAGGTTAACAGCTGATTTCTCAGCAGAAACTCTGCAAGCCAGAAAGGACTGGCATGATATATTTAAAGTGATGAAAGGGAAGAACCTACAACCAAGATTACACTACCCAGGAAGGATCTCATTTAGATTCGATGGAGAAATCAAAACCTTTACACACAAGCAAAAGCTAAGAGAATTCAACACCACCAAACCAGCTCTACAACAAATGCTAAAGGAACTTCTCTAAGTGGGAAACACAAGAGAAGAAAAGGACCTACAAAAACAAACCCAAAACAATTAAGAAAACAGTCATAGGAACATACATATAGATAATTACCTTAAACATGAATGGATTAAATGCTCCAACCAAAAGACACAGGCTTGCTGAATGGATACAAAAACAAGACCCATATATATGCTGTCTACAAGAGACCCACTTCAGACCTAGGGACACATACAGACTGAAAGTGGGGGGTTGGAAAAAGATATTCCATGCAAATGGAAATCAAAAGAGAGCTGGAGTAGCAATTCTCATATCAGACAAAATAGACTTTAAAATAAAGAATGTTACAAGAGACAAGGAAGGACACTACGTAATGATCAAGGGATCAATCCAAGAAGAAGATATAACAATTATAAATATATATGCACCCAATAAAGTAGCACCTCAATACATAAGGCAACTGCTAACAGCTATAAAAGAGGAAATCGACAGTAACACGGTAATAGTGAGGGACTTTAACATCTCAATTATACCAACGGACGGATCATCCAAAATGAAAATAAATAAGGAAACAGAGGCTTTAAATGACACAATAGACCAGATAGATTTAATTGATATTTATAGGATATTCCATCCAAAGAAAGCAGATTACACTTTCTTCTCAAGTGTGCATGGAACATTCTCCAGGATAGATCACATCTTGGGATACAAATCAAGCATCAGTAAATATAAGAAAACTGAAATCATATCAAGCATCTTCTCTGACCACAACACTATGAGATTAGAAATGAATTTCAGGGAAAAAGATGTAAAAAACACAAACACATGGAGGCTAAAAATACGTTATTAAATAACCAAGAGATCATGGAAGAAATCAAAAAATAGCTAGAGACAAATGACAATGAAAACATGACAATCCAAAAACTATGGGATGCAGCAAAATCAGTTCTAAGAGGGACGTTTATAGCAATACAAGCCTATCTCAGGGAACAAGGATAATCTCAAATAAACAATCTAACCTTACACCTAAAGGAACTAGAGAAAGAAGAACAGCAAAACCCAAAGTCAGCAGAAGGAAAGAAATCATAAAGATCATAGCAGAAATAAATGAAATAGAAACAAAGAAACAATAGCAAAGATCAATAAAACTAAAAGCCGGTTCTCTGAGAAGATAAACAAAATTGATAAACCATTAGCCAGACTCATCAAGAAAAAGAAGGAGAGGACTCAAATCAATAAAATTAGAAATGAAAAAGGAGAAGTTACAACAGACACTGAAAAAATACAAAGCATCCAAAGAGACTACTACAAGCAACTCTATGCCAATAAAATGGACAATCTGGAAGAAATGGGCAATTCTTAGAAAGGTATAAACTTATGAGACTGAACCAGGAAGAAACAGAACATATGAACAGACCAGTCACAAGTAATGAAATTGAAACTGTGATTAAAAATCTTCCAACAAACAAAAGTCCAGGACCAGATGGCTTCACAGGTGAATTCTATCAAACATTTAGAGAAGAGCTAACACCCACCTTTCTCAAACTCTTCCAACAACTTGCAGAGGAAGGAACACTCCCAAACTCATTCTAAGAGGCCTCCATCACCCTTACACCAAACCCAGAAAAAGGTACTACAAAAAAAGAAAATTACAGACCAATATCACTGATGAATATAGATGCAAAAATCCTCAATAAAATACTAGCAAACAGAATCCAACAACACATTAAAAGTGTCATACTCCATGATCAAGTGGGATTTATCCCAAGGATGCAAGGATTCTTCAATATATGCAAATCAATCAATGTGATATACCATATTAACAAATTGAAGAATAAAAACCATATGATCATCTCAATAGATGCAGAAAAAGCTTTCCACAAAATTCAACACGCATTTATGATAAAAACTCTCCAGAAAGGGGGCATAGAGTGAACCTACCTCAACCTAATAAAGGCCATATATGACAAACCCACAGCAAACATCATTCTCAATGGTGAAAAACTGAAAGCATTTCCTCTAAGATCAGGAAAGAGACAAGGATATCCTGTCTCACCACTATTAGTCAACATAGTTTTGGAAGTCCTAGCCATGGCAATCATAGAAGAAAAAGAAATAAGAGGAATAGAAATTTGAAAAGAAGAAGTAAAACTGTCACTGTTTGCAGATTACATGATACTATACATAGAGAATCCTAAAGATGCCACCAGAAAACTACTAGAGCTAAACAATGAATTTTGTAAAGTTGCTGGATACAACATTAATGCCCAGAAATTTCTTGCATTCCTATACACGAACGATGAAAAATCTGAAACAGAAATTATGGAAACACTCTCATTTACCATTGCAGCAAGAAGAACAAAATATCTAGTAATAAACCTACCTAATGAGATAAAAGACCTGTATGCAGAAAACTGTAAGACACTGATGAAAGAAATTAAAGATGATACAAACACATGGAGAGATATTCCATGTTCTTGGAATGGAAGAATCAATATTGTGAAAATGACTATACTACCCAAAGCATTCTACAGATTCAATGTAATCCCTATCAACTTACCAATTTTTTTATGGAACTAGAACAAATCATGTTAAAATTTGTATGGAGACACAAAAGACCCCGAATAGCCAAAGCAGTTTTGAGGGAAAAAAATGGAGATGGAGGAGTCAGACTTCCTGACTTCAGACTATACTACAAAGCTACAGTAATCAAGACAATATGATACTGGCACAAAAACAGAAACATGGATCAATGGAACAAGATAGAAACCCCAGAGATAAACCCATGCACTTATGGTCAACTAATCTATGACAAAGATATACAGTGGAGAAAAGACAGTCTCTTCAATAAATGGTGCTTGAAAAACTGGACAGCTACATGTAAAAGAGTGAAATTAGAACACTCCCTAACACCGTACACAAAAATAAACTCAAAATGGATTCGAGACCTAAATGTAAGACTGGACAATATAAAACTCCTAGAGGAAAACTTAGGAAAAACACTCTTTGACATAAATGACAGTTAGATCTTTTCTGATCCACCACCTAGAGTAATGGAAATAAAAATAAACAAGTGGGACCTAATGAAATGTCAAAGCTTTTGCACAGCAAAGGAAACCATAAACAAGATGAAAAGATAACCCTCTGAATGGGAGAAAATATTTGCAAATGAATCAATGGACAAAGGATTAATTTCCAAAATATATAAACAGCTCATGTAGCTAAATATTAAAGAAATAAACAACGCAATCCAAAAATGAAAGGAAGACCTAAATAGACATTTCTCCTAAGAAGATATACAGATGGCCAAGAAACACATGGAAAGCTGCTCAACATCACTAATTATTAGAGAAACGTAAATCAAAATTACAATGAGGTATCACCTCACACCAGTTAGAATGGGCATCATCAGAAAATCTACAAACAAGAAATGCTGGAGAGGGTGTGGTGAAAAGGGAACCCTCTTGCACTGTTTGTGGGAATGAAAACTGATACAGCCACTATGGAGAACAGTATGGAGGTTCCTTAAAAAACTAAAAATAGAATTACCATATGACTCAGCAATCCCACTACTGGGCATATACCCAGAGGAAACCGTAATTCAAAAAGACCAATGTCTTTAAAAGACCAAGGAAACCATAATTCATGCACCCCAATGTTCATTGCAGCACTATTTACAATAGCCAGGTCATGGAAGCAACCTAAATGCCCATCGACAGATGGATGGATAAAGAAAATGTGGTACATGTATACAATGAAATATTACTCAGCCATAAAAAGGAACAATATTGAGTCATTTGTTGAGATGTGGATGGATGTAGAGACTCATACAGAGTGAAGTAATTCAGAAAGAGAAAAACAAATATCGTATATTAATGCATGTATGTGGAACCTAGAAAAATGGTACAGATGAACCGGTTTGCAGGGCAGAAGTTGAGACACAGGTGTAGAGAACAAACGTATGGACACCAAGGGGGGAAAACCACGATGGGGTGATGATGATCATGTGCTGAATTGGGCGATTGGGATTGACATGTATACACTGATGTGTATAAAATTGATGACTAATAAGAACCTGCAGTATAAACAAACAAACAAAACAAAACAACTAATACTAAACTTTCTCTGGGTTATTTGTATGGAAATATGTTAATATAAATGTTTCAGACATTACATGAAATTTCTAAAAATCTTATATGTTCTGGTATAATGTTATAAGTCCTAATTCTAGTTAATACTTTAAAATGTATATCTCAGAAATTACTAAATTTCCTCATCAATTGCATCATTATGAAATTTCATCAAATCTTTAACCGTGGTCATTTTTAAGTCTTTTGTCATTTACAGACAGTTCTGGGTGTACTCTGATGCTTTTGCAAATATGTTCCTATAAAACTGTTTCATCTTCAAGGAATTCATGGAAAAGACTCTGACAAGTACAGGTTTCTGGTAACTGACTATACTGCTGAACTGAATGAATAAGCGTTTTCAGAACTCTAATGGAAAACTGATGAATTCATAAAAGTGCTAACAAAAATCAAGATAAAAAAAATTAATTACATGGGACTGAGTGAACTGATGCAGATGATTATAATTTTTGTGACTTTCTGTTTGAATAAAAGAAAAAAATCCCACAAGGACTCAGAGGCAAAAAATATACAAATCAATTTTCACTGCAAAGTAAAGGAGCTGTTACAGTGGAGGATTCCTGGACTGAATGTCAATATTATGACATAGTATGAGTGTGTTTCGTGTTTGGTAATTGCAATCATTGTTGCTTTTGTTGTGGTCATCCATTTACAATGCTTGGTGTCAGTCTATCTCTTGTAAAAATAAAATACCATGTGTGTGTGTGAAAAAGAAAAGATCTTGTATCAGCAGTAATAGTAAAACTGAGAGCAACCTCTAAAGAGTAGGACAATAAATAAAGTTTATAAGGAAAAAAAAAAGCAGGTAGGAACTACAAAAAAAAAAGAAAAAAGAAACACTGATTCAGAGAATGAGTCAAGACAGAAGGATCTTAGAACTCAATGATCTTTTAAAACATTTCCTTCTTGCAGATTTTTCTTAGAAACCTAGTAAAGAAACAAAATGAATTTTAGCCCATAAATCTTTTGGTGTTGGTTGCCATTATATCCTTTATTCATGAAAAGTGTTTAAGGATTTGATCATGCAATTTACATTAACAAGAGTAACTAATATCCAGTAGTGATCAGTAGAATTGTTTTTTCTGAGAGGATATAGTAGAAAATGGAGATATGACCTTGCAAAGCTTCCAAGACTGACCCAGCAATTTTTCATGTCCATGTTCACTGCTCTAGGTTTATATACCATCAGTAGAAAGTATAAACAGCATGAATTATTTATCTATAATATAGCTACACAAGCACTAAATTCTTGGAAGCCTCTTTACTATTTTTCTATCTACTGATTAGACACATAATGTTTATAAGTATGCTACAGTGAGTATATCTGGAAGAAATAAATTCTTATCAATGCCTATTATCAGAAAAACAGGAAATTTTTAAAAAGATTGGAATTCAGCAATTTTTTTTTTTTTTTTTTTTTTTTTTTTTTTTTTTTTTTATTATGCGTTACGCGGGCCTCTCACTGTCGTGGCCTCTCCCGTTGCGGAGGACAGGCTCCGGACGCGCAGGCTCAGCGGCCATGGCTCACGGGCCCAGCCGCTCCGCGGCACGCGGGATCCTCCCAGACCGGGGCACGAACCCGTGTCCCCTGCATCGGCAGGCGGACTCCCAACCACTGCGCCACCAGGGAAGCCCGGAATTCAGCAATTTTTAAAACACATTCTGCATAAAGGAGAGCTCAATTTTATAAATACTTTCATGAAATATAAGAAATTAAATTCCTAATTGGTAATCTGGGAATTTAAGTAAAATAAGCAAAGTCATGGTAAATGCCTTATCATCATTTATCCATACATTTGTTCAACATTTGTTTGCTGAGGGCTGCTATTGCCTGGACTGAGCATAAAACAGTGAAGAAAAGAGAGGTGAGCAGAGGTTCTGCTGTAAGGAAGAGTTCAAAACTGTGATTTCTCTTCCCTTCCCTTGCTATTGCACAGGATCTCCATGTCCAAAAGATAATTTTTCAGAGTTGTTGCTGGATTTTATGTAACTGCAATGTAATGGGAAACATTGATGCATAACTCAGGGCTAATTTTCAGAGAAAGCGTCCATGAGTTTATACCGAAGAGAAAAGTCACAGAAACTATCAAGTCTTCTATGAGAATTGTAAAATGTATGGCTTGATTCTAAGCCAAGGGCAGGGAGAACATTCTTAAATAAACACTTCTCTCATCTAGATGAAGAAAAGTAACAGAAAATGAAGATAGCACATTTCCCATGACTTCACCGAAATCCCTCATGTGACCTTGGGCAGTGGGTGGGACACACCTTCACATCCCCCTCAGCAATCTAGAACCCTGCAACAAGCCACCTTTAGGAAATCTTTACAGTATGGTTTAAAATATTACTCTCAGGCTGGGACCAAGAACGTTCTGGACACTACCATGGAGAATGACCTGGCTTGGACCTAAACCCTTTGTATTTTATCCAGATTGAAAAATAAAGAGTATCTATCCATAAATGGCTTGCTTCTCCTCCCTCCCTCCCTCCTCTACTGTATTATAAGTTCCTTGTAGGCATAATCAAGTCTGTATTTTTCATTATAGCACCCAGCAGAGTGCACAGTGTGCAGATATTGAGTGACTGAGTGAATAAGTGAATGAATGAATTCAGCAAGTATGTGTGGAGAGCCTACCATACATGAAGGATAGTTCTAGGCCCTGGGAGTAGGGGTGGAAAGGGAAGTGGATTCAAGGATGATGTAACAGCCCTGTGTTGCTGCACGTCTATGCCCTTGTATTTAGGCAGTATTTGCCCTGGGAACACAACCTCTATAGATCAGAAGTGCCAGGTTCGTATTCCCTTCCACCACATTCTAGCCCTGTGAGCTCAGGGGGAATCATTGAAATCTCCTTTAACCTCACTTACTTGTTTCAAAATTGGATAATACCTACCTGTTCTATCTTTCAGGGTTGCTGTGAGATTCAATTGATTGAATGTGTGTGAATCCCTCTGTAAAGGAGTAAGCAATTAAGTTAATTGGGCCTAAATAGGAGATGATACTATAAAAATGCTAATGACTATAAAAGCAAAATGATTATAGCATGGGAGAAGTTCAGATAAGATACCAAGCATACGGTTCTCATTGTAAAAGTAGTAATTAGAGCAGTACTATAAACTCAGTATTTACTGCCTTCAATTTTATAGATGAGGAAACAGATTCAGAAAAGTGACTTGCCCAGGGTCACACAGCTAATAAGTAGCTCAGATGGGATAGCCGATCTCTTCCATTGACGTCTGTGTCTGTTCCACATTCAGCTCAGTTAGCCTAGAAACATATCAGCTAAAATATGGTGGTATTATTGTTATTTTTCTACCATTTAATTTTTTGATTTCCTTCTGATTTCAGAATTAGATTATGAATAAAAGTATATATTTCCTACCTATCCGTAAATGATCATCAGGCATAAATTAGGAGAGAAATAAGCTTATTTTGGTCTATTAAATAATACAATGGTGTTTAAATTTTGGAAAACATTTGCATCATTGGTTAAGGGAAAAAGAACTGGACTCAAAACACTGAGGTGAGGGTGGGAGGGAGGCGCAAGAGGGAGAGGTTATGGGGATATATGTATACATATAGTTGATTCACTTTGTTATACAGCAGAAATTAACACAACATTGTAAAGCAATTATACTCCAATAAAGATGTTGAGAAAAAAAAAGAACTGGACTTCTTGTTCAAATAAACAGGTGGTCAGTTTCAAATAGATGGCAGCTAGAGGACTGTAGTCTGTCTTCACCTCCCACTTGGGATATTTTGTCACGATAAGGATGTCATGCTCCCCCAGGAGAAATATAGCCTTGGAGGAAGACAGTGAAGATTGAGGCTGTCCATCAGTGTGAACTAAGCATATTCCTAACAAGTAATATATTTCCGTACTCTGTGACAGTCACCTTGTGACCTGGACTGGGGGTCTTCCATGCAGAATTCTGGATCTCTGCTGCGTGAGTGATGTAGCTGGAAGGGATGGGATATGTCCTAGGAAAGACGGTGGGCTACTTTCTTGTGACACTCAAGTCTTTTTTCGGAGCACAGGCTCCGGACGCGCAGGCCCAGAGGCCATGGCTCACGGGCCCAGCCGCTCCGCAGCACATGGGATCCTCCCAGATCAGGGCAAGAACCCGTGTCCCCTGCCTCGGCAGGCGGACTCTCAACCACTGCACCACCAGGGAAGCCCGACACTCAAGTTTAAAAGAAAGCATTACACGTGTCATTTTGGGGAATGGGGGCTGGATTCCTGGACAGGACAGTGGCAAGTGTATCAGTGCTTGCTCTGGGGGTTCCAGCACAGTGCCTTTGAATGCATGTTCCTGACATCCTACAGCTGGAGTCACTCATCTTTTCCCTTCAAATGCCCCCAAGTCACGCATGGCATGCCTCTGACAATTGTTTCTTTCAGCTACTGTACATTGGTTGTCGCTCCATCCTCTCAGGCTGCAGAAAGGTTTGTGATGGCCTTTATAAAGGTATTCACTTGTTCCCAGTTGCCTGAGTGTCATTGTCCTGTCTTTCCTCAGCTGTTTCCTAGAAGGCACCTCCAGCCTGCGTACAACACGTGCATTTTATCACCCTGCTTATACTCCTTCTTGGTGTATTAGCTGTACCTCTAGAACAGAGCTGCTTGTTGCTGGCCTCCACCGTTTATTCATTCTGCAACCTTGGGCAAATTATTCATCTTTCTGTGCTTCAGTTTTCTTGAGTAAAGCAAGGAGCGTCATAGCCCCTACCTCATACAAAGTGGAGGAATAGAGGGGTAGTGGAACACAGTGACTGGGCGTATGGATCTGAAAGCAGACTGTGGGGCTTCAATCCCAGCTCTGTCATTTCCTGCTGAGGGAACCTTGAAAGATACTTCACCTTTGTAAACCTCTGGTTTTTCTCTTACTCAAATGGAGATCATAGTAGTACCTACATCACGAACTGAGATGACGATCAAATGAGATCATATTGATCAGTGCTTAGCAGAATGCTTGGCACTGAGTGTGGAGTGGTCAGTAGAGAGATGTTGGTGATGGTGATGATGATGATGATAATGATGATGGTGTTAATGGTGATGACAGTGATGGGCAGCAGCCAACCCCTCATGTTAGTTCTGTTAGTAAGTCATTCTCCTTTCTGTTCTTTTACCTAAAAGGTCCATGTTCTATTTATCTAAAAGGAAGGGGGAAGGGAGAATAATACTTCACCTTTCTCAAGTAACAAGAGTGATCAAGAACAATGGTGAGTATGAATGTACCTGGAAGACATATAAAGAACCACACAAATCCAAGGAAGTATTATTCTTGATATATCCTTATCCAAGTAGAGTCAGAACAGCTCTAGGTCTATGTGATTGAGATGTTTGCCTTCGATTCCTCAATTTTTCAAGTAACACATTCTAATCACAATGCCTCTCTCCCCAGAGACCCATCACTGTCATTTGACACATTTACAGCACACTTCCTTCGAAGAAAATGCTTATTGAATGTTGTACAATAAATTATTTCCTGGCCCAGCGCTAAACAACAGAGACTCACAGGCCCTTTCTCCATTTCAGTGGACGTAATGCTGTTTTGTTTCACAGCCTAACCAGCTCAGCTTCCCATCTCATTCCCAAAGGATTAACTCTTTCTGCTCAAGAGGGCACAATTCTTTTTGAGCTAGCGAAAATGTACTCATTCTAAATCTATAGGCATAGCAGGATAGACCAGGTCATTTGAGTTGCCTTGGAGGCTGGGTCTTTTTAACTTAAGGATCAAATCCTCTGTGTCTGGACTTGTCACTTTTATTGAACCAAAATGACCAGGACTCCAGAGAGTAAACTCCTGTCATGACTTCACCAGGACCATGGCAACCCTGCCCTGCTAGTGTTCAGGGTTTAAGGTTTACCTAAAGACCTCAAGGACTTAATATCTATGAGTCCTGGATACTCTCTTTAGAAGGCCCTTTAACAAGCTCCACTTACTTGGCAATTCTTGCCAGGTGAGCTGGTCTTGCTGACTCTGGAGTCTTGTTATTGACACCAGGGAACCTGCCTGCTCCTCCCTGCCTTGTCTGCTTTAGGGCATTGGTCAGGGAGTTACAAGACCTGGGCTTGAGCCCTGATGCAGATTTCCTAGCTGTGGGTGCATGGGCAAGTTAGCTTAACCTCTTCCTTACCTGCAGAATGGGGCTCATTAGTTCCCTATATGGCTATTGTGAAGATTGAATGGCATAATGAGTGCAGAAGTTGCATTTTCAACAACTGGTACATGAGATTATCTCAAGCATGTTAAGTGAAGTTGGGTTCTTTTGAATCCAACTCCTTATGGCTTTCACATCCTCCAGATTCTCCTAGTCCTACGTTTAGCTGCCTAACCCTTCTTCATTGTTATTTATAAACCTTCAAGTGGATACTCTCACCTTTGCATTTGGTAGGGCTTCATGCATTTCTTAGGGCTTCATGGTTCATTTCTACTGGAAAAATCCAAATGCAAATAGGACATATGGTTCTCATGTATAGATGGTCCATGTAGTATTTACATCTTTGTCAAATAAAGCTAATGGGAAACCTTGTGTAGACACAGTCCACATGTGCTCTGTTTTCTTTGTTAGGGATTAGAGAATATGATGAAAAAAATGACAAGAGTATGATGAAAATCTTTTCTGAAGTCACATTAATTTGTATTTTGCTGTAAGTAGAATCATTTGGTTATTCTGAGCAAATGCTTTTTAAAAAATGTTTCCCATGTGTGTGACACTGTTTTCAATTCTATAGGAAGTTCAAGAAAGCCATCATGTAAACTCTGCTTAGAAAGATAACATAAACTTTTAACAAGCTCTATCTTTGTATAGAGAGTCTTAAACAATGAACTAAAAATTATAGAGCTGGGTTTTCTAATCAGAATCATGACTCCCAAACTCTGTGTCTGATTATTAATTTAAAATAAATTAAAATTTGATGAATATTTATTAAATGTGTACTACTACTTGCCACAGATTATCAACGATAAAGTTCAGTCCATGTCCTTTAGAAGCTTTCAGTTTAATTGGAGGAGGCAGACAAGCAACTGGATAATTATAACACTGTGTGATCAATGCAAATGTCAGTCCTATAAGAAGGAATTGAAAACATACACACAGATAGGAGCTGGGGTGGATTTTAGTCCCTGCTCGTATGCCAGCTTCCTCCTCTAAACTCCCCCAGCATTTTATCTGAACTTCCATCAAGGCCCTTTTCCATTTTTGTATCCTCCACAAATATTTGTAGAATGAATGAACAATTTCCTTACCTTTTCCAAACACAGGAAGCCAGTATCTATAGCTGAATAGTTGCTGCTCGATATCTGATCCTGCCTACTAGTAGCCAAGCTGCTAGCTGAGTGATAAAGTTCCTTCAGACCCCACCCCTGAGAACTTATATCTGTGCATGACACTGAAAGGGGAAGGAATTTAATGAAATGAGTAAATGGTCAAAGAAAAAACGTGCCCCTGGAACTTTCAATATGGCTGACTTGGTGACACATTATGCTGAGGGAGAGGGGAGGGTTATATGGAAGCCATCTGTGGTGAAAGGATCTTTCCAAAAATTCATCCAAGTATACCCTGCTGCTAACCACCCTTGGCCTGTGGTCTCCTGCTCGTCTCACTTTGTTTCTCCAACCCCCGTGTTTACTTTGGCTTCTATCTCTGTTTTGGACCCTTATTTGTTTTGGTGACTTGGCTTATTATCCTTATCTGACCTTTGCTTCCACGTTTACTCTCTGTTCTTTGTGTCCCCTTGACATCAGTGTTACCTATAGCTTCAAGCAAAGAACCCTCACAAGGCAGCTTCCTCCCTGAGATACACTCATGGGCTGGGCGGTTCCCCCTGTTTCCCCTTAGGGAGGGAAATTTGGACAAGTAAAGGGCGATGGGACTGAGATGTTTTAGTCCCACATATGCCACTTCCTGCTGTTCAAAGATTGTTTACTCTTCACTCTCTTGGTTCATCTCAGGAACACTGGAGTATTCCTAAATCCAACACATGCTGATTATTTTGCAGCTAACTCATTGATAGTTGAATGTGACACAAATTCGTGTATCGATAATACTACCAAAAGAATCAATATACTCAGCAAAAAAGGCTAGTGATGTGTTGCATTATTCCCAGCAGTATAAAACAGGGATATCCTGGCTATCTTCTTTTAAAATTGTACCTTAAGGATTTGATATTGCCTTTGTGTATACATAATTTAATTAACATGAACTAAGTTGTAAGAATATTTTTGTCTTGGTAACTTAGATTTAAGTAGCTCCTTATTCCCTGAACCTCACCATGTTGCCCTCTTGAAGAGGGAATGGCAACCCCTTGCCCTGTTGACACATCAGCAGTGTGGGTGCACCAAGAAAGAGACATAATTTAAGAAGTTTCTAAAGACGTCCAAGAATGCATCCAAGACATGGAATCAAAAAAATGTGCCGAAAGGATCCCAAGTTTTCAACCATTTGACTTAGACCCTCTACCCTCCACCAAAATAGGGGCTTAATAAATATCCTTGCCCTTGATCCTTACCCATCCTTGGGGATTAAGAAGGCAAATGGGACTTGTCAGCCTATGTATTAGTCAGGCTTCTCCAGAAAAATAGAGCGTTTATATATGGATTGGAGTATTGGAAGATCAGGATCTTGGGAAAATGTTGAAATCTATTTTGGGCATTGTAAGTTTGAGATTCCTCCCAAAAGGCAGCTAATGTAGGAGTTCAGGATACTAGGGAAGAATCAAGGCAACTGGATTACCTTGAATAGTAGACAAGGAGGTCACATAAAGCTACATAGTCTACAAGGTGCTCTTTTGGGGTGTTTTCTGACTGAAGTGGATATGGTTTCACCTGATCAAAAATTTTTCCATCCTAAGTTGATTGCAGTCTGGCATGAGGTTTGGGATTAGGTTTTTCCATCTGCTTGTGTTGTCAGAAATAATGGATTTATTCTTTACTATGAATCCCTTGTTTCGGATTCCTCCATTCATCACAACTTTCCTGAACATTCTCTCAACTTCCAACTCAAGGGACTACTGATTCCTCTTAAATACATCACTTCCTAAAACGGTGGCTGCCTGTTTCCCTTTGTACCTTCAAGTGAGGAAGGAACAGGGGGTCAAAGTCCTGGATTTTTTAGCTAAAAATCCATGCTCCTCGTGCCATCCAGTGCCACCATCATTTGTCCTTCCTCTGTCTCCAGATACCAACTTCCTGACCATCTCTTCTCACTCACTGAGTATGGGCATCTGGCTCACTCTTTCTTTCTGCCCCAAAGTCTGCCATTATTTTGTTTGATCCCAATATCCACGACCCCTTGTTCACATATTTCCCTAAGGTATTCAGTGGTGTGTCAGGGGTTACATAAAGCTGCTGGGGAAAAAAAGAAAGAAAATGTAACATATACCTGGAGTCAAAATATTACTTGAGATTTTGGATGCAGAATGTGCACATTAAAATAAACACAGGTAGAGTATGAAATAGAATGCAACCATATGGGGGTTTTAAAGACAAAACAGTAGCGATGGGCTGCTTAAGACTATGCCCTCAGACACCCCAGGCTGAGTATGTATTATGCTCTGTCTTTAAGGATTCTTTGGTGGAGCAGCATGAAAAGTGCTACTTTGGATTCTCAGTTCCTTGAGTGCCTCGATTCTGTCACCAGTTCCCATGGCCACACCCGATAAATCTTATTTGTCATCCAGAACTTGTTGGTCTCTAAAGTTTAATTTCCAAACATCACACTCTCTCATGTAAACCTTGGCAATTTGATGGTAGGAAAATGCTGTTTCATTGTTTAAATTCACATTTATTTTGATTCCTAATGAGATTGATTCCTTTTACATCTGGTGGTCATTTTTATTTTTTCTTGCATATTTTCTTACTGAGATGTCCATTTCTTATAACTGATTAGCACTTTCACCAACAAAAATGCCTCATTTAATTTTTATTATTTCATTTTTATAAGTCATTTTAACAAAAAATTATCGGATTGTTTTTAATTTAGCTAACTAAACTTTTAAAAAATCATTTTAAGAAGAACTGGGTTTAGACTCAGGTACATTTAAAAAAAATACCATTACTTTAACACTGAACTGTGTTTTATTTTGTAGGAGTCCCATCTGGTAATTTATCTGTGGCTGGTTCTTCTGAAATGAGCCTATTTCCTGCCTCTGATAGTTATAAATATTATCTAGAGGCTCAAAAAGAATACTTTTTAGTTATTTTCATTAATTTTTGTGTTCAAAATCTCATATCTCTGAGAGAGGTTTTCTTTTTTGAGGACAGATTCTTTTTAATTTTAATGACTAATCAAATGAAATATCTAGTTTGTGATATGTATAGTATCACTCCAGAGCTTGTTAGAACTACGAGGAACTTTGAAAAGACACGAGTAAGTAAGTCCAAAATAGACCCTTAGACCCAAGACACATAGGCAGAAACTCCCCCTTATTTTACCAGCTGCCAAGGTAGCACAGAATGTTGGGACCTTAATATTAGGACCTTATACACAGCCTTACCAAACCCACTGGTGTTCTCACCGTGGAGGCATAGCCTCCTTCCCCTTGTGCTATGCAGCACGTTAGAGGCTTACCATAGCAGTTTTTAGTATAAACAGTGCTTTCAGTTTTGTTTTGTCTCCCCTCTTCACAGGGAGAACATTCAAATTACAGACATGAATTTGTACTCTTAAGCCCCAGTTCCCTTTGCACACGGGGATTTTGTTTCTAGTAAAACTCATCTGTCTGCCTCCCTCCTTCCTTTCCCGGGGGTCCTCTTAGGCCCTCAAGCAAAAAGATCCATGGCAGGCTCTGCCTGGGAGTTTGCCCAGTGTTTACAGATATGCAGAGGTGGACACGGTCTCAAGTGGGCATCCCTGCCCACGATAACTGTGTATTCAAGAGCCAGAGGGCAAACTGTGGTCAGAATCAGGGGGAGTAGCAGCTACGTAGCCTCTGGAGCAATTTTTGTTCCTGCAGCCCCAGGCATTTCTGGTTGAATGCTGCCACTCACAGCACTTGCACAAAATCTGGAAGCCATTTAGAGTTCAAAAGCACCCGCAGACTTCAGCAAAGCCGAGCTGGGGACAGCTCTGACTATACAAAGGACACTAACATACACATCTGTTTAAGAGGTTTGGAGGCTACTTGGTGGAGTTACTGGCTGAAAAGCTGCTGAAGAAAGTCCATGCCTGCAACATTTTCTTCAAGTCCAAACCCAACCAAATTTGGTTTGGAAGAGGCAGGGAGCACCTTTAATACAATTTATGGAGTGTCCAGAAAGGGGTCCGTCTGCTGAAGGTCAGGAAATGAGGGCACCATCTCCACGCTCTTCTCGGCATTTAGTCAGCAAGGATTTGGCCCTCTTGACTGCTCAGAAGGCAAATGGGACCCCCTGGATTCAATGAACCCAGAGTCTCCTTGGAGCACACAGCAGATTTCCTGTGATTCTCAGCTTTGGAGTTTTGAAACTAATAACAACAAAAAAAGACACAGTTAATTCTATTTCTTATTTAGTAATCCCCCTTCTATCTCATCCTTCTCTTTGATTTTTCTCCTCTGTGATCCATCTTCTTATCCCCTCTTACCATTCTTCCTTCTGCCATTCCTATCTTCATTTCCTTCCATCCCCCTTTCCTCTTCCTTCTCCCCCTTCCCTTCACCCCTTGCTCTTGCTGTTGATCCTCTTAGAGCTGAACTTCATGAGAGGTTGGCACAAGACTATTTAGACTCTTGCCACATTCTTTTTTGGTTTGTTTGTTTGTTTTTGTTTCTTTGCGGTACGCGGGTCTCTCCCGTTGCGGAGCACAGGCTCCGGACGCGCAGGCTCAGCGGCCATGCCTCACGGGCCCAGCTGCTCTGCGGCATGTGGGATCTTCCCGGACCGGGGCACGAACCCGTGTCCCCTGCATCGACAGGCAG
Source organism: Phocoena phocoena (assembly GCF_963924675.1). NCBI lineage: Eukaryota > Metazoa > Chordata > Mammalia > Artiodactyla > Phocoenidae > Phocoena > Phocoena phocoena. Next base: position 32,922,635 of record NC_089237.1, on the reverse strand, counting down.
ACTCTCAACCACTGCGCCACCAGGGAAGCCCTCTTGCCACCTTCTTGATCATGGTCATGTGTTGCCTCATGACTGAGAGGGAAGGGTACCCCACTCTAGGGTTTATGAGCCCTGAGACATTTCCTTTAGCAATTCCACTAGCAACTGATCTCCCCACGGAGAAGTTGGACAAACTTCCAGTGTGAGACACGGAGGCAGAAACCACTGGGGAGACCCACTGGGGGTCACTAGGGTGGGCTTTAAGAAGAGGGAGGGCGTGGAGCCTGGGGAGAACCAGACCACCTGTGATCCAGTCATACTTTCCTTGTGAGTCCTTGGTTGGGGGACGGACCGTCCCTCTCTGTGCCTCAAAGTTCTAGCTGCAAGAATGAAGATGCTGGTCTCAAAGGGCTTTTCCCATTCCTTAATTTATTGGTTCCTTTTGTTATGGTATTGCCATAAAACTCTAGGCTTATCTCTCCCGTAATAAACATTATCTTCTTTGAGTAATGAACAGGTTTATAGTGCAAGTGGCCCTTGAAAAAATTTCCAAGCAGAGAGAGGGGAGCAATTCCTGTTTGCATCTGACCCTGAGACTGTGAGTCGCTGGCTCCACCCTGTCTTCTTCCAGTCCCCCCCTCCTCCCCCCCACCCCCACCCCCACCCCCACCCCCGCCACAGTCTCTGGCTCCTGCCACAGTAGCCCTTTCTCACTGACGCCACCCACTGGCTCCAGGAAACGCAAGCTCCTCCTCTCTCCTCTTTCCAGGGGAAAAATCTTGTTAGAAACTCAGAAGAAGATTTGGAGGTTAAAAACGGAATGTTTACTGAAAAACAAAGCAAGAAGGCAGCATTTCTGAATACAGGCTTCTTAATGTATTTGAGAGCCAAGTTCAAGCAAGCTAAACTCTCAATCTAGGTTGTTTTGGGGGCTGAGTTTCTGTAACTAGTGGGATCTTCAGACTCTCTCAGAAGACTCACTCACTCCAATTTTTATAGAAACTAAATTCCAGTATTACCACAAGAGTTCTGATAGTCCCCTCCTCAGAGCTGGCTCAGTGACGGGAACATGACCAGTGTTTACTAAAAGTGGAGTCATGTAGTGGGAGAGAGTCAACAGGAACAGATCAAAACCCATCCTCATTCACCACCTACGCTGCTCCCCCAGCCCACAGCTCTGGTTTTGTTGGATAAATTCCCTTGTAGGCTATGAATGGAGCATATCAGCCTCCCTGTCCTATGGCCAGTTAAGCCTCTGGGAACGGAAAGCCAAATTCAGGAATTCATTTAGGAAAAGAAGTACTGATCGGTTGATCTGTTTCCTTGTCATCAGGCTTGGTTTTGGTCCCTGTTCATCACAGATTGTTCCCATTGCCCTGGCAGAGTCAGACCTACGTGAGGAGGGTCAGTGACAGCCTTGGCCTTTGCTCTACTTCTGTGGCAAGGGGCTGCCAAGAGCTGTGGGGAAAGAGGTGGGGCTCAGACATGGTTCCCATTAGGGGAAAGTAGAATAAAGTTTAGGGCAATGACTTGTGCTAGTAAATGCATTGTTCTTTCTAGTGAGGAAGGTTCTCTCTGAAAAAGTGAATGAAGATAGAAAAGAGATGCTGCCCCTGAGAGGCTCAACAGTGCAATGAGCCTGTCTGGTTCTTCTTTCTACAGTATTTCAGTCCCAAACTCTTTGACTGATGATGCCCAGAGAGCACTGGCAACAGACACCTCTGGTATTCAGGCCCCTATAGCCCTTTCTAAATTATTCTCTTCATAAATTATTATACAAGGAGATTAATGGAGACAGCCTCTATCCTTGTCACTATGCCTAGAAATCTTCGGGATGGAACAGGATTGTCTTCCCACTTCACTTCTGAATGCTTTGTGATAATCATGATTCCTCCCCAAACCTTTGGAATTACATCAATAAATCCTGCTTTCCTTTCACAGGTGGGAAAACAAGGTCAAATGACTTGCGACTGGATGCTCTGGATCCGAGTTAGAAATGAGACACCATCAAAAGATGCCACTTTTTGGTACTTGCCCTACTTTGAACCTCAGGAATGTGGAAGAATGTTAGATATACATGTTCTAACATGGGCTTTCTGTTTGTAAAGTCCAGTGAATGATACAAAGTGTGTAACTTCTAATATACAGTGGCAGCTGAAGGGACTGTGGGTAAGATGTCAACTACTAGGGAAGAACAGTGCTGGGAACACTTGGGATGCAAAGAGGTCCCCTCAAGTCACATTTCTTTGGGCACTTTTGCTGCTATTTGAATAACTTTCTGCCGTGGCTGTCACCCACCCCACTGAGAGTTTATCCTCCAAAGACGATGCTTTTGGGGAGCATCACCCGGCCCATGAGTGACTCCTCCCCTACGTGTCCTGGGCCAGATGGTCAGGGTGCCACTTTACTACAGTGGGTGGAAATATCAGGCTCTCACTCCCCTGAATAGTAACGACATGCCTGGACTCACAGCTCACCTCAGCTGTGGCTGCCGTGGTGATAGTCACACCATCATCTCCATCTCAATTTCCTTTCTTCACACTATCACACCCTCCAGGAACCTTCCTCTTCTCTCAAGCTAGAACTCTCTCTCATGCTCTCCCCACATCCCCAGATATTGCAGACAAACAAGAGTCTTTCTAGATGCATGTCAACTTTTATAGTGCTGTGTCCATGCAAGACAGGACTCCCCCAAATGCAATCATTCTTGCCTTGACAGTCTCTCTGGGTTATGCCCCCAAACTCTCAGATCTAGAAATTTCCTTTCAAAGCATAGACCTTCCAGGGGGAACATCTAAGAAATACACCTACAAGATGTTCTTCCAAACATCATGCTGCCCTTTGTACTTCTCTCATCAGAGACTTCTGTGGGTAAATTTTTGCCTACAACTTCTCCAAACCTTTATATCTTTTTACCCATCACACAAGTCACCACCTTATTTAAATGACATAGAATTCATATTTCTATGTAATATCCAATACAAATATGCCTATGTATAAAATATAATTCCATTTAACTTAAAATAGATACAGCATATATGTATGTATATATAGAAATTAAGGGACATTTACTTTTTAAATATTTTATTTATTTATTTATTTATTTTTAGTTATTTAAATTATGAAAGTAAGGTTGTCATGTTACAACAACTCAAAAAATGTAAATGAGTCTAAAGTCAAATGAATATCCTCACCCTCTTCTCCAGTTCCACAGTGAAAGGTGGGCAATGGCATGGTATACACAAATATGTAAATATGTGTAATGTTTCTATTCAAAATTTGAGCATTCTCTCTCTCTATATATATAGATAAAAAGTCTTTAACTTTTTTACTTGATATATCATGACTATTATTTTTATTAATATACACATTTCCCCAATTTTTATATTGTTTTTAATTTGTTGGTTTTTTGTTATATTATAACAAATATAATTTTGTTATATTGTTTTTAATTTTGTTGGTTTAATTTGTTGGTTTTTAAGAGTAAATAAAATATGTAAAGAATATCTAAAGAGTAAAAACAATAAACGTACATGGTCACAAATGTAAACAATAGAAAATGGGCATACAGTAGAAAGTATCTTATCTTTCCACAGACTCTAGTTTCCCTTTCTCAGAAGCCACAACTTTTAGCACTCTCTTGTGACTTGTTCCTGAAATTTGGAACAATGGATCTCTCTCAAATAAAAGTCTACCTCACCTTCCCTTTCTTTTCATACTCATAGATTAGGAAAAAATAAAGAAAACCCTTTTCTTTAGTGAAAGGGTCTTCCTGACTTCATGAAGCACTGAATAGAAATCAGATATTTCTCAGGGAAAGCCACAAACTACCTACAGTTGATAAAAGAGTGTTATGTTAGCTCAGAACTGGAAAGAGACATTGCCACTCAAGTCCAGAGGTTGAAACTGTTGAAAGCTACAAATCATCTTGAGAGAAAAACAAGCATATATGTGTTTTCATATAATTGCAGGAGGCTCGTAGATGTCCTGAAGGCCAGCCATGGGCTCTAGATTAAGAGCACCTGATCTGACCCAGTCTCTTTCCTTCTCTCTTCATTATGCAGAGAGGAAACTGAGGCACAAGTGGATAAATACGACAGACAGCTTGAGCCAGAGCTGTAATTGGGACCAGTGTCTCCTGACACCTGGCCCACTGCTTGGTTTAGATGGCATGGCCATGAGGACACTCTGTTTAATCTTACTCCACAGCCAATAAAGAAGTGAGATCATCATACAAACGAGTAGTGTGGTGAATCATCCTGCATAATATTCTAAGGGAAAATGGGCCACAGTGTTTTTGGATGATAGTTTATATAATATGCCTATTGGCCCATGTATTAGTTAAGAATCTCCAGAGAACAAGAACCGGTGAGATGTGTATATATAGAGAGATTTGTTTTAAGGAATTTGCTCACACTACTATGGAGTCTGACAAGTTCAAAATCTGCTGGGTAGGCTGACGGGCTGGAGATGCAGGGAAAAGCTGATGCTGAAGTTCAAGTCTAAAGCCATCTTCTGCAGAATTCCTTCTTGCTCAGAGGAGGTCAGTACTTGTTTGTTATATTAAGGCTTTTGACTGATTAGATGAAGCCCACCCATATTATGGAGGGAGAGCAATCTGCTTGATTCAAAGTCCACCAATTTAAATGTTAACCTCATCCAAAAACACTCTCATGAAAACATCCAGAATAATGTTCAACCAAATATCTGTGGGCCCAGCCAAGTTGACACATAAAACTCACCATCACAGTCTTATCTGGCTTTTTCTATCAACTTCTTCAGACTTAAGTCATAACCCACTGGAATGTGTTTGAACCTGGAAGAGCATTTCCTGGAATGAGAAGATGAATTTTTATTATTCTTTGATGATAAAACCAGCAATGTGTAATTTCTGATACCAACAACCAACTCACTAATGAACTGTATGTATTTGTAGTAAAGTTATGCTGGAACCAGAAATTTTGTACACAAATGATATTAAATTTGAAGACTTCCTTGGATTCTAGAAAGTGTCCAGACATTCAGTGTTGTGAATTTCTGCTCCTTAAGAGTCATTAATTCTTTAGATAAACATATATTGGGCACCTGCTCTCATCCAGGAATTGTGTTAGCCATTGAGGGAATATAACAGTTCTTAAGTCAAGAAACTTATGGTCTAATGGGAAGAGTAGACAAGAAAAATTCCCTCCAGTTAATGCTCTGAAGAAGATTTGCACAGTGTGCTACAGGAAGCACACTCTCAAGAATAAATCCTCGATCACAATTCATTCCCTCTTCATGTTTACCACACACACTTGCTTCCAAGATACAGAGGCAAGCATTCCTTTGGCCGACTTGCTTAACGTTCATCTCACTCCATTACAAGTTCTCTAACTCCAGAATCCATTTTCCCTATAGTGGTTTTATCAGAACAAAATTATTTCGATATTTTTCAGGTGCAATGTAGATTGGGGAATGAGGAGTTTGTACCCAAAGCATAACTTATCATTTCTTCTGAAGAGAGAAACCACACGCACTGACTTGGGTCCCCAGAAGCACAGCCTCTGGCATCTACATAAATAGAAACCCCTCTCAGAGAGGCATCTGGGTATTTGGTGGATTTCTGAAATAAGGGTCCCATTAAGAAGGTCACTGTGTTGTACTGTTATGTTAGCAATTATCACAGAGGAAGTCAGTCTGGGATTAGGACCAGATTTTCCAAAGCTGGACTTGTAAACACCATGGAAGTGAACTTTCCTGTTGGTGATCGAAAGATTGACATTTAACAGCAGCTTTTTGTGCAGCAATGACACGTCTGATTATTCTGAAGGTTGACCAAGCTCGCGTGTTGATTAGATTATGGGTTAGTGGGTGTTTCAATTTCTGGTTCACTGAGAGCTAGCTTTAAACTATAGGTCCATGACTTTAACGTCTGATGTTTTTGTGCTGTGCTAGCCCAGGTGGTCTCTGTAGGTGAGGGGAAGGTGTCAGCTATTTAAAATTAGAGAAAGACAGTATACACAGGCTGGTCATGAAAAGCCCAGTTTTGTCACCCTAAACTGACTCATACTTCTCCTGAAATCCACTGTATTTTTGTTCCAGAAGAATTTATGCTCCAGTTCAGAATTTTAAAATTGAGCAATGCGTGTATTCACTGAACATTAAGAGTAAAAGAGTGAAAATTATTTTTTTCCCAGACTCAGAACAGAATGAATCAAACCTTATCCTGTTGAAGAAAATAGTCTCTTCATTTCAAATAGGACTAATATCTGGAACAGATTAAAATGGTAAGGAGCTTAATGTTGTTTACTTTTGAGCTAACAAAATAAAACATTGTTGGAAAACAACCCCTATTACCCAAAAGAGAGAGAAATGGGAAAGAGGTCCAATTAGGTCAATCCCAAAGAGTATTTTGACTTTACCATACTAACTTGTCCTGGATCACAAGATGAGGGCTAAAAATATTAATAAAAATATTACCATGGTAGTACTACTGAGGTAAGCTTTTGATATTATTCACTGCATTTTAAAAGAGACACTCAGATGTCATTTTGTTTCAAGCTGGCTGCTTATCTACAAACCAGATTTAAGGCACATTCTGGAAGAGTTTGGCATTGTGCAAATATTGGCTACAATTAATCAATTCTTTCAAAATATTGTGGAATAAACTTATAGACAAACAGTGAAACATAAGGTTTAAGATGAAGCAGTGACTGATTTGAAGTCAGTCATGATCCTAGTGTAAAAATATTATTCCTAAGAGCATTTACAAATTACTGATAATTTTAAAACCCAATGGACATTCCCTTTTGCTGGGTGATGTAAGCAATAGCATGGACTGCTGTTTGCAATCACGTTGAAACAAGGCTCAGTGATGATTATATTGGGAGTTTATCCTTGGGAGCCTCTTATTGCTACAAGAAAGGACACAAGGGGTGAGACAAGATTGAGAAATATTTTAATTAGTAATGAGTATCACTAGACTCTATGAAATGATTGGTTCTCTCCAACAACGTGACACTAAAAGACATCTCAGTGACCCTGGCTATTGTGATTTAGCAGCTTAAATATTTTGGGAAGTATGGGCCAAAAAATGACTAAAATAGGGTTTCTAGAAAAATATTAAATGGCTAGTAGATACAAATGAGAATGCTGTATACTTTCTATAAATCCTAATTTATTGAAAGAATATAGAAATTTAGAATTTCTCTACAGACATCTCTGTTTGTATCTTCTTTTTATCTCACTGACTCCTTTCTCTCAACCTATGACTATTTTTAACGATAGTGTTTTTTAAAAGCCACCTTTAACATAGTTTGTGTTTCTAGCTATTAGTTGTACATTTCTATTAAACATATAAAAATTAGCATACTTTTATTGTGTCTTTCCTTAACTGTATCATTTTGAATCTAATAAAATCTATTTTCATAATAATTGTTCTTGCTTGAGTCACCAATGACTTGCTAATTTCCAAATGGCCAAATCAAAGGGTTATGTCCCCATTCTGTTTGATCTCTAAGGCACTGACACTACTACAATCTCCTCTTTTAAAATTCTCTCCTTCTTTGAAACTCAGAGAACCTTCCCTTCTGACTCTCCTCCTATCTCTGCCTTCCTATCTTCTTTATGTGGGCTTCACTTCCTCTTCCTCAGATGTTCATATTCCAGTAGGTTCCTTCCTAGTCTTCTTAGTCATTGTGAACAGTCTCACTTCTCCCATGGCTTCAGCAAATACTTATTATATTTCCAGTCCATGATTCCCAAAGTTCAACAAATATTCATAAGTTCAACGATCATTCATTAAGCAACTTTTATGTGCTAGGCAGTGGGGATACAATGAAGACAAGGTATCTGACTTCAAGGTTCTAAAAACTTAGAGTAGAAAAAACACAGATGATTTCTTTATAGAGGGATAAATGGAATTACGCTAAAAGGACTATTTGAACACAGGAAATCAGATCCCTCTAGTTCTCATCTCGCTTTTGAACTTAACAGGTATATTCTCAGCGTCTTTAACTGGATAGCTCTCAGTTGCCACAAACTCGACATGCCGAAAGGAAAACAATCTATTTCTCCATCCCACTTACCTAACACCCTAAACCTGCATTTTGCATGATATTTCCTATCTTAATTAATAATAAAATAATATAAGCAATTGTCTAAGCTTGAAGTCCCATAACCTTTTTTTTTTTTTTGTATCTATTTTTTATCCTTTACATCACCCCCTAAGTATCTCTCAAATCTTTTTCTCCTTCCTGCATTTGCTTGTGGGTGATGTCTTATATGTGAGAAAGAACCAGAAGTGAGCTGGCCTTGCTCACCCTCAGCTTCATACTGCCCCCCTCTGCTCTTGCTCTGTGACCTCAGCCATGCAGATTCTTCCCACGTTTGGTACTTCCTGTGCTGCCTATTGACTTCAAGGCCTTTGCACATACTGTTCCCTCTGCCTGAAACACTCCTCTCATCCATTGCTGTTAACTTATTCACATTTTAGGTCAGATGTTCTCAAATCTGTGTGTTCATGTGAAGGGGATTTTACCCCCAGGACAAGCTAGTAGGTAATGACCAGGGAGGCTGCTAAACTTCCTACAGAAACACCCACAACATAGAATTGTCTGGCTCCAAATGTCAATATTGCTGAGATGGAAAAATTCTTCTCTAGGTCTCAGCTCAAGGAAGATTTCTCTGACAAAATCAGGGCCCCTATCCTTCTCTCTCAAAGCACATCATTGTTTTCCTCAAAGTGCTCACCTCTCTGTAGTAATCTATCACTTGAGAATAGGGGCCATATCTATTTTGTTTGCCATTTAATCCACAGTGCTGGCTCAGAGTTAAGTCCAGTGAATATTATTTGAAGGAAGGAAGAAGGAAAGGAGGAGAAAGGCAAAAGGAACAGGATAAGAAGAGATATCTGTGTTTTATGAGGTCTAAATCTGTTATTAATTTGCTGATATAATTAGTCATACTTTTTTGTTCTCATCTATAAAACAGAATGATAATCCAGTCTTTGCTTCCATGGCTTGAGTTGGCTGAGGAATAAATGTGCTTCTGTCTGTGATCTAGCATAGGAATCATGGGAAATGATGGTGAGAGGGACCACAGCATCTGATGCAGCAATGTGTACAGAGGCAGACAAGGAGAGAAAGTGATAGAAGAAAGTGAAAGGATAGTATGGCTTCAGTCATAACAGAGAAGAAGCAACAATACCCCAGGAGTTAGATGGTCATAGACCTGCATGACCTGCATAGCCCAGCAGGGTTGGCCACGGGTATGGCAAGTGCCATCTATGAAGAGAGGTTGAGAGTAGAAAGCAGATACAGCGATCCAAGGAGGAAGAAGAAGCTCCAGGGGAAGATAAGGAAAACATGCCTAGATGACTTCCTATAAGCATTTCAATTTCAAGAGACTTGCCTAGTAGATAAAGAGACTTCTTTCTGCAGGGAGGGAACACTAAAGGGACTCCTTTAAAAGATGATGAACTTCTAACAAGGTGGAGAACATGTGACTGACTGGAGTTCCTGTCTGGGGAAGGTGGGCTGACCTGGTGAGTTTTCTCCCTGTGAGAGATGCAGTAGAGTCAGGTCAGGAGAGGGAGCTTAGAATGCTCCTTCCAATGGGCAACATGTTGGGGGGAAGCCATGTGTCCAGAGTGTGGGTGACAAGAGGCAGCAGGGCAGGAAAGCACTTAGCCAAGGAGCTAGCAAAGCAGGCCTGATCATTCTCCCGTGATATCCCTGTATTTTGGGTAAAGTTGTTAAATATTACAACACTCTTATGATTAGATTTCTTGTGGAAAAGAAAGAAAGGACAGAATTCCAGATCTAGGTATGGCATGGTGCAGCCCTGATGAAGCTGCAAGAACTCAGGTGAAGAGGCAGAGAGAAGCTGAGGAAATGACAAATGAAACTGTGGGGAGAGTTCTGTGGGTCCTCAGGCCTTGCCCTCAGCTCTGAGTCCTCAGTTTCTGAGGACCTGGGTGCATAGGCTTCCCCTGGGATGAGGGCAGATATTGAGTGAGAAATTACATAGTGAGGACACCATGTTCAATTACATTGTGGTGCAACCCATAGATATAATATGGAACCCTTAATGAACTCCAGATTGAAAAGAAAACTGGATTTGCTTTGGTGAAAATGGCCTACAAGTGCTGGAAGTAATTTATGTGACCCCACTAACAAGCTAAGATGAAAGAATCTCTTCTTTTTCTCAAACAATAAAACATCACAAAAAGGGAGAATTTGACTTAGCTGAAGAGATTGCGAGATATTTATAGATTAATTTAAAGCAGTTTAAGACACAGGACCAGGCAGAATACCATAGTGGTTAAGATCTGTTTGTATATTGGTGGGAATGTAAATTGATACAGCCACTGTGGAGAACAATTTGGAGGTTCCTGGAAAACTAAAAATAGAGCTACTATATGATCCTGCAATCCCACTCCTGGGCATATATCTGAAGAAAAACATGGTCCGAAAGGATACATGCACCCCAATGTTCATAGCAGCACTATTTACAATAGCCAAGACATGGAAGCAACCTAAATGTCTATCAAGAGAGGAATGGATAAAGAAGATGTGGTACATATATACAATGGAATATTATTCAGCCATTAAAAAAATAAGTGCCATCTGCAGCAACATGGTTGGACCTAGAGGTTGTCATAGTGAGTGAAGTAAGTCAGACAAAGAGAAATATTGTATGATATTGCTTACATGCAGAATCTTAAAGATGTGATACAAATGAACTCATTTACAAAAAAGAAACAACTTAGAGAACGAACTTACTGTTACTGGGGGGAAGGGTGGGAGGGAGGGATAGGGAATTTGGGATTGACATAAACACACTGCTATATTTAAAATGGATAACCAACAAGGACCTACTGTACTCAGTATTATGTAACAACCTAAATGGGAAAAGAATTTGAAAAAGAATAGATAACATGTATATTTATAACTAAATCACTTTGCTGTATACCTGAAACTAGCACTACATTATTAATCAACTATACTCCAATATAAAATAAAAAGTTAAAAAAACGATCTGTTTGTATAAATTGCATGAGTGTGTGTGCGTGTGTGTGTGTGTGAGTGTCTGTGTGTGTGTGTGTGTGTGTGTGTATGTACAGATGCGTAAAGACAGAGAGGCTGCTGTTCTCCCAAATGGTAACATTGGTCATCTTTGTGTTACGGTATTTATATTTTGGTGATATTTATATTCCTTTCTGCTTTATACTGCTTTCATTTTTTATGATAACATGCTTTCCTTTTACAATACAAAGCAATGAAATTACTCTTTAAATTTGGAAAAGGAAACAGTTTTCCTCTCACTTTCTATTTAAATATATATGCTAGGTATATATTATCTATATATTGAAATCAATATCTACTTAGGTATAACAAACAGTAAACAACTTTGTAAAGAAAAGAAAGTACTCAAAAAGTCATATTTTTCTGTTGCCAAGAAAAATAAAGTTTACAATAGTCCTGTGTAATATTCAATATTTTAAAATATAAAACACTGAATATTATATTCAGTATTTGAAATATAAGGCAAAATATGAACCATGTTAGGAGAAGAAGGCAAACAAAGAGCCCAAGGATTTGAGAGGAATGACATATCCATTCCAGGGGCAACACCTAGAGTGGTTCTCTCCAGAAGCCTTGCAGCTGCATCTCACCCTCCCTCAGGAATTCTACAAAGGGACACCAAGACTTTTTCCAAAACCCCCAATGTGAAGGAGATTAATGTATATTCAGACACGACTATTCCAGGAACTATAAGATGCTATGCGTACACTATTCATTTAATATTTACAAGAAATCAATGAGATTTTCGTCTTCACTTTACAAATGAAAAAACTGAAGCTTAAATGTTACTTAACTTGGCCAGATTCATGCCCCAGTAGGTAGCAAAGCCAGAGGTGGAACTCAGGACCTCCTGACTTCATTGCTCTGGCTCTCTCACACATATCTCAAAAGGCTCATCCTTAAGGGGCCTCAGCATATAATAAAAAGGAACTTGGTTTATAACAAACATAAATGATGTATGTGCAGATCAATCAGGTCCCCATGGGAAGCTGAGGGCACATTCAGTTAGGTAATTGAAAGTTGAACAGAAGGAACCATTTACAAAGTCATAAGCAGCAGTAGCAAGCCAGTCATAGGAATGAACGGCAGAGTACTCAGGGCTAGTAGCAGAGGGGTGCTGCTTATCCCTGGATCCAAAGGGGCAGAGTAATGGAAGGATCACCAAGACCTAAGGCAGAGAGCTGTGTGGAGGGGGTCACCTGACAGCTGAAGGATGCTGTCAACCAACAGTGACCCCACAAGTGGAGCCATGGGAATGAATATACTGACCCCACATTCCACCCAACCTCTGATCTCCTTGCTGTGCTTTTGACTGACCAGACTCAACTGGAAGTCTGGAGGCAAGGTAGATCTTGGGGCAGGCTGGCAAGTAAAATAATGAGGAACATAGGAAATCATTAAATGTGTCATCATGGTACCCTGGCTCAGACTATTAGGCATGACATTGCTGCTGTTCCTACACACAACAACGAGCCTTCAAACTAGCCTAATAGTTGAGTCTTGAATTCCAGGACTGTGTCTCATACAACTTTCTATTCCCAGTGTCCAGCATGAGGCCTGGCATGTTAGTAGGCTCTCAATGCATGCTTATTGAATTGACTTGAATTAATAAAGGACTCATGCTGCCTGATATCTATGAACCTAAAATGTTTTAGAAGTATAATTGTCATGGGGGGGGGAAGTGCTTCCAAATTTCTCACATTTTCAGGCTGACAGTAGGACTAGAAATTGGATAAGAGCTTGAAAAAATGTAACTAGATAACTAAGAGAACTTGTGAGTAGCTCTCAAGAATGATCTGTTATTTGGAGACATGGAGTTTTGATTGATTCCTCATGAGGTTCCCTGGGAAGGGGCAAAGGAGGCTGACTCAGCATTATTGCATCTTTATTCACAATCACAGAAAACATGCAGAACAGCAAAGATGATGCTGTCAACACTTCCTCATGGAGCAATGTGGAAGATTCCAACACAGTGCGTGTTGCTGTAAACAGACCCTCCAAGTGACATGTAATGGACAACATGTGATGGAGACCTCAGATCCCTCTCTCTGCTGCTCACGCATTTGTCTTCATGGCAGACACTCCTGACTTTTCTCACTCTTAATCACAAGAAGCTATTCAACAAAGTTAAGAATCAGAGCAATCTAGAGCCAAAGGACCCCTAAGTATGTTTTGTTGTATTCTTTCATTCTGCAGGAGAGGAAACTGAGGCCCAAGCTAAAACATTAGTGGAATGCCTTACTTGCATTAAACTTGACAAAGCCAACTTGTTCAAACCCATACCAAGCAAATAGGTGTTGTGGAAACCCGGGCTTTGCCCTCAAAATTTCTTTGGCTGATGGAAAGTGTTGTTCTCAACCAGGGCCTTATCTGTCTGAGCATCAGTTTCTTCATTTAATGAAAAAGAGTATCACAATAACTTCCTCCCAAGTTATAATGATAAAAGTAAGTGCATGCAAGCAAGTTTTATAAACCACAAAATATAATAAAATTATTGTTATTCACTAATAAATGAACACTATTGACCAACAGCCAACTCTACCATCCTCTGCTTAAGCTTTGGAGATCAGCCCCTCTTTGAAGATTTTGCTCTTGAGAGTTCTCTTTCTTCTGCTTCATTCTCTTTTCCTTAAATAAATCTTTTATTTTAGAGTGGTTTTAGATTTACAGAAAAATTGGGAAGATAGTACAGAATTCTCATGTACCCAGCTCCCTACCTTATTGATGTTTCTCTCTTGCAGACTCTTCCATCAGTGTACATTTTGTAGTGCCTCCCAACTTAAAACAGGATGACAACACCTTGTCCCCTCACACCCCCTTCAATTATTGTTCCATTTCACTATTCCACTTCACAGAAAAACCATTCAAGTATTTATCTTTACTTATGGTCTCTACTTCACCCCTATTATCTCCATAACCCACTTCTGTCCCCATGACTCCATTGACTTGAGTTTGTTAAAGTCACAAAATCATCTATTGCCTATTCCAGTGGTCACTTCTGTCTTTATTTTAATCTACCTCTCATCAGTATTCAATTCAGCTGATTTCTCCCTCCTTCTTGGAAACCTCTTTCCTTGGCGCTTGTGATACCAACCCTCTTATTTCACTGGTTAACCCTCTTCAATCTCGTTTTCCAGCTACTCCTTCTTTGCTTACTTTCTGAATGTTGGCAAGACGTTGGACATAATCAAAAGCCTTTTGTTTTCCTCTAATCTATATATTTGATGCCTAGGAAATCTCATTCACTCTCATGGCTTATCCACCTTATATCCAAGGATTTGCATCTCTATTTTGAGGATTGAAATTGCATCTTCACTTGCTGAGTATGCATCTCCTCTTAGGTGTCTAATAGTGATCTCAAATTTCGTACAGTCAAAACAGAACTACTGGTCACTCTCCACCTCAATCTGTATGTTTCCTAGTCTCTCATCTCAGTAAGTGGCAAGATCCAGTTGTCTAAGCTAAAAGTGAGGCATTGTCCTTGATTTTTTGTTTCCCTCAACCCTTCACATCCAATCTACCAGCACGTGCCTTCAACTCTACTTAAACATATATACTCAATCCAACCACATTTTTCCATCTCCATACCTATCACTCCAGTTTAAGTCCCCATCTTGAGCCCCACCTACTGCAATGGCTTCCAGAGTGGTTCCCTGCATCCACTTTTGCCCCTTCCTCTCCCAATTACTATTTCATATCTTGGTTTTAATTTCTCCATTGCACATATAACTGTTTTCAGTTTCCTTATTCATTTATTTGTCTGCTTTTCTCCCTCTAATGCCAGCCTGTTGAGAGCAGGCACCCTGTCTATCTTGTTCACCAATTCCAGGGCCTTGACACACTGTTGTCACATAGTAAGGTACTCAGTAGTACACGTTCCATGAATAAAGGAATGAGTGTACTCAGCAATAAGGCTGTGGTGGTGAACAAATATAAAGACCTGTGATTACTTTTATTATCTTCACAACAGCCTACTTTTGACATGGACCGTAAGTATCCAAAACCACCCACTTAGAGCCATGCAGGTATTCCCATCCTGCCTGGCCACACAAACTGAGAAGAAGAATGAGGGGATTGTTGAGAGTTTTGTGGTGGATTAGTGGAGGATGGGTGACTTCTAGACACTTGCAGAAGCCCTGGATAATACTGACGGTTGTGAGATGTTAGGACTATTCATCTCCTGGGCAGTGTAGAGACATAACACTGCTAATTGGACATCTGCTCTGTGCTGGAAACCCTGCTCAGGGTTTCACTCATATTAACTCATTGAATCATCCCAATCATTTCACAAGGAATTTATTTATCAACCTCACTTTTCAGATGAAATAACTGAAGCACAGAGGGATCAAGTAAGTTGAAAAAAGTCACAAAAATAATAAATGACAAATCAGAGAGTCCAAAGCCTGGTTTCTCCCCATTGCCTACCACAATTTTGAGAACTAAGATGTATTCCCAGTTTATAATAGCAGGAAGCTGAACTAATAATTGGATCCCAGTTAAGGCTAGAATTATCCAAGTAACTCCTGTCTGAGGTTGAATTCAAAGTATCCCAGGTATTGGCAAGAGGAAGAATCTTTTGTGAGAAACTGGAATGATCATTATAGGTGTTTAAATATTAAGAATTGAAATGAGTACTCTTCCCCCTCTTTTTCATTCCTCAACTCCCAGTAAATATTTACTTAGTGCCTACTATGTTCCAGGCACCTGCCAGATGCTAGGGATATAGTAGTGACAAGACTGACATAATGTCCTCTGGAGGTTTCCTTTGGAAGAAATGAGACTACATTTAATTCTTCATCACTTATACGATCCACTTCCAGGTCCTTAATAGAAGTAGGGTTCTTCCATGGTATGGAATCAGCCAGGCATTGGTGGACAAAAGGGTCCTCAGAGGGTCTCTAGGGAGATGGAGCATCAGTGATGGAACTAGATGGCACCATTCCTAGCAGGTCATCTTTGGTTCAGCTTGGGAGTGTGGCTTCCTTTAGTTAGTTAAGCTTTACAAATTTTTGCTTATTGTGGAGAAAACCTTCCTGGCACATTGTAAACTTATTGCCTGAATCTGGGACATGTTTAGAAAGTGCTATTGACAGGCTTTGGGGGATTTATTGGAGATGAAAGGGATGAAGAAATGGGAAGAGTCAAGGTTGACTTCCTGGTTTGGGATCTGAGCAACTGGGTGATTGGTATTGTCATTTACTAAGAGGAAATGAACTAGAAGAGGAACAGGGTGTTTTGTTTTGGAGAAATATCATGAAGTCAGTCTGGGGTATGTTGACACAGAGGTGCTCTATGAGACTTTCAAGAGGGATGTCCAATAGGCAGCTGAATACACAACGTGGGACCTCAAAAAAGAGCTGGAGAATTATCAACAAATAATAATAAAACCCTGAGAGTGAAAAATATGTGTTATGGGTGGTGAACCATGGAATTCAATAATCCAGATAGAGGGAGTAGTTTTATATTACTTAGACAAGGTATTTTTAATTCTGTAGATTTGTTTCAGCATCCAAATTTCTTCCTTTGGAAAAAAAAACAATAAAAAAGTAAAACAAACAAAACAAAACAAAAATATCTGACACCACCTTTTCTTCTAGTATTGTCTTTAAGCTTATCTTGCCTAGTCCTTTCAGCTTCAAGTCAGATAATCATTCCCCCCAAGGGAAGGAAGCAGGCATGGAAATATTGAATTAAATTCTAACAAAAAGAGCCAATATATTTTCCCTCCACTTATGTACAATTCTGTTTCATCTCAGTTGTGGCTGATACTTCTGATAAAAGAACATGCACCTCTGGCTGATTTAAGTAGTGTTGTACAACACTTAACTCTGCCATGATCAAAGCTTTTGTATTCTTTTAACTTTATGTTGTTTATAAAGAGGCTTCTTCATTTTTGCTTTTCTTCTGTGAGAAAGTGGTGGGGTACACATGTATTTTGAGGCAAAAGGTCGAGCATTCCATCCCAGCTCTATGTCTTTCAGCTGATCACATTTTAGTCCCTTCCCTCCGATGCGATGCAATCACTGCCATCAGGGGCTGTAAGGCACAAAGGTGCCTGGTATGAGGTGGGGACTAGTTGCAGACACTGTTAGTTACCTGCCCAATGTCTCTGCTCTCCTTCTTTCTTTACAACAGAACCCCAATTTTCAGGGGGGCAGTGTGCCCAACTCTTAGATTGAACCATATGAAATTGACTCTTTGTCAGTTAAAAATGCAGAAATATTGGTAACTTCATGTGGTTTATTCTAAAGCAAACTTACTTCTAAGGATTGCACAGAGTCCTGGTCAAAGATGATGGAGGAGGTGCATTGGAAGAGGTTTACACCTTTTCTTAAATAAAAAGGTGAAGTACATTTGATCCTTCCAGGAATATAGACATGCTGCCTGGAGGAGCAACTAACATGTTGCAATTGTGGGGATGGCAGCCATGCACTAGAGATGGTGGAGCAGGAATTCAGAGGAGCCTTGGGCAGCGTAATTTCCTCGACAAATAAACCTCTTACTGGTTCACTGGTTTAAGTCACAGGTTAGTTGGGTTTCTGTTGCCTGATGCTGATTGAAATCCTTTTTGATACTGTGCTCACCAACTGTTGTTTCCTCTTCACCTACCTCCTGGTAATTTTTTTAAATTCCAAGATTCCTTGGGCCCTGAGAGAGGGCTTCTTCTGCACTCAGAAGTACTTCCAAGCTACTAGATGGAAAGACTTCAGTGTGCAGTGGTTGTTTGATGAAATGACCTCACCCTCAGCCCAGCACTATCATTTCTTGAGCACACACAACATACCAGGTATCATGCTAAGCCCTTGCGTACATGGTCTCATGGAATTCTCAAAACAAGCCTATAGGAAGGTAGAATCAATCAGTATCCACCTTTTATAGAGAAGAAAAGCAAGGAAGGGATTTTAATCAGTTTGTTCAAACCATACAGCTTCTAATAGGCTGAAACTAGGCTAAAATTCACGTCTCTTCCTATCCGCTGTGCCGTGCTGCCCTTGTTCACTCCTCGTGCTGTGGCCAAGCCTGCTGAAGGCTTCCCTTCATACAGAGCCATTCATTTCATTTCTCTCTCCTGCATTTCTCTAACAACATTGTTCAATAGAACTTTCTGTAATGATGGGAATGCTCTATATCTTCCCCTTCAGTACTGCAGCTGTTGGCCATATGTGGTCATTGAAGACTTGAAATGTTGCTGATGCAACTAAGAAATGGAATTTTTTTGAAAAAACTTATGAGATTATTTAGGAATAAATTTTATTTTATTTTTCCAGTTTTATTGAGATATAGATAGACATATTAATTACATTAAGGTGTACAACATAATGTTTTGATATATGTATATCTTGCAAAATGATCACCACAGTAAGTCTAAGTGGCATTCATCACCTCACATAGTTACAATTTTTTTCCTTGTGATGAAAAATTTTAAGATCTAGCAACTTTCAAATATGCAATACATTATTGTTAACTACAGTCACCATGCTATACATTATATCCCCAGAACTTATTTATCTTACAGTTGGAAGCTTTTACCTCTTGACCACTTTTACCCATTTGTCTCCCACACCCACAGCCTCTATAACCACAAATCTGTCCTGTTTCTATGGGTTTGATTTTTTAGGTTCCACATATAAGTGAGATCACATAGTATTTGTCTTCCTCTGTCTGACTTATTTCACTTAGCACAATGACCTCAGGGTCCATCCATGTTGTCCCAAATGTCTGGATTTCCTCTTTTTTATGGTTGAATCATATTCCATTGTGTGTGTGTATATATATACATATTATATATATATATTATATATATATATATATATATATAAAACATTTTCTTTATCCATTCAGCTGTCAATGGACACAAGTTGTTTCCATATCTTGGCTATTGTAAATTATGCTACAATGAACATGAAGGTACAGATATCTCTTTGCGATAGTAATTTTATTTCCTTCACCCAAAAGTAGAATTGCTGGATCATATGGTAGTTCTATTTTTAATTTTTTAAGGAACCTCCATACTGTTTTCCATAGTGGTTACACCAATTTGCAATCCCACCAGTACTGCACAAAAGGATTCCCTTTCTCTGCATCTTTGCCAACACCTATTATCTCTTGTCTTTTTGAATTTTTAATTTTAAGTAATTTTTTTTTAAAGTAGAGGGAAGGATTTTTTATTTATTTATTTATTTTTGGCTGTGTTGGGTCTTCGTTTCGTGTGATGGCTTTCTCTAGTTGAGGCAAGTGGGGGCCACTCTTCATCGCAGTGCGCAGGCCTTTCACTGTCACGGCCTCGCTTGTTGCGGGGCACAGGCTTCAGACATGCAGGCCCAGTAGTTGTGGCGCACGGGCCTAGCTGCACCGCAGAATGTGGGATCTTCCCAGACCAGGGCTCGAACCCACGTCCCCTGCATTGGCAGGCAGATTCTCAACCACTGCGCCACCAGGGAAGCCCTAATTTTAAGTAATTTTAATTGAATAGCTACATGTGGCAAGTAGCTGCTATGTTGGACAGTGCCACTTTCGAAGACCACAACCAGATTGAGTCCCTTAGGTGCCTGCTCCTGGTGAATATGCCTTTGATATTCATGACATTTTCTGGGGTTCATAGTTGTCCTCCACAGACCTTACTTGTGGAACTAACTAGAAGGAATCAAGCCTTTCAATAACACACACCTTTCTTCAAACTTAGTGCTATGAAAATGACAGCATCTGGTTTCAGTGTGTCACGGGTGACTTTTTCACAGCAGAGGTAAAATATCAAAGTTGCAGAGAAATGATGGTAAAAATTGTGACATTTTTGTGAGCGACAGAGGGTTATGAGACCATCATTTTTTAAGATGAGTGATTTATCTGGGGAGCTTGAATATTTAAAAGGTACAATAATATGAAATGAAAACCAAAGGAATGTTATAAAACTGCATAACACTTTCATATTTCAAAGTTAAAATATCACCTGTAATTTGCACCTGGGTAGTAGCTTCACCTTTATTTCATAATTGGGTTCTGGGTTGCATCATGAAACAATTGAATCTAGTCAGTGGAATTTCTTAAGAAAATTATCTATTTATAGTCAAGTAGTGGGACAGCTACAGCTATTTACAAACTTCCTTTGAGTGATCAACTTGGAAGGAGCCACAGAACAGAAATGGTGATTGCTATTTCATCTCCCTAATTTGGGACAGGAACTTACAACTGCTACATGCAGGGAATTAGAAAGAGTGCAATGTAAGAAAGGAAAACCTGGTTTTCTACTAATTTGCTGTGACTTTGGACAAGTAATTTAACTTGCTCAACTTCAGTATCACCATACTTAAAAATTGGGAGAATGAAGACAGTCTTTTCAACTTCAAACTATGAATTTTATGGTGAATGGTGCATGCCGGGACAGCAGCAACATGGTGTATTGGGTGAGCAGTGAAATACTGAGAGAATCCAGAAATTGTTGCAGTGACCCAAGTAGAGAAACTAAGGTGAAAAGAAAGAGGAAGTTCATGAGGGCTCATATGTCCTAAGTCAGTGGTTAAGATTTGGGAAGAGATAAGCCCCTAGAGCAACAGCACAACTACAGAAGTTCAGACACACACAGCTCTGGTTTCTGCTTGCCTGACCTTGACAAGGGGTACAGTGTCAAATGTGAGTAGGATGTTAAAAAAGGGGAAAGAATGATCACACTGGAAAAAAATGTGGAGGAAGAGAGGGAAAGGTACAGGAAAGGAGGAACAAACAAGAGGAGAAGTCACAGAAGGAAAATCTAAGAAAAGAGAATGCTACTTACTATGATCTTCCGTAAGTATCTTCTATCACAGTTCTGCGCATACACTAGTTCAGGCCACAGTCTTCACCTGTCTGGATTATTGCAATACATTTCTAACTGGTACCCGTCCGATAAATCTCACACCCTCCCATCCATTCTGCATATGCAGCCAAATTGATTTTCCTAAATACAAATCTGATGAGCATGTCATGCCCTTGCTTAAAATCCTTCATCAGCCTTTCTGTCGCTCCTCTGAATGAAGTCTAGATTCTTTAGTATGGCTTTCCAAGACCATCGTGCTCTGTTTCATATCCCTATAGCAGTGGTTGGCAAACTTTTTCTGTAAAGGGCCTGATAGTAAATATTTTTGCCCTTCAAACCAAATCGTCTCTGTGGCAGCTACTCAACTTTGCCACTGTAGTAAGAAAACAGCCACAGACAATTTGTAAATCAAATCAGCATGGCTGTGTTCCAATACAACTTTACTTATAAAAATGGTTGGCCCTTCTGCAGGCCTTAGTTTACTGACCCTTACCCTACGATCTCAAGATCACCTCCCTCACCCAACCCTTAACCCTCTGCACTCAGGACCCACTGAATTACTTGCAATTCCCTAGTGGTACCCTGCTCTCTCTCAATATTGTAGTTTTGTACACATCCTTCCCTAGTCTAGATCACCTTCCCCCTTCTCATTGCCCAGTTAACTTTCGCTCATCTTTGTGATTCACTTTAAACCTCCTTGACCAGTCTTATGCCAACACTGTGTTCCCACTTATAGCACTGAAGTGTACTGACCTATTGGCATTTGTCTCTCATACCTCACTAGCCTGTAGGCTATTGGAGGGCAGCAGCTATGTGTTACTCATTTCTCTCCTGGAAATTAATTGACACTAAAATCTATTTATTATTATGAGGATTTGTTACCTGAAGTATTCCTCACTCTATTGCCTAGCTACAAAATGAGTGCATGGTACTAACACTGATGATTGAGTTTGGAAGAATATAGGCCATATTTTCAATAATTCCAGTTCCTAGAATTAACGGGCTTGATATAAAGCCCTAGAAAGGAGAAACTGACCTTAAGTCTTTTCAATTTATTTTCCTGAATCCTAGTTTATAACATTAGAAAGACACAGAGAGAGAAAAAACAAACAACAAAAAATCAATTATACTTGTCTAATAGGGTTATTTGTAAGAATTACATGAAAAAAATGTGTAACACACTAGCATAGTCTTGAGCACATGTGTAAGAACTTAATAAATGGTAGCTGGTACGTAATAATCTTTAATGGTAATAATGTTGGTAATGAATAAATTCAGATGGTACAGGACCGACTTGACTTCTGAGTACAAAGAAGTTGTGCTCACTGCACCCCAGCTTTCTTCTTCACTGTAGGTTTTCATCAAAATATCCAATGGAGTAATGAAAAGATGGAAAAAGCTTCAAGAGTGTTTGAAACTAGGAAAGAGTGCCATCAACAGGACAGAAACTCTGAGGAACCCCCAAGAGATATGCTTCAGATGGGACCAAATGTTACTCACCCTAAAGTTAATATGTAACACAACTTCATGAAAAAAATACAGTCACAGGAAAGTAGGTTGAGGAACCCCTGAAAAAGGATAATTAGGAGAGGCCAGAGAAGGTCAAGGAACAGTAGGACAACACACCACTTGATTTGCCTACTCTTTATAAATTAGTAGTATCCAAAGGAGTCTCCAGAGAGGCTCTGAGACTAAGGTCTCAGTTACCTTAAGAAAACCAACAAGTAGACACTCAAAGGAGACTATATACCTCTATGTCTTATTCCTCAGTTAAGACCAGATGAAACACAACACTGGATATGGGATTTTTTTTTAAGTTTTTTTTGATACGGACCATTTTTAAAGTCCTTATTGAATTTGTTACAATATTGCTTCTGTTTTTATGTTTTGATATTTTGGCGATGAAGCACGTAGGATCTTAGCTCCCTGACCAGGGATCAAACTCGTACCCCCTGCATTGGAAGGTGAAGTCTTAACCACTTCAGGGAAGTCCCAGGAAAATTCCTTTTTTAAAAAAATTTTATTTTATATTGGAGTATAGTTGATTTACAATGTTGTGTTAGTTTCAGGTGTACAGCAAAGTGATTCAGTTATATACATACATATATCTATTCTTTTTCAGATTCTTTTCCCATGTAGGTTATTACAGAATATTGAGTAGAGTTCCCTGTGCTATACAGTAGGTCTTTGCTGATTATCTGTTTCATATATAGTAGTGTGTATATGTTAGTCCCAAACTCCTAATTTATCCCCCAAACTCCACACTTCCTCTTTGGTAACCATAAGCTTCCTTTCTGTGTATGTGGGTCTCTTTCTGTTTTGGAAATAAGTTCATTGGTATTATTATTATTTTTAGATTCCACATATAACTGATATCATATGATATTTGTCTTTCTCTGCCTGACTTACTCACTTAATATGATAATATTTAAGTCCAACCATGATGCTGCAAATGGCATTATTTCATTATTTTTTATGACTGATTAATATTCCATTGTACATATGTACCATATCTTCTTACTCATTCCTCTATCGATGAACATTTAGGTTGCTTCCATGGCCTGGCTACTGTAAATAGTGCTGTAATGAACATTGGGGTGCATGTATGGTTTTCTCTGAATATATGCCCAGGAGTGAGATTGCTGGATCATATGGCAGCTCTAGTTTTAGTTTTTTATGGAACTTCCATACTGTTCTCCATAGTGGCTGTACAAATTTACATTCCCACCAACAGTGTAAGAGGTTTCCCTTTTCTCCACACCCTCTCCAGCATTTATTGTTTGTAGACTTTTTGGTGATGGCCATTCTGACTGATGTGAGGTGATACCTCATTGTAGTTTTGATTTTCATTTCTCTGATAATTAGCGATGCTGAGCATCTCTTCATGTGCTTTTTGGCTATCTGTATGTCTTCTTTGGAGAAATGTCTATTAACGCTTTCTATTCTTTTTTTTTTTTTAAATCTTTATTGGAGTATAATGTTTACATTACAATGTTGTGTTAGTTTACAATGTTGTGTTAGTTTCTGCTGTACAACAAAGTGAATCAGCTATATATATACATATATCCCAATATCCCCTCCCTCTTGAGCCTCCCTCCCACCCTCCCTATCTCACTCTTCTAGGCCGTCACAAAGCTCTGAGCTGATCTCCCTGTGCTAAGCACAGCTAACTTCCCACTAGCTAACTATTTTACCTTAGGTAGTGTATATATGTCAATACTAACTTCTCCCTTCATCCCAGCTTCCCCTTACCACCCCCCCATCCCATGTCCTCAAGTTCATTCTCTACGTCTGCGTCTTTATTCCTGCCTTGCCACTAAGTTCATCAGTACCATTTTTTTAGATTCTATATATATGCATTAGCATACGGTATTTGTTTTTCTCTTTCTGACTTACTTCACTCTGTATGACAGACTCTAGGACCATCCACTTCACTACAAATAACTCATTCATTCCTTTTTATAGCTGAGTAATATTCCATTGTATATATGTGCCACATGTCCTTTATCCATTCATCTTTCAATGGACTTTTAGGTTGCCTCCATGTCCTGGCTATTGTAAACAGTGCTGCAGTGAACATCGTGGTACATGTATCTTTTTGAATTTTGGTTTTCCCAAGGTATATGCCCAGTGGATTGCTGGGTCATATGGTAGTTCTATTTTTAGTTTTTTAAGGAACCTCCATACTGTTCTCCATAGTGGCTGTTTCAATTTACATTCCCACCAACAGTGCAGGAGGGTTCCCTTTTCTCCATGCCCTCTCCAGCATTTATTGTTTCTAGATATTTTGATGATGGCCATTCTGACTGATGTGGGGTGATACCTCATTGTGGTTTTGATTTGCATTTCTCTAATGATTAATGATGTTGAGCAACTGTTCATGTGTTTGTTGGCCATCTGTATGTCTTGTTTGGAGAAATGTCTATTTAGGCCTTCTGCCCATTTTTTTATTGGGTTGCTTATTTGTTTTTGATATTGAGCTGCATGAGCTGTTTGTATATTTTGGAGATTAATTCCTTGTCAGTTGCATTGTTTGCAGATATTTTCTCCCATTCTGTGGGTTGCCTTTTCATTTTGTTTATGGTTTCCTTTGCTGTGCAAAAGCTTTTAAGTTTCATTAGATCCCATTTGTTTCTTTTTGTTTTTATTTCCATTACTCTAGGAGGTGGATCCAAAAAAATATTGCTTTAATTTATTTCAAAGAGTGTTCTGCCTATGTTTTCCTCTAAGAGTTTTATAGTATCTGGCCTTACATTTAGGTCTTTAGTCAACTTTGAGTTTATTTTTGTGTATTGTGTTAGAGAATATTCTAGGAAAATTCTTGATAGTCTGAAATAACTCTCTGGGAACCATCAGCAAATAGTACCAGGTAGAACAGACATAACTTGAAGATGAATGAAAAACAAAAAGGCAAAGTACTCACACAAATACTATCAAAAATATGTGGGGGAGAAACAGATTTTTTTCAGTGAATAAAAAGGGAACACTTCCCAACTCATTTAATGAGGACAGTGTAATCTTTTTTTTTAACATCTTTATTGGAGTATAATTGCTTTACAATGGTGTGTTAGTTTCTGCTATATAACAAAGTGAATCAGCTATACATATACATATATCCCCATATCTCCTCCCTCTTGCATTTCCCTCCCACCCTCCTTATTCCACCCCTCTAGGTGGACACAAAGCACCGAGCTGATCTCCCTGTGCTCTGAAGCTCCTTCTCACTAACTACCTATTTTACATTTGGTAGTGTATTTATATACATGCCACTCTCTCACTTCGTCCCAACTTACGTTTCCCTCTCCCCATGTCCTCAAGTCCATTCTCTACATCTCCATCTTTATTCCTGTCCTGCCCCTAGGTTCTTCAGAACAATTTTCCTTTATTTTTTAGATTCTATATATATATGTTAGCATATGGTATTTGTTTTTCTCTTTCTGACTTACTTCACTCTGTATGACGGACTCAAGGTCCATCCACCTCACTACATAAAACTTAATTTTGTTTCTTTTTATGGCTGAGTAATATTCCATTGTATATATGTGCCACATCTTCTTTATCCATTCATCTATCGATGGACACTTAGGTTGCTTCCATGTCCTGGCTATTGTAAATAGAGCTGCAATGAACATCATGGTACATGACTCTTTTTGAATTATTGTTTTCTCAGGGTATATGTCCAGTAGTGGGATTGCTGGATTGTATGGTAGTTCTATTTTTAGTTTTTTAAGGAACCACCATACTGTTCTCCATAGTGGCTATATCAATTTATATTCCCACCAACAGTGTAAGAGGTTTCCCTTTTCTCCACACCCTCTCCAGCATTTATTGTTTCTAGATTTTTCAATGATGGCCATTCTGACCTGTGTGAAGTGATACCTCATTGCAGTTTTGATTTGCATTCCTCTAATGATTAGTGATGTTGAGCATCCTTTCATGTGTTTGTTGGCAGTCTGTATATCTTCTTTGGAGAAATGTCTATTTAGGTCTTGTGCCCATTTTTGGATTAGGTTGTTTGTTTTTTTGACATTGAGCTGTCTGAGCTGCTTGTATATTTTGGAGATTAATCCTTTGTCAGTTGCTTCATTTGCAAATATTTTTTTCCTATTCTGAGGGTTGTCTTTTCATCTTGTTTATGGTTTCCTTTGCTGTGCAAAAGCTTTTAAGTTTCATTAGATCCCATTTGTTTCTTTTTATTTCCATTTCTCTAGGAGGTGGGTCAAAAAGGATCTTGCAGTGATTTATGTTATAGAGTGTTCTGCCTATGTTTTCCTCTAAGAGTTTTATAGTGGAGGACAGTGTAATCTTGATACCAAAACACATGTAAAAGACTTCACAGAAAAGACTTAAAGCCTTAAATAAATATAAGCATATATGATAATCAGGAGTCAAATGTCACAGTAATGTGACAATTTCTCTCCAGAGTAATCTATAGACTTTATACAGTTCTAATCTGACTTCCAGCTTACATTTTTGTGGAACTGAAAAGCTCATTGAAAAATATACTTGAAAATGCAGAGAGCCAAGAACTAAGACAATCTTTAAGAGGAACAAATTGGAGGATATATATGGAGACTTATTATAAAGCTACAGGAATTAGAAGAGCTTGATATGGGAACAAGGATAGAAAATAATGAACAGAATGGAAAATTCAGTGGTTGACCCATATCTTACATGCAGTCATCTAGTTCATGACAAATGTGTGAACGCACTACTGTGGGAGGAAGAATGGCTAATTGGGTGAGTAGAGAAGGATCAACTGAATATCCATATTTTTTTAAAAAAAGAACTGTTATCTTACACAATATATAACAGAAATGCTAGATGCATCATGGACTTCAGTGTGAAGGGTAAATTGGTAGAGTTTGCAGAAAATAGAAAAATATTTCCATGATTTTTAATGATGAAGAGTTCTTAAACTGGTCACAAAAGAGTTTTTATAATAGTGACAAATGGGCTTTATTAAAATTAAGAAGTTGTTTTCATCAAAAGACACAGGCGAGTTAAAAGGAAGGCAGTGGCAAAAGATATTTAGAGTCCAAATACCTGACAAAGAACTTATATCTAGAGTATAAGTATGCCTAAGTAGTCCATAAGTTTACCTAAGACAGCAGAAATACTAAAACCTATTAACATGAAAAAAGAAAAGAACAACAAATTAGAAAAGTAAAATCATAAGGAAAGAGAAAACACTATGTAGGGAGAGAAACAAGAGAAACCAAAAAAAGGCAAATTTCAAATGATGAGCTTATATGACATTGATAAGAAATGTTTGAGTAAATTTTGTTAGCTTATCAATGAGAAGATAACAAACTAAGAAGACATGTCTAGTGTGTAAATATCATTTATTAAAACAATGACAAGGATAAATAATAGAATAGATGGGAAAATTGTTGGAATACTATTAAGTATTATCTTTTTGGATTTCAACAACCAAACTTTTTTAGAATTCCTCAAAATCAATTTGGAAGGGATACAGAGTTGGACGATATTTCTGGCCTTGGTAGCTCAACTTAAAGGCAAAATTGAGCTGAAATAAACAGAATATCTTGTACTATCAATCATTTGTGCACAAGGAACTTTATGAGTGTGTCCAACACCTTCCAGTTGCTCCTTGAGACCCACTCTCCGACCCTACCTCCCTACTCGCTCTTCTCTGTCCCAGGGATTGACTTCAGGAACCCCTCTGGCTTCCATGGGTGTGGTCACTGGGACGTGCTTTCAGGAGATTAGAAGGAAGGAAGAGAGTGAGGTCCTGGTATTATTTCCCACCTGTATTCCTGCAAGTTGCTTCCAGCCGGCCACAGCTCCACTCAAGTTGGCCATCTTTACAAATGTTTCTCCTTCTAGGATTTCATGACTGCCTCTTCTTCCATACCTTTGAGCCTTGGATGGCTACTATCCCTGAGGAAGCCCACCCATACCTTTGAAAATAGTCCCTTTATGTATCTTCCTCGAATCATCTTGATTTGAGTGTGCCTCCTGTCTCCTGCTAGGTCTCTAACTGAGAAACACAAAGCAGGTGCCACTCAGAACATTTACAATCACACAATCACTTCTCTTGCTTTTCGGCAGAAACATCCTTTCAACAGCCTAGCTTGGGATACTTTCCTAATGATTTTTAGGTAAAGAGAGTCAATGTTTTCCCTCAATAATGTATCCAGCATTAAACCTTCCCAATAACTTATCAAGGATTAAACTAACCTTTGCAGATAGAAATTTATACTTCATACACAATGAAAATCCAACCCTCTTTCCCTTTTACGCTTGTTACTGGGATCATAGGATGTCAGTGTTAAGAAGGGAGATTGGACACCATCAAATCCAGAGGTTGCCAAACAGGTGTTTCTGTTTATGCCCTGGTGCATTTTCTAAATTTTCAAAAGGATAAATGGAAATCATCCGTTCGTCTATGATAGGACCACATGGGTTATTCTGTTGTTTGCGAGAGCTTTCCAAACACATGTCCCATATGAAAAGTCTGGAAACTCGCCAACCTAGTTTAACCACTTCCTTGGAGCTCAGAGAGGTTATAGCTTATTCAAATGAACCCAGTTAGCTTGTTGCATAACTTGGAACATGGTGCTGGTTTCTTTGCTCCCAATTAGTCCTCTTTCCATCACACAATCTTACTTCCTGCCCCAATACAGCTTTATTATCCATGTTCCTTTGGGATAAATCTCCAAAAAGCAAATTGCCAGGTAAGCAAAATGCCACACTTTGAGTAGCAAGGTAAATGTAGCCTAGCTACTCAAATTGTGTCCCGAGAACCAGCTGCATCTATATAGACTGAGAGCCAATTAGAAATGCAGAGTCTCAGCCCCCACCCCAACCTGCAACATCTTAACAAGATCCGCTGGTGATTCACAGACACATTAGAATTTGAGACACTCTGGCCTCTGATCTTGCTAATTTCAAATCTATGAACGGCACCTGTAGGTGGTTCATCCCCAGAATCCAGAAGCACAGGTAAATGCCCATTTTCCCCACCTTCATCACCCACAGTGGAATTGGCTGTAAGAAGGCTTACGAGGAGGACGAACCATCTGAAACCTCTTTCTTCCCAGAACGACAGGCTTGACGCTGAGTTAATACTACCCCACCAGACACCTTAAAGTTCTTTGCTTCTAGAGTAAAATATTTCAATTTTCCCAGTGTTGGTTGTCTTCAAGAGTTAGAGCTCCTTGAGAACCCATGTTTCTTTCACCTCGTTGCCTGAAACCTGCTAATGGAAAATAGGAAATTAAAATTGACGGAGATAGGGGTGGGGAGGGGGGAAACCCAGCTGGACAAAGGGAAATCATTTGGAAACTAAAAACAAAACAAAATATGAATCCAGGAGTCTGGGAGTTGAGAAGGGAAGTTTTATGTAATTCTAGCCAGTTGATGTCATTGTAGACCATTCTCTGACCAACTAGAGAGGCCAAGGGGAGGGGGGATGTGGAGATGGGAAGGACCCAGACATGCTCCTTTGGGCCTGATGCATGCAGGATGAGGTCAATGAGAACAAAGGGATGTGTCTGAGCAAGAGCCAGAGCCATTTCCCTGCAGAGATGATTCCGCAATACTGAAGAGGGGCCCACTGC
Source organism: Phocoena phocoena (assembly GCF_963924675.1). Classification (NCBI taxonomy): domain Eukaryota; kingdom Metazoa; phylum Chordata; class Mammalia; order Artiodactyla; family Phocoenidae; genus Phocoena; species Phocoena phocoena. The sequence continues at coordinate 32,892,714 of NC_089237.1, read as the reverse complement.
GAGTCGAAAGCTCCGTCATGCCTTCTGCCTCCCCTGCTCTCTGCCAGTCTTTCTGTGGCCTCCTGAGCCCACCCTCAGCACGGTGACACCTCCCAGGCTTCTGGCTCATCTGTGTTCAGGAATGGGAGGGTCGGGGCCACTGACACACACCGGTATCCTGCAGCCTATTATTTCCTGCCTGCCCTGGCTCCTCTCCAAGGCCCAGCATGACAGGTGGATGAAGTTCACGAGAAAGCTCAGCAGCGGGCCAGTTTTCCAGGAATGCTGCTGCTAACTGGATTCACAAACCAAGCCACCCTGCACCACCCCAGGCTGAATGGAGAGCCCACTGAATGGGGGCAGAGAGTTTTTTTTCTTTTTTTTTTTTTTTTCCTCTGTCTCCAGTCTGGATCCTGTGATTGTTTCAGCTGGTATAAGCAACTCCCCTCTCAGGCTCCAGGGTTCGAAGTGTTTCCAAGGCCCTGTAAAGAACAAAGGTGCTTAACACAAGCCTCCACTCCCAGCCGAGGGTCTGAGGTTGAGGAATGGAAGGAAGAGCAGTGCCCCTGGGAGCGTGGGGTCAGGGAGCATGAGGGCCTCAGACCGTTCTAGCAAGAAAGGTGTCAGGGAGATTAGCAATCTGACTGTGGAAGATGATGGGAAAAGCAAAAACAGAGCACAGTTTTTAATAGGCCATTCAGAGGGATGTAGAGAGCCAGGTTAAAATTAGAGAGATAAATTATTCCTTTTAAATAACAGAGATTGTAAAAGTGTCTGATCTTTCAATGTGCTTATGACTTTTTTCCCAAGTAAAACTGAGCTAATAGGGCAAATAACAATGTAAATGCTTCTTGCCTGTTGCCTCAGGCTGAGCAGTTTAAAGCAAACCCTGAGGCTGCTATATAAGGTCCATTCAACTGAGAATTCATTGAGTACCTAATCTCTGCCTACCACTGTACTGAGAGGGAAAAGACAAGAGAGGGAATGTACATATAAGTAAGTTCCTGCCTTCCTGCAGCTCATAGGCAAGCAAGAAAGACAGGCACATAGGTGGGTAAATTGTAATATGGTGTAGCTAGCATTGAGGTGGAGGTGTGTGCAAATACATGACAATACACAGGAAGGAGACACAGGAAAATGCACCAATGTTGGTGGAAGGAGAGTTGTACTGTTTCTGATTCTGGTTAAGCTGAGCCAGAATGGCATGGGCCTGGCCCACCAGATTTTAAGGCAGAAAATCTGCTAATGAAGTTGGTAGTCAGGAAAGGTGACTTTGGGTAAAAGAGAAATCTGTGGGCATCTCCTTGGATGCTAAATAATCACCATCTGTTCCTGATATGAGCCTAGGCACCTCATTTGCAGAAGTCCATAGAAAGTTACCCCAAAATCAGCATGGCTGCTGGGGGAGCTAGCTTCAGACTTCATAAGATGTCCTAGAGATCTCAAGGGAATCATTTTGGGAAAGATGTATGTATTCCATGGTACTAACCAGTATCTAAATGACTGACTTCACTGTTGCTTCCATGGTTAAATACTAAGTATATCTTCCCAGTGCTATAGAATCAGAGCAAAGGAATGAACCAGAAGGGCCAACCGTCCCACACCCCAAACCACTTCTTGAGATGTGAACTTGCTTTTCCAGTTTCCTGCAGATATTTCTACATCAAGCCTTTCTAGTACTCAAAACTCTATGTACCTAGGCTAATGGAAGTTACCATTTTCCATCAGACCTGTCCTTCACATTTCCCACCACATTTTTGTTAGTAATACCATCAGTCTATCATTCATCACATTTTCCTACCCAGCCCTTATCCCAATCTCCATGAATACCTGGTGGAGGCCATGAGATGCCTTCAAGGTATCCCCAGATAGGAGTAGAAGCACTTGTATCTAAATAAGAAACAACAGGTGCAGAGAGCAGCAGTCCACTTAGCAAAATTCCTTGGAGACTTTCTAAGTCTGGTCTCCTGTCTCCCCTTTACTTTTTTTTTTCTGGTCTGTAATGCTTGGCTCTTGATCCAGGCTTAGTATCTGCTTTTATCTTTGATATTTGAGGCTCCAACTCAACTTTTCTAGACTTTGGATTAATGACTAATCTCTGGAGCCTCAACTATTGCAAATACTCATTAACTGATCTCCCTTCCTTCAGTGTCTTCCTGTCTAATCCAGCATTCCAAAAGGGATCACCTTAATCATCCAAATAATTCCTTTAATAATATTATTCCTCTAGAGATAAACCTCAGGATCTCTTCCATTGTCTACAGCATAAATACTAAGTTATTTTGCCTGGATATTTAGTGAGGAACTATACTCTTTGTTTCCTACCTATCTTTCTAGACTTATCTCTCACCATTCTCCTAGATGAATTCTTTGCCTTAATGTCAATATAATTTACTTATTTTTAAAGTAAAGTGTACTTTTATTTTTGGCTATCCCACAATTCAACAACCTTACCTTCTTATCTGGGGGAGAATCCTCCCATTATGTTATTCTTGGTGGGAGACAGGGTCAAATGCACCATCTCTTCCCTCCTTGCTCCCATTGTATGAGAATGGACTTAGCCTTAGCCAATCATATGCTCCCATCCAAGAGAATGACTACTAAGTGAGTGGTGCAAAGATAGATAAGCAGTTGGAATTCACTTACAGTGGGGGTGGTGGCATTGGCTGAGTCCTGTGGCAGTTGTAGCAGCATCCTGGCTAGATTCTTCTGGCTGAAAGACTACTGTGCTGCTTGCTTCTAGGCTTTGGGGAAGCATGTTTGCTTCCTACCTTTTTCTAAGCCTGGTCCTCCAGCTTTCTGATGTTTCTGTAAGCCACTGATGTTATTCCAATACATTTCCATTGTCCTTCTTACAGACAGAGCTAGTTTCTGTTGCTTTAAACCTTAAGGATCCTAACTTATCTATCTCCCAAAGTACCTTGTTGTTTTCACAATTATCTCTTTGCTGTGCCTTACTTCTCTCTGCTTGTCCATATCAAACTCAAATCTTACCTTTCTTCATCATCCTTAACATGTTCTAAGTATATACCCTATGTGCCCCATCCTGGGCTAGGAATACAGAGAAGAATACGCAGAGACAAAATATACAGAGCCAAAAGACACAGCCCCTCTGCTCATATTGGTGTCATTCTTAGTGAAAGACAAACATGTAAAGAAAAATTACATTGCCAAAAGATAAAAGCCAGAATGAAGATATGCATCATGTTCATTAGGGCTTGAAGGGAAAAGTTCCTCCTTGTGCTAAGCTTCAATAGAGAGGGACTTGTCAGGTGTTGAACTGAAAGAAGAGCAATATAGGCACAGAGCAAGCACATGCATTGACGATGAGGTGTGAAAGAACATGAAATATTGAGCAGTGACTGAAGTCCACTGTCTCTACGAAATAGGATGTGAGGGGATGGACAGCGGTGGGAAATAAAGCTGGGGGAATGGTACCTATCTAACAAGCTCAATGATGTGGGCTCCATTCTTTAGGCTACAGTGTCCCAATCTTCTTGATCATGCATGCCATCAAATATTTTTGAGTTACTCCCCAAATATATGTCCACCTAATTACAAATCTTATTCAGTATTTTGATGGATTCATATATGAAGCATTGATCATATTAATTTCATATTTAAGTTTAAAAAGTAATGATAAATACAACACTGTGGTCTTCCCACATGCCAAAGGGTTGTCTTGCTGGCCTCAATCTGTTATTAGAAGAGTTTATTAGAGGGCAAATAAAGTAAGGTAAGGTAAGGTAAGGTAATTGTGTAAGCAGAATGGAAAAAGGACTAAAGTAAAACCATGGAGTTTTAAGGTGTGTAAAATTTACTTGGATTGCTTTAAAAATAAAGAACTGGAGTTCCCAATGAGTTAATGGAACTGAGCAATGTTCATCAATAGCTACTAATATTATAAAAACACAACCAGACATGCAATGCCCCCAGATGGAGGTATTCGATACTTCACACCACCTAGGAAGTATTCTCGACAAAAACATCACATCCAAATCTGATCAAGGTTTTACATTTCAATGGTAATAAGGAAATTATTGTATAATTATAAGTAAAGTACATAATAGATTGTAAATTTAATTATTATATAACATTATTATATCAATTAAAGACAATACAGGGGTCAAAGAACATATTAAATGATAGCACAAAGATATAACTAACAAAATACAGACTCTGAGAAACTCTACAGGACAAACAACCCAATTTCTTCAACAAATAAGAAGTAAAGGGGGAAAAGAGTGATAAAGAAAAAAAGAGCTAAGTGATATATTAGCCAATTGAAATGCAGGAAAGTTACTCAGATTTTGATTCAGAAAATTGTGAGGCAACATGGGAAATTTGAATACTGACTAGTTTGGTATAAAAATATTCTTAATTTTTTAAGAAATAATAATTGTATTTAGAGTTTTTAAAAGTCTTTATTATTTAGAGATAGAAATATTTTCAGATGAAATGACATGATATCTGGGACTTGCTTCAGAATAATTTGGGGAGAGGATATTAATCAAATAATATTGGCCAGGAGTTGATAATAGTTAAAGCTAGTGACAAGTCCATGGCAGGTGGTTCATTATATTTTTCTCTTTACTTTTTAAATATGCTTGAAATTTTCTTAATAAAAATATTTTGAATTCAGATCCCTTGGTTTCACTCCCTGTAGATTCTGATGCCATAGATCTAAGGTGATGCTCAGAAATCTAAACTTTAACAAGCACCACAGGGAATTTGGAATCAAATGGTGTCTAGACCATAACCAAGAAATTAGTACAGTGACTGGAGGGGAAGAAATCCAGTAGGAGAAATTGGCACCTTAAAGTGGAGTAGGTGCTCACGATAAATATCTGCCAATTATATTGGATGATTGTTTACAAATAATTGCCCCAAATCTTAATAGTGTTTGTGTGTAATAGTCAGGGTATGACTACTGGTGCTATTTCCTGATACGGACCTTTTTTTCTGTTAGATTGTTTAAGAGTCTCCTCATTCTCACCACATGAACCAAGGCTAATTCCCTGATTAGATAATCATCCTTGTGAATGCTTTCTTGCTAATCACAATGGTAGGAGAGATGTCACCAGGCCTTCCAGGAAGGGAGAGACATCCAGTTGTGACCACTAAATTGGCATCAGCTGTCACTCCACCCCTTCCAGGAGGAAAGGATCTTATAACCCTGGAAAGGGGACAGAGCAGAGAGGTGACCCATCCATCCCAGTGCTGTCAGCTCCCATTACCTCTCACACACCCTCCACCCCCCAACCCCCCTTTTTCTTTCCACATTTGAGACATTTTCAACTGGAAAGCACTCCAGGTCCTGGGGCTGGGAGTGTGCTGAAGACAGAGCTGGTTGTGTCATAAGGCAAACTAACTGAAAAGGGGACGATCCCGACATTGATCTCAGAACACGGGTCCCTCTCCAGCCAGTAACCTGCAGGTGGCCCGCCCAGCAAAGTCAACACAAGCACTGCTGCTGGTTGGGCCTCCCTGGGATTGTGAACATGCTTTCCATCCAGGCAAAGCTCTGATGTCCTGCCAGCAACCAAAAAGCCATCTTCCAGAAGAATCTCCTACTTCTCTAGAGCGGTTCCAGGCTTCAAACCTATCTGGATCAGCTCATGTCTGGGGTGGTAGGTGGAAGGATCCCCAACACAACTGTGAACTGAAGTGGCCTTGCCTCTCCTGCACCAGCCAGGAAACCTCATCATGCTCCACAGATAAGGTAATGAAACAGCAGTAGCCAGAGATGGGCACTGTTCATATCCTGATTTTATAGACAAAGACCTTGAAGGTTAAGGTCTCAGTGATTTATCCAAGATCACTCAGCTCAGGGTCGGAGCTAGGTTCAAGTAATCTTGCTTCAGGCTTTGTGCATTTAACTCTCTCTGAAGTTCTCTGCTACCTGCCTTGATGCAATCAGCTTGCCTTTTATATCCTGTTCTACTCCTGCCAATGTGGCCTGTGTGCATTTCCCTGAACACGTTCCACTTGTACTATATTTCCCTTTATTTTCACATTTCTTTCTTCCTGAAATGCTTTCTTCCCCTCAACTCCAATTTCACTAACTGAACTCCTGCCCCAGCTTCAAGGCCCATGTCAATGGCACTTCTTCCAAGACACCTTTTAGGATTCATTTCTCCATTTCCATCAATTAGTGACAGTTCCCTTCTTTGCATCTTCATCACCTTCTGCTGATAACATTTTTTGTCACTCACATTTGTTTCCTTTTCTTGTATTTTTCTTATTGTAGCATTATGGCCACGTAGATACTTGCCTTAAGAATCCTGTTACATTGCAACCTCCTTGAGCCCAATGATCATTTATTATTCAACTTTTTATTGCCCCCAGCATTTACAACAGTGCTTTTTATATAGCAGTAGCTTAAAAATCCATTGAGTTGAATGTATGCAACTGTGAAAATATATATAACTTAGTTATATATAACTTAGAAATATGTATACATATAAATTAGTTTTCATTTATCCAGATATAATTAAATGTATGGGGGAGGTGAGATGTTGCAAAGGATTAACCCTGGGATTGATTAATCTATACACAATAACAACAAAAACTTCTTAAGCAACATTGTAATTTTATCTTTGCTAAATCTGTGCTTGCATATACTACACACACTGCAAATGAACTTCCATTGTGTTTTGAGTGCCTTGCTTGCACTTCTCTGCTTTACACAGATGAGGAAGTAGAGGCTAGAAGGTAGAGCCACAGAGCAGCCCAGGGAAGTTAATATGTTCAGATGCTCACCCCCAACCTTCCTTGCCCTTTTGTGATTCCGGATTGGATTGGGTGTGTGAGGAGGGAAAGGGCTGCCCTCTGGGGAGATTAATAATAAGGTCTGAAGGATGAAGATCAAAGAACAGCTTTGGCTACAGACCACGTAGTTACCGGCAAAGACTCTCTGATCTCCGTGCCCCTCCATGCCCCCTGTAATCTCAAACTGCATTTTGCACCCTTTCCTGGGTCAGCACCCTTCTCAGTTACACTCCACCCTTATTTCTCCTAAGCTACAACTCCTGCAAGACCATATAGGTCGGCTGTTTATCTGCATATAGGTCTGCTGTTCACCTGCCATTCGACAGCACCCGTAAGAAAAGTTTTACGTAGCTAATGTGAAGCCAATTTTTAGTTAGTATGAAAGTTCAGGGAAAGTTTGTCTAAACTTTTCTTAGAATATCTATTCAAAATGAATTATCCTAATTGGTCTTCTACAGCATTTAACTTCACTAACTAACCAAGTCATAAACCTTGCAAAAGTTTGCCTTTTAAATCACCTATTGCATGTTGTCTGGGATTTACTCCAAAATAATCTGGTGGTAAATGGGAGTTGGGGGAGAGTACAAATGAACCAAAACAGACTGTGAGTTGATGATTGTTGAAGCTGGTTGATGGGTACCTGGGGTTTCATTATGCCATTTTCTCTTGTTTTAGTATATGTTTGAAATTTCCCTCGCAGATTTTTTTATTTAAAAAAATCTATTTTGTCTTCACATTCTGCCTCTGCACAATTCTAGTGTGGTTAACGTTTCTGTCGTAGAAGATGGGGAATCTGCTACGTCTGCCTTTCTTTTTGTCCCAACTTGTCTTCTTTACCTGACCTAGCTGGTGAAACAGGGGTCTGTCTGCTTGGTGAATCTCAAACACTATCCACCGTGTGGCCCAGGAAATTTGCGGGTTGCCAGTCTGAGTGCTCAGACTCCTTTCGTTACCATTTAAAAATATTCTGTGGTATCGGCAGTTCCAAGTTCAAGGGTTGTATTTTGACTGAGAACTGCAAATACTGCCACTGGGCTGCAAATAGAAACTAGGATGATGGCTTGTTTGTAAAAGTCACCGTGTTCTTTATCTCTTTCCTCATTCCTTCTCTCTCTCTCTTCTTTTTCCTCTATTGGAAAAACATCTATTGATAGGCAGTTACCAAGTCAAGGATTCAGGAATTTTCTGGTGTTAAATATTTCCAGGATATCAATAAACAAACCTGTTTGGACTGCTGTGAAAGGCATGGTAAATCAGCACCCTGTGTCCCCTTTAGGGAGGATTAAACTGTTATTGGTCTGGGGTGAAAGAAAGCTAAAAACTCAAATGTGAGACCCTGTATGAAAGGTGACGTTCAGGTTGTACTTCACAGGTGTTTTGGCACCAGCGAGTAAAACAGGGCATTTCTTAAATCCACTTGATCCACAGCAGACTTCGTCCTGCACAAACCATATCCAAATATTATTCCACCCAGTGGGCAAGTCCCTGCAACCTGTCACTGGCATGCGTCCCTTGAAAGCTGCTCTCGGGAACTTCTCCTGAGGTGCTGCCTTTCTTTACAGCTTGTCTGATTCCATGAGGCCAGAGACTCCTCGAACCACCAAAAAAGGCAAACTGAAAAAAATAGAGCAGTCTGACTGGTTAGAACCCCGGGTTGTGGAGGAATATGGCCAAAGAGGCTGGATTTATGACTGGCAATCACCCATCTCATTTTGCACAGGAAAGACATTTCTCTAATCCACCTGTTCAATTATTTATCATGCTATGTGTTACCCCTTAATTGTCACTTGGGCAAAGCCTTTATGTTGTAAGCTGACACCCTAGTATTTTTTAATGACCTTAGGCAACTTGATTGACACTGGATCCTGGAGTCAGATGTTCCTAGTGACACAACTTGTTCTCCCAGTAGCAGGAAACCTTCCTGCCATGATTAAGTTAGAACTGTGAAAGCACTAAAATGTGTTGTCAGCCTTCCTCTGATGCAAACACTTTATTATAGAGTCTAGTTGCAGAGGAGTGAAGCAACACATATCTTGCCTCCAAATGTCCCTTTTCTCTCTGGACTAGCCACTTTCTGTAGAAAAGCAATGTGTTCCGGACCTTGAAATACCAGTGATCACAGTCACGCCTTTCCCAAATGTACAGTTTTTCTGGCTCTACCCCTTCCCTCTTTTCTATTTCTTTTTCTGGGTTCATACGACAATGTGATCACAACTGATTTATGTCTGGCAAGCTGCCAGTCTCTGAACTCTCATTAACTACCCCAGTCAAGCAAAACAAAAAGCCATCCATTCTGTATTTGAACTTGAAATGGAAAATCATCTGTGTTTGCTTTTCTCGATAGGAGGCTGAGATGGAGCAAAAGTGTAAGTCTATTTTTTTTGGACGTGGCCTACACTTCCTGATGAAAATGCTTGAGAACCCGAGAGCTCTGAGTGTCAGATCCACTGTGACTCAATGCTGGATGGTCCCCATTAAAACAGCACAAAGGGCTTTCTCAGCAGCCCTGCCTGGGTTATCTCTACTACTATTCAAGTTTCCTAGGTAAAGAGTACTTTTTAGGATATTGTTACCTCCTGAGTGAATATTCTGAATTGTTACTGATTCATTAATTTACCAACGTTGTACCACAAGTAATGTAATGAGACCAAACACACATAAGGCTATGTCCTATAAACATCTGTGATTAACTTAGAAAGGAAGGGGAAACCAATAGTCTGTGTTGTACTCTGGTTACTTTTACACTCAAGATTCTTATATGTATTCATTCCAGATTACCACAGACATTGTGTTCCCATTCTATCGTGATACCAGAGGTACTGGAATCCAAATACATGAAGTTAACACATAGAATGGGAAGTTGACCCTATAGGCTTTCACTCTTTTTGTAAGATTATACCTGAATACCTGAGCCAGACTTAATTCAATCACAATACATTTCTTTTCACTTCTTAAATTTCTAATACCTCGATGTGAGTGCTCAGTAAATACTAAGCAAATGAGTGAATGAGTGAATGAGTAATCAGAGAGGAACCCCATCTTAGAAGGGGGCTGGTGTGAGTCAGCAATTCCCTAACATTGCTGCATACCATACTCAATAAGTGCTTTATTTGTGTTTGTGGTATTTCTCCAAGTACCACTTTATTTTCCCCCTCATTCTATATCCTTTTAATTATTGCTCATTATAATAATTCAAACAATATAGAGGAGTCTAAAGAAAAATTTCTTCTTTTTCCCTGAAGTAACACCCCAGTGGTATACCCACACTTAATGACACACCATGTGTTCTTCTATAATTTTTCTTTGTTTAAATGTGCTCAAATACACTTCCAGTTTATTTTATAAGAATGGTATTGGATGATAAATATTAGCTGAAAATTTGCTTTTTCACATAGTATATTATAGACATCCTTCCAAATTAACATTTGTACATACCAGTCTGCCTTATTCATTTTATTAGCTACATGGTATACATAATATAGAGGCACCATAATTCATTCAAAGGTTGTTTTGGTGCATGTGTGTGCACAAGCTAGCAATGCAGAAATAAATACTCGTGTAGTTCTATTCCATCTATAGCTATCATACATTTCCAAAAGTGGGATAAAGAGCATACACATTTAAGTTTTAATAAAATATGGCCATATTACCTGATTCTTCATCCTTACCAGTACTTGTATTTATTAATCCTCTACTTTATTATAAATCTATTGAGAAATAAAATGGTATCATATTGTGGTTATTAATTTACATTTCCTGGGACGGTTTGTTTTAAAATGCAGATTCTGGGTCTCACTTTGTATCTACTGAACCAGAATCTCTGGGGTCAGCACCTGTGCATCCTGGTCTTTGTAGAGTTGCTAGGTGGATCTGATGTAGTTAGTGCATGGACAGGCATTTAGGAACCACTGATCAAAATGATCTCTTGGTTGAGACATAAGCTTCTATTATTTAAAAACAAAACAAAACAAAACAAAATCCTCAAAAGCAATAAGATCTGGTTAGTAAAATTTGTGTGTTGCATAATCATGTTATATTTTCTATATGACTTAAAACTATACACTTATTATTTTTATTTTTTTGCATCTTTATTGGAGTATAATAGCTTTACAATGGTGTGTATATGCTTATTTTAGACGTTGATACAAATCTCAGCTTACCACCTTAACTTTTTAAAAATGTCTGTGTCCAGTCAGAAAGAACCATAAAGCATAGCTGTAAGCATAACCCATTTTAAGACTTTTGAAACATCCTTAGCTGCATGGCCAAGGGGCATAGACCCCTAAGGGTGGGCATCCTATAGGAACCTCAGGGTCCAGGGACAAGATGGACTTGAACGACAAAGACCTGGATCTGTTTGTGAGTTTTATTTCTGTCAGGTATGACCTGTTGGATCACAAGCAAACCATTTCACCTCTCCAAGCCCCCATTTCCTCATCTATAAATGAGAATAATATTTCATACAGCTTCTGGAAGCAGTTAACGAGGTGATGCAAGTGAAAATGCTATGTCTACATCTACGCACCAATGTAAATGCTAACTGGCCCTCTATCAGATAGCATGATAGCTTTAAGGTTTTTCTGAGATATATAAATTTGGATAAGGATATGCTGAACATAAGGAACTTCTGATTAAGAAAACAAAACATTGATATGTACATGGATTTGGAGGGCGTGAGTTCCTGATAGATATGGCCTAATACAAATTCCTGTGTCAACTTGTTTTCTCTCAGTGTTTGCAGTTTCACTCCTGGGGTAAACTGCTATTTTTCTACTAATGTCCCATTTAAACTGACTTTCTTGCAGCTTCTGTAGTTTTAAATGTCATAAAAACTCACTCAAATCACACATCAGCTAAGCTTTAAAATTAATTTTAAGATAGATAAAAGTACTACCTAATATGTTGAGTACCAGTCTTTGACATAAAGTTCTTTATATCAATTAACTCAATTAATACTACAACCCTATGAGGTATACCATTATTATTCCCATTTTATTGATGAGGAAACTGAGGCATGGAGAAGTTGACTTGTGCAGAGATACATAGTGAGAAAGCCGAATTTCAAGACCAGGTGCTTCATCTCTAGAGTTCATGGCTTTAACCACAGTGTTATACTATCTTCAGGGAAGATAGGTACTGATATCATAAGGAGGAAGAAGATTTTAGTTATGATAATATTTTTTATTCATGATCCCCATAGAACTCATAGATTGAAGTAAAGTGTTTCTGCTCCTTTAGAACCTGAATGTTTGATTCTCTGGTGATAAGTTTGAGCCCTGTGGATATTGGAGTTATTGAGCCTCTTTGCTTGGACAGAATTTTGCAATTGATAAATCCCCGTAACAAGTTCTTTCATTTTTGCCTTTCAATGATCCAGTGAGGCAGAGAGGCTGAAGCCTGGCTCTATCCATGACTGTTCAGCATTCACTCATGGTGTTCCCTCTGAGAGTATCCCTTATTGCTCCTTCTTACTCCCTGCACCTGGCTAACTCTTCTAATAGTCTTACTCTCGTCAAGTCACTGCCTTAAGGAAGCCTTCTTTCGTTCCCCCTGAAGTGTAAGTTTTTCTGCTATGCACTGTTGTACCCTGCCTCCAGTTTCAGGCTGAGGCTGGCTGTTATTCTGAGTCTTGAGTTTTCCACACAGGAAACTCAAGGAGGCTGGGAATGAAAGCACCAGCTTTGGTGGCAGATGAAGCTGGGCTCCTGAGATGGTCCCAGGTTTGCTAATAAGAGTGTGTAGATATTTGGAAAATGCTGCATATTAGAAGAAGACCAGGCTTCTGGTGGCAGATGGTTCAGAGGTCGTCTGCATTTTCAGTCCTAGCTTCTCAAAACTGTTGACTTGGTCTTTCGAGTTAGCTTAGACTCTTGACCCTGTGTTGCTCAGCTTCTGCTGGGATGTTTGTTCAAGAATCAGGTATTGAAAGGTTACCATGTACCTGGGAGTACAGGCATTCCAATTAAGTAGTAGACCCTACTCTACTAGCCGTGGGATCTCAATTACTTGGCTTAATCTGTCTCTCAGTTTCCTCATCTGTAAAATACAGATAATACTAGGATCTACTTCATCAAGTGAGAGCATCCATTCAAACAAATCTCAGACAGTAATGTTTAGAGTATAGTAAGTGCTTGGTAAATGCTGTTGTTCACATTATGAGTTAAACTCTCAGTGTCTGGTCTGGGAGTTCCTGGTCTCAGAGCACTTCCCTAAGAATTTATTTCTTGCTGCTTTGCTTTTTCAAAGCCCAAATCGAAATCTTATGTTTCCACTCTAATCTCCCATTTTCTAGCCTGCTCTGTCCTATCATGTCCCAAGTTCTGGTGGGGCATCGCCTTTCTGAAATATATACTTAAAAGTGAATGTTATAACCACTGGAATGACTAAAATGGAAAAGATGGAAAATGAGAAAAATTGATCAAGATGTTATGCATCCAGAACTCTCTTATGGTGCTGGTAGGAGAATAAATTGATTCAAACATTTTTGAAAACTGGCAGTAAAGCTGAACACATTACCCATCCTTTATTTAATTCAGGGATTCCACTCCTAGGTCTTTCTCAACCAAGGAGATGTGTATGTATGTAAACTAAAAATCATGTAGAAGAGATTTCATAATAGCACAATATTAGTTATCCCTTGCTGAATAACAAATTATTCCAAAACTTAGCAACTTATAACAACAAACATTTATTATCTCAGTTTCTGTGGGTCAGGAATTTTTGGCTTAGCTGGATGAAGGGCCAATTCACCCATTAGGCACAGTACGTGCAGTGCCTGTAGCTCACAGTGCTTGTCAGTACAAATTCCTTCTTGCAATAAATGAAAATCGTCTTTTTTTTTTTTTTTTCTTAGTGGAGGAAAGGGCCCATGAGACACGAGTGCCAAGATACCACTAAAGTCATATAATCTCGTAATGCAGCCCTGGTTGAGGGTCTCTCGTGAGGTTTTGGTCAAGCTGTCTTCTGGGGACACAGATCCACCTTCACGTTCATTCAGGTAGTTGCTGGCAGGTCTCAGCTCTTCTCTAGCCGTTAGCTGGAGGTCTCTGTGCCTCCCCACATGGGCCTCTCCATGGTGGCCTGAGTGTCCCCACAACATGGCAGATGATTTCCCCCAAAGAAAGGAGGGAGAGAGAGGCACCGAGGTGAAAGTCTCAGTGTCTTCATAGCCCAGTCTTAGAAGTGACATACCAGGGCTTCCCTGGTGGTGCAGTGGTTGAGAGTCTGCCTGCCGATGCAGGGAACATGGGTTCGTGCCCCGGTCCGGGAAGATCCCACATGCCGCGGAGTGGCTGGGTCCGTGAGCCATGGCCGCTGAGTCTGCACGTCCAGAGCCTGTGCTCTGCAACGGGAGAGGCCACAACAGTGAGAGGTCTGCGTACCGCAAAAAAAAAAAAAAAAAAAAAAGTGACATATCATCACTTCTGCCATCGGTCACACAAAGCAACCTGAGACAATGTAGGACGTACGTGAATATCAGGAGGCAGTTATTTTGGGGGCCTCTGGGAGCCTGGCTACCACAAGTACTATTTTCAATAGTTAGAAACTATCCAAATGCCTATCAAAAGCAGAAAGGATAAATAAATGATGGTGTATTCATACAGTGGAATTCTACACAGAGATGAGAATAAACGCTTTATAATGACATGTAACAACATGGACGTACCTCATAAACATAATATTGCACAGAAGCCAGGCACAAAGAGTACACACCCCACAATTCCATTTATATAAGGTTAAAAATCAGGCAAGACTACTCATGTGTTAGAGTGAAGATATCCTCCTGGAGAAATAATGACTGGAAACGGATTCAAGGGGGGCTTTTGAGGGACCAGCAATATTTGTTTTTTTCATCTGTTTCCACAGGTTTGTGTGTATGTGTGTGTGTGAGAGAAATTCATTCATCTATATGTTTTTCTCTATGTATATTATACTCTAAAAGAGTTTTCTGAAAATAGGTATTAGAACACCTTTTTTGGTCTCCTTTTCCTATCATTTTGGAAATGATATCTGTCACAGCTAAGCATAAACCTGCATAAATATAATCTCTGGTCAGCAAATTGGTCTGACTCAAGGCCTCACCAGCTGTGAAACCTTGACTGGATAAACCACTTACCCTCTCGGAACTATAGTTTGCTTACCTGAGAGTAGGGTGGACATGCACTTATAGCCTCAAAGTGTGGTGGAGAATATTGAGTAATATCAGATATATTTGAGCCCCATCATATACAGGGTCAAAGAGTAATGTAAAAAATCGAGTGTAAACAAATTACATTTGAAAATTACTTAGATAAGCCTTAAATCAGTAAGACGCCCTTGAGGCTCAAAAACCAGGAACAAGGAATTTAATTTTTTTGCTTCTCTTTAGATTCCTGCGCTGGTCTTCCTTTCTGTGGGGCAGCCTCGGATGAGATTAGCAGGAATGGGGATGGGAGGAGGGGAGGTGGGGGGTGGGATTTCTCACTCTCCTGATCTCCTTTTTATAAAAGACACATAATTGAATTTCTGTATTAAATATACCTTTACAATGACTCCAATGTATGTGAAAGCACCAAAAATTATAACAATATTAAGAAAATGTAAGTTATTATTCATATTTGGAACAGGTGTTTTCCCCAGATTATTTTGGTCTAGAGAGCCTTCGTGGATAATATCAAGGTTAAACAAGTGACTAATTAAAGCCATTTAACCAAAAGAGGGGGCTGCTCGATGCTTGATGGCATGTTGGGACAATAAGTACAGAAAGAAGCTGAGGTCAACATTAGATAGAAAAATAACAATTTTGCAAGAGTGTAGTACTTTATAGATGACACAATTTAAATCATTTCTTTAAAGCTAAGCTTATTTTAAAGATGAGGCTTAACTTCTCAAGATCACCTGACTAGTTTAACAGGAGAGCTGGGATTCATAACCAGATCTTCCAAGTTCAAAACCATAACACAGTACAAACCAGGATCTCTGTCTCTGTCTCTGTCTGTCTGTCTAGTGGTGGTCGTGGCACAGAGAGGTAGGTCTGAGGATTTGTGATCTGGCTCTCCTGGGCTTATCTGGCCTCAGCCACCTGCGTGATTCATCTGACCTTGCCATCTTCTCTAGGCAAGGTTTCTTAGATCAACCAAGATAGTGAGGTGGGGAGAGCAGAGTTCCCTAGATGGCTGTGTTTCTCACCTGGGCAGAGACTTGCTGCCCAGGATGGGGTTAAAAGTTATTCCTGTGCATTCTAGGATGTATGAGGTTTAGAGAAAATCCTTCCAGGTGATAACTGGTTTCTGATCCTCCAGGGTAGGGCCAGGTTATCTTTTCAATACATATATGCCTGCATCATGCTTATGCATGCATTTAACACCAGCTTATCACTAGATCATCAAACCATTTGTAAAGACAAACCTTGACCATTAAAGACATATGTTATGAGATAATTGTGATATCATGATTCACGTCTGGGTTTATTCTCCTTGTGGGAGTTGGGAGCCACAGTACATAGGACTATCTCTGTGCCTTACAGCTCTGCAGGTGTGTACACCTTTTTAATGTGACTGGAGGCTCCCTCAGCAGGGCAAGACCTTCCTGTATTTACTAGAAGAACCCAGAATTAGCCATTGCAAAGTGGCTTAGGGAAGAGGGTAGGGGTGGCTTCAGTGGAGGATCTTCTCCAACTCCTCACATATAGGAGAGATATCTCTATTTCCGGTATGACCCTATTTCAGTCTTTACTATTGAAGTCATTCCATGGGGTTTCTTTTGGGACTCTCAGGTAGCAGCATGAGGCCCCCTGGTGGCCTGAAATAATTCACAAGTTTACTTTTCAAGCAGTTGGAAGGGCAGGCGTGGCTAGAGAAATATTATACAAAGGTAGTAAATACTCACCTGGACCTGGTGCTTCCAGTAGAGGCAGGGTGGGGTAGGATGACCTATTTTGGGAGAGGTGAGAACTAAAGAATTTTCTTTTACGAGATTAAAACAAACTGTAATTCTGGATCAAACACTCAACACTTTCTGATTTTTATTCTTTCGTTCATTTAGCAAACACTTATTGAGTACCTAATCTGTGCAGGACATTTTATTAGGGGTTTAAAAATATATGACACGTTATGCACTTCTAAGGAGTTTTGGAAGAAGATAAAACATTTATGGTACTCACGTGGTAGAAAATGAAAGTTGCCATCAGAGAATAAATAGGTAGAGACTCTTGAAGGAGCAATTCCTTTCAGATAAATGGGAACCTCTGGGAAGAGGTTGCAGTTAAGCTAGGGCTCTAATGAGAAGCAGGATTTGGATATGTCTGAGTTGGAGGGGGAAAGGATGGCATTATGCAGGAGGGAGAACAGAAGTTTGAACATACATGGAGGCAGGAAAATTGAAGCCTGATCCGGGAATGGGGAATCATCTGGTCTGGCTACCTCATGAGTTTTGGGGTTGGAATAAGAATGAAAGCTGGATACATTTGTTTGGATCATACAGAGCAGGACCTTGAATACTCATTTGAGAAGTTTCTTCATCAACAGCGGGGAGCTTTTGAATGTCTTTGAGCAAAAAAAAAAAAAAAAAAAAAAGCATGTCAAAACACAGTATCCCTCCCACTGTCATAAACACAATGCCATACACTTGCATTTGGTCCAGAGGAGTGTTCACCTGCATGTGTTCAAGATAATTGTATTCAACAACTCCAGACGTTCACCGTCTGACCTTCAAAGCCAGGAGAAACTAGGTCATCAAGGTGTCTCCCCTTAACAAAACCACCTGAGCACCAGGGAGCAGTCAGTGCCAGAGGGCTCCTGCCACATTTAATTAAAGTCCTTGATAGAATGCCTTTCATCGAAAGTGCTATGCTAGGCTTGTTTTGTTTTGCTTTGTTTTTCCAAGGTTTAGGAAAGGCTTTGTGCCTATCTTTCCTCTCTAGTTTAATATGGTTTAAACGACATGAACTGGGGATATTTCTGGTTAGAGTTATGGCGTAGAGTCCTAGCTGCTCAATATTCACAGAATTCAAGCAGTAACGTTATTTGCCTTGTATTATTGCTAAGTCAGTTAAGCAGCCTGAGAATCTACACAATGCCTGGTATATAGCTGGTGCTCAAAAATATGTTAAGCAAATATTTAACAACTGATCTGATAAATATGTAACACACATTTAACAACACATTATAACATTAGAAAATTCCTGACCCAAGGCATTCATTTCCTAATTATAATGGCATATAAATCTTTTAGAATAAACATAATTCATATTACTCTTCAGAAGTCGTGAAAAAAAATGTGATAAAAAATAAAAATCTTTTAGTTAAGTTAGGAAGAAGCAACATGCCCATTTGAGAGAAATACAATTGAGATGTTGTTGCTAATAAGGCAAGGAAAGATGGGCAATCTGGAACTGCAGTAACAGTAACTACAATGGAAATAACCATTTAAGAAGTTTCAGCAGCAATGAGTATTTATTATTTTGAATAAAATGTATATTAAACTTTAATATAAAAATCATCAAAAGTGCTATATTGGATTATTTTAATATTAATTTATCCCCACATGTCATCGAGTAGCTACACATTTTACCTTTTTTTTTTAAACTTCTGACACAGCATTACAATCATCTAAAAACTGTCCAATGTTAAAACATAAAAAAAAATTAGTTTATTCTTCAATAAAAGTACCACCAGTGATGAGTTACTGAAAGTGAAAAATAAAACAGATGCTAGAGAATCAACTTTTTGGAAAAAAAAATGATCACAGAATTTCACAGGAGTATGCAAAGTTCAAGGCAGTTTAGACTCTCAGCAGAACATTTTTATAACATCCTAATAGCGTGGGTTATCTCTTTTGGAGGCAGGTTGCTGGTGTGCCAGAACTCATCTTCTCTTGCCTACTTTCCAAGGTGAACCAAATGTTGTCTAATGCCGCACACCTCCCATGACCCCTAAAATGTTTAATGTAGAGGAAACACTGATTTTTCAGTCTTAGAAACAGCCCTTAGAATTAAGTTTGTCATCGAAGACACAAGTCATTGCTCACAGAGAAGAACCCCATCCATCCTCCACCCTCAGGCCACCCCCATGCCTCTGGTCTGCGGCAATGCCAAGTCCATCCTCTCCCACACCAGTCCCGGGTGCACTGGCGGACGAAGTGAGAGCAGGTCCTTCAGACCACACATCCCGTTTGGTCTCATTCAGTCCTAAGCAAACAAGCTTCTCTGATTTGCCACGAGAGCCGTCTGACTCTCCCGCCTCTTGGCTTTCTTGCTCCTCTGTCTCACCTTCCAGCACAGGGCGCTGGAGGCTAACAAAAAAAGTCCCAATGACAGAAGGACTAGACCTAAGATGGAGATGATGGAGCCATGGGAATTGAAGCTATAAGCCACGGCAGTGACCGCTATCCCGGCGATGAGGACCACCACGGCGAAGGGGATGATGCAGCGGTAACAGGAGAGCTCAGCACCCCCCGTGGCGGCTGTCAACTGAATCTCATTGACCAGGGGGACCATGGTGACCATGACTTCACCATTGGAGCTCTTCTCCATTGTCACTGGCTTGGGAGACTTCGGGGTTCCCAGGATCTCCTTTATGGGCTCTTCGGTCATTTTTTACAGTATGTCTCCTAGCTGAGTTCACAGACTAGACCCGGGCGGTCTCACCAGGGTGGAAGCTGTGGAGGAGAAGACAGGAGATGCCAGTTAAATGCATCAGAGTAAGCCTCACAAGTAGGAGTAAAGAGCTGGGGGAAAGACCACTGTGTTCTTTTCTAGGAGGCATGGATGCATGTGAAAATCAACTTTAATATATTGTTTTCCTAATTGTTTGCATTCTCTTTGCATTGAGAAGAAAGCAAGATAAAGCAGAGAACCACAAAGAAAGGGAAGATATAAAAAGCAGGAAGCACTTTACAGTGCTTAATACACCCTGGCAGTCTGCAAATGTTTTACAAGCTTTTCTGCTTTGTCTATTGCTTTTCTTTCCTCTAAACACACAGAGAAGCCTCAATCTTAATCCCAAAACAGCCTCATTCAAGAGGAGAACACGTTATAAACAACACTTCACACAGTCCCTTCCACGCTCACAGCAACCTAGACTCTGCCGGCGTTTCCGGGCATAACATGCACTCTTTCCAAACTACTGCCCATTAGCTGTGCACCAAAGCAACGTCAAGACCAGCAATCAGCGTACAAATGATGTTCTTCTACATCAACTGACAGTTAACAAGTCTTTATTGTTGTAACTATTAAATACAGCGAAACATGCATCCTGGGTCCATGATAGGGGTGCAGCTGGGCAAAAATTCAGGGACAATAAGGCTAGGATTTGTGAGCTAAAATGCGGCAATATCCTCTGATCCATTTGAAAAGGGAAAAATAAGAAAAATAATTCAACGATTTTGGGACAAAATTTTGTGGTTTTTTTATGTTAAAGAGAAGATCAATTATTACGATAATTAGCTATCAATTCACAAATTTTCCATTAAACTCAACAAGGAATTTTGATATTATATGTACCACATGTTTTAAAAAAATAAGCATACTAGATAAGCATAAAGATTTACAAGTTCATTTTTACCCCACGCTGCTGTGTACAAAAACTTGCTGCGCTGCGCTGTATCTTTCTAAATATTTTGAATCTGAACATTTCAGGGTGAAATCTGAGACTCTCGATCAAAATCCTCTGGTTGAAACACCATCTATGAGAAATCAGTGAACACTCTTCTCTTGTTCAGACATGGTAAGTCATTCTCCTTTACCATCGAGAAGTGATCCAACAGCTAAAGGGTTGAGCAGTTATAGTTACTGAAAGCATTTAAAGGAAGATACTGGAGATGATTTCAGTGAGATGAATACTTTGACCATATTAAGCACCCACTGAAAACTAATTCAACACCAAATCAAACCTCACAGTTTCTTCCTTGCTCTGGGAGGTCAAAAATATCACTCCTTGTGCAATGAACTAAAAGTTAGAGCTGCCTATTTGCATAGGATTTTTAATCACCAAATTAATCACTGCAGTTCAATGATACCTTGAATACTGGCTAGGCCAGTAAAAGGATATTTGAGATTCTGTCTGAAAGAAAAATAATCTTCACCCCAAAGCTGAGACTTCAGCTAACCTGAAAATGAAGCTCCATCCCCCAAAGACTTACACTGACCCGTACCTCAGAGAGAAGCAATCCATTACCAGGGAGACCACTGGACTTGGGAGGGAAGGAACAGCAGCGTCTGAGCTTCTTCTGCGACCTCTGGGAAGACAGCCTGTAACAGCACGTCTGTCAATAAAGTGACAGGACAGGGATCTCCTCTGGGGAAAAGAAAAGATACAAAATACTATATGGTAGGTTTTAAATCCTGGAGCTCTTTCTTTTACTCTACCTCTTCCTAAATGACGCTTGTCTTTCCCTCTCTCTCTTTTTATTTCCTCCCCCGCCGGATTGCCCCTCCCTTCCATTTTTTTTTTCTTCGTTCTTTTCCTTGCCAGCAGATTCCGAGTTTTGGTTTCCCCCAGCTCTGCTCAGTGACATGATAAGTCAGAATGTCTCTAGAGTCCCTAGAGACAGGAGGCAGCTTTTACTTTTATTTCTCTTGCAGCATTTACTGAGCGCACTGCTTTGCATTACTCATTTTTTCCCCAGCCAACCTCCAGATCTTCCTCCCGCCCAGCAGGCATTTTCACAAGAAAATCCCAGAGTCAGCGTTGCAGACCCAGCTGAGGGGACAGAGCCGAAGGGATAGACACTTTTAGGGCGGGAGGAACAGCTGTGAAGTCATCGAGCAGCTGAATCCAACCTCTAAGCCAGCAAAAATCTATGTTCCCAGGTTTCCCGAGTATTCTTTCTTCATATATGTGTGCTGGCCATCTGAAGCTTAACCCCCCCGCCTCTTATTTGATATTAATTCATTTAGGAACAAGGGTGGGAGATACAAATGTTTGTGACTAAGGGGGGAAAACAGTCATTTTGATTTAAACATGATTACTACTTGTGCTAGGAAGTGAGTAACTTCGGTAATGCTGAAATCATCGTTACCATCACTGTCATTATAGAGCACCTGCAAGGTGCATGCATTAACATGACTTCTCACTAGTTTACAAATGAGCTTATAGATAGTTTATAAATGAGGCTCAGAGAGGTTAAGTAATCTGACAAAGTTCACACAGAGAGAAACCCTTGGTTTGAACTCTAGGCTTTAAGGAGCACACAAATTACGTAAGGAGCTTGCTAAATGTAGATTGATTTAATAGGTCTGTAGCAAGCTCCTGGCTGGTGTCAATCTGCAGATCCTTGACCCACTTAAAGGAGCAAGGTATTTTAAATATTCAAACATATATGGCTTGACATGTCACGCTCTCAAACAATAAAGGTCTATTTCCCACCCCCTGTCTGCAAATGGACTTAGAGCCCTAGACTTTCTTGCAGATAAGTTATTTAAAATTGTAAAGCCCCAGATTGTCTTCTGGAGGGAAAAATGAGATAATACTGGGTGACTATTATAAGATTATCCTGATACTTCTGTAGCTAAAAGTTATCCGTCATCTATTTTTAATCCATACAAGTTTGAATATCTTTTTAATTGATGCAACTAATACTACAAATACAAATTAAATCTTGAAAGAGATTTGTTTTCCTTCTTTCTCTCGAGTTGTTAGATTTCTCTAACTTCCGGTGGAGGGCATGGATGTTCTCAGGCATCTCGTCTCTGTTCTACGATAGCCCACTCTTTCCATCCTTGTCTAGAAATCATACCTTGGTGATTTTGTCATAAAGGGAGAGGGACCAGAATGGAAATCAGAGAAAGGGCTTCTTCATTAAAAAGAAATAAAGTTGAAAAGTTCCTGAGGCCTGGCTGAGTCGGGGGAGCCCAGCCTGCTGAGGCTGATGAGTACCTGGAGGGCCTCGGCCAGGACTATCTTCAGACTTTAAAAATGTGGGATGTAAAGGGACACATTCATCCTCCAGGAGGAGTGCTGTCACTTGGTGTTTGAGAAGGGGTACTTAGAACTACGGCATTTCAGCACTTGCCAGCAATGCCCTGGGAGGACAGGGATATTGGGAGCCATGGGCCACATAATTGGAGGTTCTTGAGAAGCTCCTTATGAGAGCAGCAGTCTTCCCACTGTGAACTGTGGCCTTCGGGGGCAATTCCTCTTTACTTTCTAGCAGGGCTGTTTTCTCCCCAACATAATCCAATAACCCCACTGAAGCTTTGAATATCATCACCCTTTCCTGTTGACCATGTTCCCCCATTGTCAAAGTCAAAGGTACATCATTTGAACTCCTTCCAGAGAGAAGCCAGAGGCACCTTTTTTTGATGGTGACTTCTTGGCTGAACTTACACTGAGGGACAGTGAATGCATCTGTGTGCTGGGAGCAGGGTTGGTCTGTCATTATTGCTCCTAATACCCAAGCTTTCCTCAGCCTTTTCAGGCTTCAGATGTTACATTCACCCTAATTCTTCTTCAGAGTATGTACATCTGCTCAGATACACAGATGCACATCTTCAGATTGCTAGTAGACAGCTTATGGTTTGTACGGATAAATACAGAGAAGTAGAAAGCTTTGGGATAAAGCAGAAATATCTAAAGAATAGATACCCAAGAACACCTGCAGTTTTAAATGATTCTTACCTCTTCAAATTAAAATTCAAAGAATTCTTAGTGATCAATGCCTGATGTCTTTGAATGATTTTTCCTCCCTCCTCTCTGCACCTATAAGATATTAAACATTCCTGAGAGTGCCTTAAGAGACACCTGCCCGTAAATGCAAAATCTCATTCACAAAGCAACCAGCCTTCTTTCTGCAAGACTTCTTTCAGAAGGGAGAGGAAATCTTTCTGGTTCTTTTTAAACAGAAGGCTCCAGGAGATTCCTTTAAGCTTGGAGAACTTTTCAGAAAGCTTCTAATTCATGAATTAAATCTACATCCTCCTACCCCACCCCACCCCTCCAAAGACATTCCACATTTCTTTCCCAGTTTCAAAAATCAAGGCAAAGATCCTTACCTTTCCCAGCCAGAATTGGACTGACACAGCTGCCAGCTCCCAGCCAGGCCAACAGCTAGCCAGAGACGGTGATGCAAATCACTACGCTAGGGACTGTAAACAAAGTACTCACCAAGGCTTAAACACAATTAAGGGATCAGAGAAAAATTGATGAGAGGAAATTCCTTAAGTGCTGTTGTATTTTCTTCCATATTTCCCTCTATGAAAATGGAATCCATGTACTTTTTTTTTAAAGGGACCCAAGTTTGGAAAGAGTGTCTTCCTTTGTTTTTCTTTCTTTGTATCCTCATTCGGGCTTCCATTTTCAAGGTTTTCCCTATCCAAACCCCCATTCTGATACTATCGCTCTCTAATACTGTGAACCTGCAGAAAAGAATTTGCAATCCTTGTTCTATACTTCTCGGAGGGTGTAGGGTTGGGAGAGTATGTGCAGTGGGGAGTGAAAAGGCAAATTAATTTTTTCACCATAACAAAAAAGTAATAGAGGAGTAAAGGAAGAAGAGATCCATTGAGGGCGAAATGGCATTTGGTTCCTTGTGTGGACACTCTCCCTAAAGCCAGAGGAGAGGTGTTATCAGTGCTGTTCATCAGAGGGGTGCAAGGCACCATGGAAATGGTGGTACACAGGAAAATCACAGCTCTGAGCAACTGAGCTAAACTTCCACCAAAGGCATCATAAAAAGCAGAATTAGGAACACTTGCTGTTCTGGAGAAAATCCCCTCAAATTTAAAAAAATCTCATTTTACTTAGAAACAAGACAGAAACAAAGTTATTTAGGGAAAGGAGATATAGAAGTGGAAGAGGACAAGGAAAATCGTGAGTACCATGACCAAGAGGAGATTTTGCCTGTGTCCCTTCAGTAGAAGCCAAAAGGGTTCAGTCTGTCAATTAGAAAGGGTACTATTTTGTTTTTGCCATGGGTCGATGCTGTTGAAGACCTGGCAATCTCTCCTTTGGGAACACACAAACTTTTCATTTGGTGAAGAGCACCCCCATGTGCATTCAGTTACTCTCCCATATTTACTTTCAGTTTGCTTTGGCTTGGTGTGGTTCATGTGGCTAATTTTCAGCAGGCCTGAAGATGCCAGTTCCTCCCAGTTCTCTGTCCAGTCGCCACATGCCTTTGATCTCCGTCATCACCCAGTCCAGTTGGATTCAGTGAGATTTGGGAAGCTGGCCAATTTTTCTTCTTTCCAATGCTTCTTTTAAGGGTGTGTCTGCATTTAAACTCTGAAATCATGGACATTTTGGAAAGTGATCTGTGCTTGTGTTTTCATTTTGGATAACAGGTCATATTATTTCTACTCCTACCCCTGCCCCAAAGCACTTCTCTTTGAGGTCTAGGACATCAAATAGGGAGATCTGATAGTAACAAGTGGAATAATGGGTATGCCTCAGATATAACTATATATTTTACTATTTGCTGGTCAATTTTAAGGTACCCCATACTCATAAAATCCACACAGATATAGAAAGAAAAACACATCTTTTAGATGTACACTCTGGTCACCATTCTCTTACCCATTTTGTTCTGAGTCACTATGAAGGATTGCATAAACATAAAAAAACAGAATTGCTGAAATCAAATAACATGGTGGGACCTTAGGGAAGGATGAATAAACTATCTTTCACTTCATCAAGAACTAATTGTCATTCTGGCCTCAGATGAGAAGAGCTGATTTTGTTGTTTCAAAATCTGAGTATATACTAAAACAGCTATGATAACATCCCCATGTATCTGGCACAATCCTTTATATTTGTGTACATTATATTTTTGGAAGACTAAGATGAGGAAGCTCAGAGGTAAAGAGTTATAGCAAATTGGACTGACACTTTCCCAAGACAAGTGCACAGCACTTGGGTCAGCTTCCCCTACTGGACTATGGATCATGTATTCAGGGCCTTGTAAGGCTCACCATTTTTGCCTTTTCCAGAGAAGGAAAGGGAGGGACAACAGTACCCTCCCCGCTTTGCCCCTCCTCTAGATCCCTGATAATATGGGGCCCTTCTATGCCTTTTTACAGAAGCAATCTCCCCCTAGCCTCTGGTGACAAATGTCACTCGTCCATAAAATGATGTGCACGAACATCGTGTGACCCCAATCCACACCAAATCAGCACAACATTTCTAGGTTTCAACATCAGTCTGGTCCTGGGGATTTGAAACCATCCTGTAACAAGTAAAATTTTCTAAAAGTTAATAATCTACAATGTTCCGTAAGGGTCAGTTAGCTTCTCTTGTTCCATATTCATAGAGCAGAACATACCTTCTGACCCGATTCACCATATCCCAGTTGTGTAGCTCTGGTCTTGAAATGACTGGCATGGGATGGGCTCACCAGTCTGGCCCTCCTCCACATAATGAAATATTCAGTTGAAACCATAGATTTTAAGCTCTGTGCTTAAGTAAGAGGAATGTTGAGTTTATTTTCACAAGTAGATTCTGTTATCTCCATGTTTTAGAGAAAGAAATGGGGGTGTAGAGGGTGCCACTATCCCCAGGTCTAACTCCAGGTTGCTTCATTCTGAGTCGACCTACATGATACATCCAGTTTGAAGAGGAGAGAGCACAATAAGGCTTATCAATCATCTAATATGCACCACCGATATACAGTCCCTGTCTCAGGTCTTTGTATTTTTATTTTACTAGTGAGGAAACTAAAACTCAGCAGCGTTAAGTCTTTAACTTGCCTGGGATGCACTGATACTTACTACATACCTTTTGGGTGCCAAGAACTTGTTGAATGTTCTAGTTGAGCATATAGAAACCAGTAAGTAAAGCATGATTTCTGCTCTCAGGGAGCTTACAGTCTAGGACAGGAAAGCCACAGGTAATCTTTCTGCTAGAGGGAATACCAAACTGCTATGGGAGACCCCTGGAAGATGAAACCAGTCTGGTCCAGGTGGGAGGGAAAGCTTCATGGTAGATTGGTACTTGACAGTGTAGGTAGGGAAGGAGAGAAGGTGATTCTAGTTGGAAGGAAGAGCCTATATATAAATGTAGCTCAGAAAAGTACAAATCTGCAGAGAGCTTTGAGTAGCCTGTGTGGCTGAATTTCAGAGAGCATGGGGCAGACAGGGAGCAGTCCAAATAAGACTGGAAATGGTTGCTGGTGAGATCATTGCCTCAGGGTTGAGTTTGGACTTTATATTGAGAGCAATGTGGGTTTTGAATAGGATGGCATGGTCGGCTCTGTGCTTTGTCAGTAGTAGACTGGAATTAAAGTGTTGGGATGCACAGGGCCGGGGGTGGGGGGCTGGGGTTGGGGAGTCAAAATGGGGAAGCCAGAAAGTGTGCAAATTAGAAAACCTTTGTGACTGTCCACATGAGAGTGCTGGGGGCCTGATAATGGAAAATGCATACAGGTGGGGAGTCATTACAATGGGTAGAATCGGTAAAAGTTGGCAATGGATTTCACAGGGTAAAATTACCAAGGGAGAGGGGTTTGTAAGGTTTTTAAGCCTAAGTAATTAATAGCTTGGTGATACTGTCAGCAGAAATAGAGGGCAGGGTGTGGAGGGTATACACTTAGTTTGGTTAGCATAGCTATCCATTTCTCCAACAGAGAGGCAAATGCTACAGAAAGTGGCATTACTGCCTGACTACTAATTTGTGAAGCATTGTCTTAGTTGCCAAATAATGCTGTCATAGTCTCACAGATGAATTTCCCACTAAAATTATGATTGAATTTATAATTCACTTCATTTCATGCAAACACACAAAATGGCAGGTACATATGCAGTATACATACATGATTTGAGATTGCTAACTTTCTGCCTGGAACAAGAAATAAATATTTTAAGAATTCAGACTTGAGACTTTAAATGTACTGACTATATGCAAATAATATATTGATTCAATTTTAAAGGTTAACTTTAAACTCCTCAAAAACAAGAACATAAGTATGTAGTTCTTTTTGTACAGTGTCTAGCATGAAAAAAGCACCTCAAAGATGTTTTCTGGGAATGAAAATGTTTTCTTCTCCCATTGATCACTACTCCAAGGGTTCATATAGAGAGTTCCAATCACTTCACATTTGGAGAAACAGCCTTTGTCTGTTATTAAAATTAAGAGCTAATTTTATGTTGCTCCATGAGTTAAAGCTTTAAAAAAAAATGGCAGTCTCAGTCCACTATGGATTTCTTTAGAAATGTCCTGTTTTGGGCCTCATGCATTGTAAGCAAGCCTTCACATTAGGGTTTACCAAGATCATGTTGACTGGAAAATCTCCCATAAGTTCCTGAAGGATAGTATTAGTAATTATATGCATAAGGAAAGTTTTTGCCAAATAAACGAACAAGTAAAAGGATGACTCTACATTGAAGTCAGATATAAACTTGAAAGCTCAGATCATTTTTCAAATGGATTATTTCAAAGTGTCCAGCTATTTAGTGTTAATTACATTAGTTATTCAGTTATAATTGAATTACTCAATTATTAGTTGCATTTTCCAGTATTCTTTGGATGGTGGGTACCCTGTAGACCCCAAAAGAGGCTGTACCTAATAATCAACAAATATTTATTGAACATTTAGTTTGTGTTATAAACTTTTTATAGATTTATTATTTCATTTAATACTCATAAATAATCCAAGAGGTAGCTGCCAGACAGTCCCATTATATAAATGAAGAGATTAGGGACTTGTTTGGGGAAGTCACCATTTAGAAGATGGTGAAGCCCACAACTAGAACCAAAGCTTGTTTGACTCCAAAGTTTATCCCTATGCATTATTGTTTCTGTGTTCAGATGATATGCATGTTTTCTGTTGCTCATGGGAGTTTACACTCACCCCAGAATAAACTTGGGTTTAGAAAAAATTGTTTTGCCAGAAAAAACATGCAATCACCTTCCCACAGGACCCCTGTAGTGACCCATTGATGAGAACAGGATCAGCTCAAGAAACTGTTTGGAAATATTTTTATCCACTTAAAAAGTCTTTGGTGTTCACAACGTGGGTGGGTAGTGGGAAAGGGAACCATTTACCCAGCTGAACTGAGGTCAAACTAAAACTATTTATCTTATGAACTTATCTTATGGAACAATGCAGAGAACAGACCCCTTGCTTTCTTTCTTTAGATAAAAATTTTAAAGTCTTGCTTCACAAAGGAGATGGTACCTTGCTGTCTCCTTGTTTATTTAAGTAAACTATACAGGAAATGGGCATTATTGTCTTTGTAAAAGCACTTGTAAAACTTGATAAAACTAATGATCCCAAGACAGTGCACGGCCACAGAATGAGAACACGATGTTTCTTCCATCATGCACACTGAGGGCATCAAGTCCACTTTGAACTCCAACTGGCCACTGAGCCTGGTCAGTAAATCTGCCATCAATATCTTTGGATGACTTCCAATTTGAGGGGCTCGATGGTCTCAGGGGAACCTCTCTCCCCTGACTATTTCTATTTATCTTCTAAGTTAAACTTAGTTTGGAAAGGCTTCTTTACAGCTCTGATATGACTTGTTCTTTCTTTCTAGGGTTACAGGGTAAGGTTTTGGCTCACTTTCACAACAAAATTAACATTTCTGACTCTATACTCTTGTTGTGCAATGAAAACAGCCATAAATTGAAAGTGAGGAAACTTGGGTTTGAATCATTTTTTTCCCTTTTTGTTGACCTTAGGCAAGACACCCAACCTCTCAGGGTCCCATTTGTCAGATCTCAGGGTCCCCTCTGTAGGTTCTTTACTATTCTTTCCTTTTATTCTATTTAAAAAATCCTATTTGGGGTCCTATAATTTCCCATGTCATTATTAGAGAACGTAGATGAGACAACTTGGGAAAATAGCTAACACAACTACCCTAGCTACCAGGAAATCTCTTAAAAAAAATATTCCCTGGTGCAGCATCTGTCAGCAAAGCCATTGACCTCTTACTGTGGATATTCATCTATTTCCCT
Source organism: Phocoena phocoena (assembly GCF_963924675.1). Classification (NCBI taxonomy): domain Eukaryota; kingdom Metazoa; phylum Chordata; class Mammalia; order Artiodactyla; family Phocoenidae; genus Phocoena; species Phocoena phocoena. The sequence continues at coordinate 32,863,096 of NC_089237.1, read as the reverse complement.
GAGAGGAGAGTTGCAGACATCTGGCTCAGAGACAGACCGCAGTGCAAAGGTTTCCTCCAGTTCAAATCAGAAATTCTAGGATTGCAGTGTTTACACACTAATTTCCACTCTTGCTGATCCAAAGCCAATGTCATAAGAAGTGTGAGGTGTCCAAGGAAATCAGTTAAGCCATAGATGGCAAGTTGAATTCGGAAGGCAAGCATCAGGGGCAGAATTCCCACTGGTGGAGCCTTACTCTGCTGTGACTGACATGATGAGATATAAGTCTGAGACCTCAGCTCACATCTTAACGTGACAGGACACAGGAGCAGCCAGGTTTAGGGAAGACTGGTGGGAAAGCCCAAGGGTGGGTCTCTCTGGGAACAGGAAGCAGGTATTGCTGTACCAAGAAGGCTCTGGGACACAGAATTTTTCAAGTTGGAGAAGCAATTGAGCTTCCCAGGGGCTGCCAAGAGTATGTCACAAGGAGTGTGCACTTCCTTAGTGCTTCTTCTGTCTCAGGTCACAGAATCCAGAAGGGAGCAGCTGTGCTGCTTTATGACTTGCATTAACACAGATTCCTATATAAGCACCCAGTTCAGATCCTCACATTATGGATTAGAGCAGAGACAAGGATGAATCTATATATTCCTCTCTTTCTGAAATTCCTTTTTGTTTTCTTTGTGGTAGGAGTATAATTTTACCACCATCAAATATATTCTGTATACCAGTGAGGAGCTGGACTACCTGCATGAGAATTGCACAGAGTACTTACAAAAAAAAAAAAATATACGTGTTTCAGGGTTCTACCTAGACCTACTGTATTATTGCACCAGGATGTTTGGTGTGTGTGTGTGTTGGTAGGTCAGGAACCTGCATTTTTTATTCACATCCCAAATGAAGTTTGAGATCCTCTGCTTGACACTAATATAGCAAACTATTGAGTATGTGCACTTAACCACGTGGTTCTCTGGTTAAAACCATCAATGGTCCCTTTTCATTGAAGGGTCAGCTTCAGCTTAGATCAAATTGCAAATACAACACACTATTTCATGTTCCTCTTGCCTGTTGGATCTTACCTATACTCAGGATTATGTCTACTCATTTTTCCTGATACCTCAAGCAACACCTACTTCCCTGATAAGTCCTCCTCTGTCATTGGACCAGGCAGACCTGACTTTACTTCCACTGTGTCCCTATATTGCTCTATGCTAGGGTATCTCGACCTAGGCACTTTTGACATTTGGGGCTGGATAATTCTTTGTGGTGGGTGGCTGTCCTCTTCATTGATGGATGTTAACATCATTCTTGGCTCTACCCACTAGATGCCAGTAACAACTCCTGAGCTGTGAGAACCAAAAATGTCTTCACGCACTGCCAAATGTCTCTTGGGGGGCAAAATTGTACCTGGTTGTGGACACTGCTCTACACTTACAAATATCATAGCCCTAGCCAAATAATGTGGAAAGTTTCTGCTTGCTAGTTTATCTCCTCTGAGATTCTGAGAGTTCAAGAGTAGGGGGTTTGCAAAATGTATCCTCGTGTCCCCTGTGCCAAGGCGTAGCACCTGATGCACAGTAGGCATGCAATACACATTTCCTTAGCAAAACTTTATTGAGGTACTAGATGTCAGAAGACCTGGATTTTAGCTTATCTTGGTTGGCTCTACGTTTTAAAATGTGGTGACTCTGGACACATCCATTAGCATCTCTATGCCTCAGTTTCCCTCATTGTAAACATCAGCATTATGCCTTTGGGTTGTATGTGGATGGAATGTGAGTGGGTCTAAGAAAGTGTAAAGTGCAGAAAGAAGCCTAGTCAAGGCAATGTGTTCTGAGGAAGACATGCTGCTGTCATGTTTTTATCCTCTGGGCACAAAGTCTGGGTAGCACTGAAAATTCAGGTCTGTGCAAACAATACAATGTTCTATAACGGTATCTAGAGGATTTCTTTAATGTGGAACACTATAAATACTAGAAACTTTGTTGAACTGATTGAACCTGTGATATGGAATGAGACTACCACAAAGACTAAGAATAATGCTGTACAACACACTATAGAAACCCTAAAGTTTCAACTCCCTGCCCACAGATACACTTGTGTGGGTCTGATAAAGACCCAGCCAGGCCTAAGGGAGCCTTCTCTGCTCTAGGTCTGTCTGATGCTCTGTGGCCTCCAGGAGCTGCCAAACCCATTCTTTGAGCCCTATTCTGTTCTGTGTTGGGACTGTGGCTTCCTTGTTTCCTGACCTTTAACATCAGTGGCAGGAAATTAGCAGGTTTTGCACCTGCAACTGCACAGAACATGTGGCATTAATAAGGAGTCTCATCCACTCTTTGTAAAGATTTTTTTCCTCTAATACACCCTATGGAATGCCTCTCCAGTTATTTATTACCTTCAAAAACCTCTCTCTCTCATTCTGCTTACCTACTTTTATGACTTCCTTTTACACCCTGGGCATGCCATCACTCTTGCCTCCATGCTCTCCCAGAGCTGTGGTGGGCTAGTTTATAGATCTCCCTCCCTTCTTTTAGCAGAATGAATTAGTTTCCAGGTTGAGCTCAGCTGTGAAAAACCTCTGTCGCATGGAAATGTGGACTCTGATATGCATGCGTGAGCGTGTGTGTGTGTGTGTGTGTGTGTGTGTGTGTGTGTGTGTGTACCACCATCAACTCTCCTCCAGCTGCAACCGGCCAGGACTTTCCCACTAACCATTTCATGCCCCAAACATGTAGGCTGCAAAAGCACTCACAAATTGTAAAACTATACAAACAAGTCAAAAAGTCCTGAACACATATACTGCTAGGGCTGCAAGAGGGCTTGATAACCATTTAGTCTAGCTCTTCCATTTTAATTTGAGAACATTGAAGCCTGCACAGGTTAACTGACTCCCTCTTAGTATTTTCTTTGCAGTTTCTGACCATGTCAGAAAGCTACCATGAATCATTCCATTACTTTTAAATGCATCACAGCTAATCTTTATTTTCCAATTTTTTCTATA